>NW_020954587.1:8940129-8962553 GCF_900497805.2 Vombatus ursinus | reverse complement strand
TATCTATCTATCTATCTATCTATCTATCTATCTATCTATCTATCTATACATATAATTTTTTCCCTCCAACTACCCTAATACTGACAAAGGTCTCATGAGTTAAAAACGTCATCTTTCCACGCAGGAATGTAAACAGTTCAACCTTAGTAAGTCTCTCATGATTTCTCTTTCCTGTTTACCTCTTCATATTCCACTTGAGTCTTGTATTTGAAAGTCAAATTTTCTATTCAGCTCTGGTCTTTTCATCAAGAATGCTTGAAAGTCCCCTATTTCACCGAATGGCCATTTTTCCCCCTGAAGGGTTATACTTAGTTTTGCTGGGTAGGTGATTCTTGGTTGTAATCCTATCTTTTTTGCCCTCCAGAATATTATATTCCATGCTCTGCTGTCCCTTAATGTAGAAGCTGCTAAATCTTGTGTTATCCTGATTGTGTTTCCACAATACTTGTATTGTTTCTTTCTGGCTGCTTGCAATATTTTCTCCTTCACCTGGGAACTCTGGAATTTGGCTACAATATTCCTGGGAGTTTTCCTTTGGGGATCTCTTTCAGGAGGAAATTGATTGATTCTTTCAATTTCTATTTTGCCCTCTGGTTCTAAAATATCGGGGCAGTTTTCCTTGATCATTTCTTGAAAGATGTTGTCTAGGCTCTTTTTTTGATCATGGCTTTCAGATAGTCCAATAATTTTTAAATTCTCTCTCCTGGACCTATTTTCCAGGTCAGTTGTTTTTCCAATGAGATATTTCACATTGTTTTCTAATTTTTCATTCCTTTGGATTTGTTTTACAGTGTCTTGATTTCTCATAAAGTCACTAGCTTCCAATTGCTCTATTCTAATTCTTAAGGAAGTATTTTCTTCAGTAATCTTTTGGACTTCCTTTTCCATTTGTCCAATTTTGCTTTTTAGGGCATTCTTCTCCTCACTGGCTTTTTGGACCTCTTTTGCCATTTGGGTTAGGCTATTTTTTAAGGTGTTATTTTCTTCAGTATTTTTGGGGGTCTCCTTTAGCAAGCTGTTGACTTGTTTTTCATAGTTTTCTTGTGTCACTCTGATTTATCTTCCCAGTTTTTCCTCTACTTCTCTTACTTGCTTCTCAAAATCCTTTTGAACTCTTCCAAGGCCTGGGACTGATTCATATTTTTCTTAGAGGCTTTGGATGTAGGAGCTTTGACTTTGTTGTCTTCACTACTTACTCATGATCCCGGCCAATTACTTGAGTTTTAAATTCTTTGTTAAGGTAAGTCTGCTTCCAATGTGGAGAATGTACTGTCAGAAGATTCAGGGGTTTGTATAGCTGTTTTCAGAGCTACTTCTAGGGACCTGTAAATTTTCAGTACTTCCAAGGTAGTGTGATAGGGAGGGAGGTGTTTCCTCTCCAATGCCACAACAAGCTCTTCCAAGCCAGCACTCCTCCTCACCCCAGGACCGCCCCTCAGAACTGTGACCCAGATCCAAGCACAGGCAAAGCAAGAGATTCCTGCCTCAGCACTGGCAAAGAGATCCCTGAAATCCTCCTCTGATCAGCCACTCAATTCCCCCTCAGTCTGTGGGCCAGAAGCTCAGGAGGCAGCCGCAGCCCAGGGCAACACTTGGGACTTGCGGCAGAGACTTAGCTTTTCTCTCGCTGCAGTCACAGACTTTTCCCATGACCTTCTAAGTTGTCTTTGACATTCATGGGTTGAGAAGTCTGGAAACTACCACAGCTGCCTGGGATTCAGCCCTCTGAGGCCTGCTCCAGGGTTGCTGCAGCCTGTGTGCCCACACCAAACTGCGCTCCTCTCCCAGCCCAGCGAGATATACCTTTCTCATCAACCATCCAGGTTATCTTGAGCTGGAAATTTGTTTTATTCTGCCTTTTTGTGGGTTCTGCTGCTTTAGAATTTGTTTAGAATCATTTTTTTACAGGTATTTGGAGGGGTTTGGGGGAGAACTCAAGCAAGTCATTGCTTTCATTCCACCATCTTGACTCTGCCACTTCCCTTGATTTATAGTTGTATTTAATGAAAGCTCCATGAATCTTAGTGACTCATCTTTTACTTTAAAAATCACAACTCTTAGACTCACAGTGGATAGAGCTCCAGCCCTAAAGTCAGAGGGAGCTAAGTTCAAATCTAGCCTCAGACACTAGCTGTATGAACATACACTATGTATGAACATAGGTGAGTCACTTAACCTCGATTGTCTAAAAAAAAAACAAAGAAAAAAAAAATCCAAACCACCCACAACTCTCCAATTTTCTCTTATCAAATTCACGGTCTTATTTCAATCATACCCCAGTCTCCAAGTATTTATGTGATTTTTCATTTTCTTACTTTTGCCTTCTTTGGACATAAATCATCTCTATGAAAATTAGCTGAGGTACTCATCATGCCTCTTAAGTTTTTAACAAGGTAGTCTGTCTCTTTGATGTCCTTGAAACCATGCTTCTCATACTCACATTTCTCTAGTTTTTAAAGAATAAAAGCTTTTTCTCTTACTCTTTGCAGCATAAAATTGTTCCCACACAAATGAGGTGTCATCTACATTATTAACAAAGAGATCTTCAAATGTCTTCAAATCTACCACACAGATGATTTCCCTTCAAAACTGTCCAAAATCTCATTTGAAAGATATTTCTTCTTGCACATATTTTTCTAGTTTATATTAAAACAAAGTTATTTTTCCATTCATATTAGGTGACAAAATGCTCATTCATAACTGCAGCATTTTTACCTCCATTAACAATAAATAAACATCCCTTTGCATGAAAGTATTTTTATGCCCTTTTCATTAATAACTTCTCCTTATGAAAAATAAACTTTAAGAGACAGTGTACCTTATAGTTTACTAGATTATCTAATCTGGAGCTTTGATGACACATTTTGTAAACATTTAGCTAACTTCAAGTATGTAAGAAAAATAAAAGAATTTAGCAGAGAAAAGTTGGAACACATCCAGGATAGGGTGGCAAAGATGTTGAAGAGACTGGAGATCATGGAATTCAAGGACAAGCTGAAAGAAAAGGAAAAAAAAAACAGAGATAGGAAATAGGGAATAATAATTGTTTTTAAATATATGAAAAACTGTCATTTGAAAAAGGGATTAGATTTGTTATTCTTGATCTTAAAAGAAAGAACTAGGAATAAAGGTAGAAACCATTGAGAGGCAAATTTCCAGTCAATATAACGGAAATGTTCTTGATAATTATAGGTGTTTAAAAATGGAATAAGCTCTCTCAGGAGTTAATGGCATTCCCAGTATGGTAGGTCTTTAGGAAGAGGCTGAATGACTGTTTTGCTGATACTTGAAATGACATTCGCTTTGGGGTAGGAGGGGCCAAAGTTAGACCAAATGACCTCTCATGTCCTTTATAGACTTACACTTCTGTGATTCTTTGAGGACACCAGGCCTGGGTTTATTATGTTGGTGTATACTGCAAATACTGGCAATTCATCTTTTCCCAACTTCCCTTATTCTCTTGGGAATGCAGAAACAGTGTGTGTGTGTGTGTGTGTGTGTGTGTGTGTGTGTGTGTGTTTTACTTTCAGTGACTTCAAAAGATGAAATATTGTTGAAGGAATGGAGAAATAGTGATACTTCCAAATGCCAATTAATTTTGACCTGCAGAGCAATTCATGGCACAGTTATTTGGTGAATGAGAGAAGTTCAAAGATTAATAAAAGTAGCTAAGGATAAGATTACATTAGGATCCAAAACTTAAAGAAGCCCTCCTCCAATTTCAAAGTGAAAGTATTGGGGAAACTGGAGAAATTGAGAAGTTACGGGAGTAAATATATGGACAACATGCACAATTCATAAAATATCATTTACATTAAGAATTAGATTGTACCTTGTTTAAAGCTACTCTAATGCCCTTTAAAATTTCAATTTTCAATATAAGGTTCTATGTTTGAACATTGGCACCATTCAACTCATGTTAAACTCCTTAACTGAATGTACGTTTATATTAATGTGATCGCAAATGTATGTGTTATATCTAAACACTTCTATAATACATGAATACACATTTGTGTATTATACTGAAAATAAATGCATGTTCATATATGTATACACACACACATAAACTGTACATAACTAGATAGCCAGAATGTGATTTTCCTTAGTACCTACATTTTTATAGCATGTGTTTTTAGGAACTTAACATTTCATTGTAGAACAAACAGGCAGTATCTGGTCCAAACTGCAGGTCCAGCAGTACTATTGCTCTCTGAACTGGACATTTTCTCTTATGTGCAGTCAGTAGTAGTCAGCTTGGGTTAAAATTTTCAATAAAATATAAATAAAATACTACAAAGGAATAAAAATGATGACCATAGACTTATGCAATTGCCCTTCTCTTATGCATACCTCATATGAGGCATATGTTCATATATGTATCTCTATTCACATACATGTATATGGATTAGTTTATATGTGTATACATGCACATATGTGTACATATATATGACTTGCAATCCAATGTGCATTAGTTTGAAATTATAAAATATAGTGGTAGACTTTTAAGAAGTATAAACCATCTCTCAAATATAAATAATGAAACTGTATTGCTATTTCCATTGACTGCAAATATTCCCATTATAATACTTTCATTAGATAATCTTTATTAAGATTCCAGAAAGGAATAGAATGATATAAGGGGCAAAAGAAATATCAAATTAAATCTATTTACATATATGTATGTATATACATGTATATATGCAAAAATATGCCTATGTATATGTAAAATCAAATCCATAACTGGTTTGAGGGTAACAGTATATACCTCATAATACCACTGAGGAGGTGGACCAATTTAGGTCCTTTAAGGTGCAACTGACTTCTAGCCATGATTTCCAGGGTCCCCTTCTTAAGACATCTATCTCTAGGCTGCCTCATCCCCCAACCACCTCAGGCATGACAACCCACTTCTCTGGGGCCATTTCCTCTTCCAGCATCCTCCAGTTAGACTGAGCAGTGACTCAATGCCATCATCATCATCTCTCTATTACGGTTCGGATACAGAAAGTCCTAGTTATACCTCTTTGTAAAATGGACAATAATGCTTCCTAAAGAAACTCAAATTGTAAATGATAAACCTACACCCAGAATTTGTGGCAGTATTGAAAATATGAACATAAACATTGGTAAGACTTAAAAATAGTTCATGAGAAGCAGTACATTTTATTCATTCTGCATGTAGTAAAGATGTTACAGAAGAATAAAATTTTTTCTATGCATAAACTACCTGCTATGGCAAGGAAAATAAATGTGGATCTTTCTGGGCTTCTATGAGTAGGTTGATCATAGCAAATAGCATAGGGGCATGAATACCACAACAAAAATCTCAAACAAAGAGGGTACCTGAGAATAAGTTTCAGGACACTAGGAGATAATGCAGAAAGCATGAACCTGGGAGAAACAACTAAAATAAAAAGGAATTGAGATTAGAAATAAAGTATGAGCAAGTTACTAGTCCAACCTCAGGAAAATGGAAATCAAAGCAACCATTAATCACTTAACAAGTATCTATTGTATCAATCATGTTCCAGGAATTGTACTGGGCACTGGAGATCCAAAGATGGAAATAATTCCTGTTTTCTAGGACCTTATATTCTAATGTAGATGACAACATGGACATAAGCACACATGCAAGTGTTCCTGTGTGTATGTACCAACTACATAAAGCAGATAAGACACAACTTTACATGAAGAAAGAACTAGCAATGGGGGACCAGAAAAAAATCTCATGAAAAATGTGGTGATTAAGCCAAGTCATGAAAGAAACTGGGATTCCAAGAGCATTCTGGGGATGCAGGAGAGCAATGCAAAGGCATTGAGACAGAAAAAAGAGAGTTGAATGTGACGAAGACTTAGAAGGCTGATGTCACTAGACAACAGGGTTCATGGAAGGGAGTTATGTATAATTAAATTGGAAAGGTAGAATGGGGCTAGAATCTCAGGGGTGGGGAATCTGCAGCCTTTTGACTGAGTCCAAGTTTTACAAAACAAATCATTTTTTTCCTTGATAATTAATTTATTTTTAGTTTTCAATATTCACTTCCATAAGATTTTGAGTTTTAAATTTTCTACCTCCTTACTCCTCTCCCCACTCAAGACAGTGTGTAATCTGATATAGGTTTTACTTATACATTCATATTAAGCATATTTTCCCATTAGTAATGATGTAAAGAACAATTAGAACTAATGGGAGGATCCACGAGAATAAAGCAATAAAACAAAATAACAAAGGAAAAGGAGAGCAAATAGTACGCTTCCATCTGCATTCAAACTCCATAGTTCTTTCTCTGGATGTGGATAGCAATTCCCATCATGAGTCTTGTGGATTGTCTTAGATTCTTGCATTGCTATGAAGAGCCAAGTCTATCAAAGTCAGTCATTGCACGATGTGGCTGTTACCGTGCACAATGTTCTCCTGGTTCTGCTCGTTTCACTCTGAATCAGGCCATGTAAGTTTTTCCAGGCTTTTCTGAAGTCTGCTTGTTCATCATTTCTTATAGCACAATAGTATTCCATTATGCTCATATACCACAATTTGTCCAACCATTCCCCAGTTGATGGGCATCCCCTCAATTTCCAATTCTTTGCCACCACAAAAAGAACTGCTAAAAATATGTTTGTACATGTGAGTCCTTTTCCCATTTTTATGATCTCTTTGGGATACAGATCTAGAAATAGTATTGCTGGGTCAAAGAGTATGCACAATTTTATAGCCCTTTGGGCATAGTTCTAAATTGCTCTCCAAAATGGTTGGATCAGTTCACAACTCCACCAATAATACATTAGTGTTCCAATTTTCCCACATCTTCTCCAACATTTATCATTTTCCTGTTTTGTCGTGTTGGCCAATCTGATAGGTGTAATGTGTACCTCAGAGTTGTTTTGATTTGCATTTCTCTAATCAATAGTGATTTAGAGCATTTTATCATATAACTAAAGATGGTTTTGCTTTCTTCCTCTGAAAACTGCCTATTCATATCCTTTGACCATTTATCAACTGGGAAATGACTTGTATTCTTATAAATTTGACTCAGTTCTTTATGTACTTTAGAAATGAGGCCTTTATCATAGATACTTGCTATAAAGATTGTGAAGTCTTTAAATGTCAAGCAAGAGGATTTTGTATTTGATCCTTGAGGTAATGAATCATTATAATTTCAGTAGCAGAGTCTACATGGTCAGACTTTCACTTTAGAAAAATTATCTTGGAAGCTTAGGAAGGGTGGATGGGAATGGGCTGAAAGCAGGGAACCCAGAGTAATACCAAGGTTATGACTCAGGATTTCTAGATGGATAGTAGTGCCTTCCACAGAAATAGGGTTGGGATTGGGGAAATGATAATGAACTCATTTTTGTGCACCTGAAGATTAGCTGTTATGTTAAGAAACTACATTAGCTAATTTTAATTAGTTTACAAGTTGTTGTCCCCTCTCCCATTTTTGTCATGTTGCCCCTCCCCCACAAAAACTCCTTGAATCAAGGTATATATCCCATCACTTATAACCTGTAGTTTTAAAGAGTTACTTGAGAAATCAGATTCAATAAATATTTACTTATCATCTACAACGTGCCAGGCACTGTGCTAAATGCTGGAGATTCAAATAGAAGTTGAAAAGGGGAGGAAGGTGGCAAAGGGGCATGATGATGTCTTGAAGCTCATGTAGGAAATGATCTGAGAAGGTGAGAGTATCAGAGATATTTTCATTTTGCAGAATGTTGAGGTTTCTGGCAATCATGAAATTCAGAAAAGCAGCTGGGTGGGAAACAATGAAAATTCCTTGGGTGACCTCCTTAAATGGTGGAGGATCTGGGAAGAACCCCCTAGATGTCTACCCTCCTGCTCCCTGCCTCTGATTAGAGGGAGTGAGGAGGTGTGTTGGCAGCAGTGAGAGAAGTAGTTGATATGCCACAAGTGAGACCTGAATTCATGTCTTCCTAACCCCAAGGCTGGCCTGGCCCTCTCATCACTACATTAGTAGTGGCTCCCTTACTAGGCTAACATTTATTAAATTAACTACTTTAAGTAACTAGGTTGGCCATAGAATCACTTCATCATAAAATAAATTCTCCCCCACCCCACCTACCACTTTCCCTCTGCCCCCAGGCTACATTCCTGGACTTCAAGATCTCTAGAAACTTACCAGTTTGCAAGACCAAATCATCACTGAAACTCACATCTCCTCAGCATCCCCCACCCCTGGGCCTCTCCCTCCCTCTTATTGGTGAAGGGAGAAGGTAAACATCAGGGAGCTCCTCCCAGACTCTCCTTTTGTGGAGAGATAATTAATCTCATCATTTCCTACCCACCTGTTCTCCTAGATTTCATGATTTCCATAAAATCATCATTCTACAGGATGAATTCAACTTTGTAACTGATGTGTCCTTGATGGAATCCTAATAAGGCTGCTCCCAGCCCCATGATTCTAACTTCCTTATGGGCTTCACTGAATGGCAGGCATGTCCTGATTTAATCACACCATCTGGCTTTAACCACACCACTGCCCCTAGACTCAATCATAGGCCTCACTGAACAGCAGATTCACTGCTCCCAGCTAGCCACTGCCCCCAGGTCCCCTATAGCCACTGCCCTCAATATCCTAAATTCATCATAAATGCCTCACTGCCTCACTAGGACAGCAAGTGTGTCCAAGTGATGGAATCCCAGCCACCACCTCCAGCTAGCCACTGCCTCCATTCTCATTCCTCATATTCCTCACAGAAACAACAGGTGTGTCCATGCACTCAACCACAACCACATCCATCTAATCTCAGACAGGACCACAATAGCCAGCCAATGAGAAAGCAGCACCACCAGAATGCCAAGCAGGATGCAGACCCAAAACAATAGAAAGAACTTTCCCTAAGTAGGTACCTGTGCAGTAATAACAAAAGCTGTCCTTATGATGTAGAGAGGCTTATTATATCACTATTATTTATTAATTTCCCTCCCCTCTTTTGCATTATGTGCAATCACATGCACAGTTCCACAGAAGCGTAGACCCCTCCCCTATTACCTAATCCCTTGACAAACCCTTCCTACCTTCTTAATAGTCATAATTTCTGTTGTGTAATCAGTATCATTACCCTATAAAATTGCCTGTCTTGTCTTACTGAAGTTACCGGTTCCTCCTGGAACTCCGTCACTGGGAGAGGCGTTACTCTCAATAAATTCCTTTACTTGGGTTGGAGGAGGTCTGAGTCTGTGAATTCATTTAAGACAACCCCCACAACATACCATGAAACTGCAACATCCTTAGGTCAATTACCCTCCTCAACTTCAGGGTCGTCATCCTGGCCTCAAAGAGACAACTCCCCCTAACCCTTTCTTTTTAGCTTCTGTTTTTTGTGTTACCTGTCTTCATTAGATTGTGAGTTCCATTTTTTTTTTTGCTGTTCTTTTGCTTTTCTTTCTATTTCTAGTGCTTAGCAAAGCATCTGTCTGGCACATAGTAAACATTTAATGTTTATTGCCTCTGACTGACCTTAACGACCAAACCCAGAGACTGAAAATGACTTCCCAAAACTATAAAATAAAATGCCTTCACTCTAGTTATATTGGAGAAATAGGAGATATGAGGGGCCTGGATTCAGCCAGACAGAATTTGTTCAATTTATGGTTAAGTGTGATGTCTCCTAGCTTCCCAGACAATAAAATATTAGTGGAACTTTCTAATCAGGCTTCCACCTAAGCTTGTACACTGTTACTTATGTTGAGGGAATCACGGCTCCTGATTGCTGGAGAGAAAGCTGAGTGACGATGTTCAAAATTTTTCAGATACACAGAGTTGCTGCCAGAGTTTCTGGGGAGAGAAACCATCTCTTGGTAGAAACAAGAAGAGAGAATCAGCAGACATCTGTTTCAGTCCACTTACCGAGAATCACATCACTTTTTGCATACACATGCACATAAAAGAGGCACAAAGAACATCTCAGTCTTGGGAGGAAGCTTGGTTCCACCTATGAGTGCATGGCCTGGTGGATGTAGCTGAGTCAGGTAACAGTGTGATGGACCCCAGCCTTTGACAATGTCATTTGGGGAGAAGGAATTAGAGAATGCCAGCTGACAGTATAAACAGATTGAGATTTAGGGGAAAGGTTGAGCCAAATAACTCCTCCAAACTCTTGAATGTTATCTCCTGACCTTGGACTGATTCCCCAGCCTAAATCTATGCTCCAACAACTGCCTTTGATCATTATCTCATTCCCACACATTGCGAGTTTTGCAGAATACCTGGTGTTAATTTATCTTGGCTTTTCTGCTTATGCTTAGTCATGTCTTGATTCTGAGTACCGCTCCTAAACCCTCAAGTAGGGATGGCCTTTCCCTGCCAAGATAATCATGTCTAATCAACCTCACATGTGGTTCCTGTTTGGAGCAAAATATGAGTCAAAGTATTCCACTTCCTCCCAGAAGTAACTGACCTACAGGGAGGATATGGGATGGTAAGCATTAAAGGGATAATAAAAATAAAAGGAAAGGCTCTTTCTTGTCTCTCAAGATGCCTCAAATTAAATGAATAAATACTAGAATTATTACTACATGCAGCACATTGTTAGGTACTATGTGGGGCAAACTTTGGGATCTAATTAGTCCAGCCCCTTGTGTTGCTATCAAAGGTCCCAAAGCCCATTCTCAGTCAGCTTCTAGTCTCCCCTCTGGGAGGGGCTTACTCCCTTAACCTCATACCTCTTGTCTTCATGAAGATTTCTGGATGCAATCTTTCTCTGTATATGACCACTACCATCTAATAGTTGTGTAGAGTAGGTTCTCTGTGGAAAACAAAGTTGTGTGGCTAGTATTCTTTCCCACCTCCAAAGGGAGTAGAACAGAATCTTTCCAGGGCTCTGCTAGAGCCAACTCTAACAGGTTTCCCATTGTTAAATTCTTGGTGTAATCATTTCTACCAAAGAAATCATCAAATGCTACAAATTAAGGCTAGTTTATTGTTTTATTGATTGTCCAGACTTAGGAAAGTGATAGAGAGAAAGTTAATGATGCGGATTTAATTTAAAAGTGTGAACTGCCTTTTTGTACCAGTTCCCACTTGCAAGTCTGATAAAACCTCTAATTTAGTTACATAAGCCTATATCTAGCCCAAACATCCTTCTGAGCTATGGTTGGGAAGAGTCTCCCTTTGCTCCACCAAACCCTCTTCTAACCAACCCTGTCTGTCCCTTCTCTTAGTATGGGGTGGAAGAGTACGTAGTTGTTTGTTTGTTTGTTTTTGTATATTCAGAGGCAACAGCCTAGATTCCAGTCAAATATTTTGTCTGCTTTTCTGGGAGAATTTCTAGGATTATTATTAAATGTAATAGCAAATACATGCTCTTAGGCTGCATGTAGCTACCAACTTGGAAAGAATATTTTCTAGATAATTACCTTCTCTGAAGACAAATGCTATTAAAGATACATAAGAACAACTGAGATCAATCGGTAAGGAAGACAGAAGCCTCCTCCTCACACCCCACTAAATGAAGAAGCTTCAAAATATAAAACTCCTGCTTGAATTATTCTACCAGAGGAATGAAGGAATGAAGGAATGAAGGAATGAAGCCCTCTTTTCTCACCTATGGGTAGCCTGGGTTAACTCATTTCCCAGAATGAGTCAGTACTAGTTGTTTACAATCTGACTCTATCTTAGCTCTCCAGAAGTATTTCACATTCTTCTTCAATGCACTCTGTTTTCCAGGAAAACAATATTAGACTGTTCACTGCTCCTTCAAAATCCACCCTATACCTCCCTCCCCTGTACTTTTTCGTACTCAGTCCTCCTTGCTTTAAATACACTCCTTCTTTACTCCAGTCATAGAAAACCTTGTTGTTGTTGAGTTGTTTCATCTTGTACAACTCTTCATGACCCCATTTGGGGTTTTCTTGGTAAAGATACTGGATAGGTTTGCCATTTCCTTCTCCAGATAATTTTACAGATAAGGAACTGACGCAAAGTTTAGCACAAGGTATTACTTCCTACGAGTAGACTGTCCTGTCCCCTTAGTCATTAGTGTTTTATCCTTCCTCAAATTATCATATTTCCTCATATCCATTTAACTGGGTTTTCTATGAAATGTAAACTTCTTGGGAGTAGGGACTATTTTGTTTGTCTTTGTATACCCAAGGTCATACTATGTACTTATTAAATGTGAGTCAGAGTGGATTGGTTTGTGTTTAGTTATGACTAGCGTTAGCAAAAGTAGAGATATCTATCATGTGGCAAAACAGGTCAACTGTTCTGTCTGAAAAATATCTACTTCTAGGGGCAGCAAAGTGGGTCAGTAGATAGAGCACCAGCCCTGGACTCAGGAGGACCTGAGTTCAAATTTGACTGCAGACCAAACACTTGACACTTACTAGCTGTGTGACCCTGGGCAAGTCACTTAACCCCAGTTGCCTAAAAAAAAATAATCTCCTTATTGGAAACTGGTGAAACAGATTTTTGCTTACTTCTCAACCTCCAATAAATTTGACTGCTCCAGAATAAGACATTTGATTATTTATCTACTGGGTAATTTGTTCTTTGAAGGTATCAGGGTAGAGTGGCATACTAGAGGGAAGGGGGAGGGAATTCTATTGATCTACCACTGAAAATTCTTTGTAATGTTCTGGCATGATGGAAATGTAACCGTTTTGATTGGAAAAGATCATCCTACATGGATTCAGAGTGCAGTTTTGAAAAATAATGATTCATAAAATCATGGAATCTGAGATCAACTAATCTAATTCCTTATTCTAAAGAGGGGAAAATGAGTTGTAGACAAATGGAGTGATTTGTTCAGGGTTACACAACCATTTTAGTAATAAAGCATGGAACAGAACACACATCCTGATTCCTAGTTCAACAAAGATTTGTGGATGTAAAAGTACAGCATTTTGGTAGGATTGCAATTTCACAGAAAAAAGGATATATCTATGCTCCTTAGAATGTGAATCAAATTGAACTTTAATCTTCATTCAGGTATAAAATAATGAAGATAATGAGAAGAGTGGCAAGTCCCTTTACTGTAAACATACTTATTTATTATACCATGTTCTTGGCCAGTGCTATGCCACAAGAGTGATTATAAAGTATCCCTGTGGAGCAAAAAGGTAAAGGTGAATGACTGCTCATCTAATTTCCATTTTTTTTTTTAAATTGGCATCCCATCTTTCTCTTTGTAAACACATGTTCTTTTCACTGCTGGAGAGAGGCTCAATTGTGCACCTTGAGATTAGACTATTGCACTAAAGCTTATGGTGAAAATAAAAGAATGGTCATCTTCCAAAAAGAAAAATCAATTAACTGAGCTGTGAGCAATTCTTAGCCATTGCTAATCTTTCTGCATGCCTCCCAGAATGGTTCTTCCGGAACTGTGTACTTCTAACCAATTGTTATTCCAGTCACCTTGGCAAGTGATGTCCAGGAGAAGGGCATGAAATTAGGAAAGCTTTTTCTCTCTCTTTTCTTGAACTATTAACCACTATGGTCATCACCATATTTTAAAGAAGAAAAAAAATAAGTTAACCTTTAAGAATAGATATATCCTTTTCTAAAACATTGTGAATAGTACCCTGGAATATTCTCAGAATAGAAGTCCAGTGTCATCCAGAGTCTTCCAGTTAAGACAAGAAAAGACGCCCTGGAGGATATTAACTCTTTCTCCCCTGGCCCTCATATCCTAGTGCCTCCTTGTGCTGATTGGTGGTAACCTCAGAGGCCCAATATATCTAGGCCCAGGTGCAATCCTATTACACTACTCCTCATATATCTTCTTGCTTATTCAGCTCTTCCCTCCCTTGCTTTCTCTAGTTCTGATTCCAAAACGAAATCAATTTTGTCATTGTTCCTGGAAAAGATATGTCAATCAGTCTACTCCCCTGTGGTTCCACTCATCATCCCTGAAACTTTCCAAACCAAAATATTCCTACATCCCTCCAACCCCCACCCCCCATTTCTGGCCACACCACTTCCCACCTATATAGGTTATTAGCTCCCCTGATTAGAATACGAGGTCCTTGAGGGCAGGAACTCCCTTTGCTTTTGCACTTATATCGCCAAGGATTAGCAAGTATTTGGCAAATTTAATGTTTGTTTGTTTGTTTGTTTTTTTTTGTTTTCTTATTCATTCATAGAGTTAAAAAGGAGAGATTTGAAGTGGGGGATATAATGGCAGTAATACAGAATGTAATACTCCTGTTATGAGGTTATTGCAGTGGCCTCAGAAGATGGTAATCAGTGCTTATTCTTTTCTCCTCTCAGTGGGAATAGAGGGTTGGCTATGGGTAGGAAAGAAGCTGCAGGAGAGATATTATAAAATTTAAAATAAAACCACAATAATAATTTAATAAAAATGAGTACTCAATGACTATTTCTTACCACTCAAAATAGACTTGAGAGGTTATTTTGATATTCCTAAATCTTATAAAGAGAAAAGAACACTGGTGCCCAGTGCTTTTAGATGTTTCCATTGGGACTAGCATAATGGTTAATTAGGTATAATGGAAAGAGTGCTACTGGAATAATCTCAAGAGTCATTCTGCTGTAGACAAGAGGTCAAAGGATAAGAATAGTTTTCAAAAGAAGAACTTCAGAACATCAATAGACATATAAAAATTGTTCCAAATAATTTGCCGGAATATAAACTGGGGAATAATTGAAACTAATGGTATATTATTATTTGGAAGATATGGCAACTAAAAGGAATTATGAGAAACATGGGCAATCCAGAATTCAGAGAAATAGGAATCTTATGTTATGTGTATGGAGAGAGAGAGAGAGAGAGAGAGAGAGAGAAAGAGAGGTAGAGAGAGAGAGAGAGAGAGAGAATGCTGGACCTGGGATTCATTAATATATTAAACTCCCAGGTCCAGAAACTACCAGCACCAAAGCAGGTAATCACCTCTGCAACTTAGAATCTTAGAAGGTTGCCTAGACCACTTTGAGGTTAAGTGACTTGTCCACGTCCCACAGCCAATATATTTTAGAGGTGAGACTTGAACCCAGGCATTCATGATTTCAAGGCTACATATATATAAATATGACATATATCACACAAATATATAATCTATGTAGGCATATGTACATATACATATATAGGTACATACATAACTAGCTAGATAAGTATTTGCATATACACACGTATGTCTGAGGAAACCAATTCCAATGAAAGTAAGAGGTTGTCATGGTCATGTAATAATAGTGTTGGGAATTTAAAGTGAACTGAGGCATTGAAGTATGAAGTGACAAAATGTTTTGTTGTCTATTATTTTCATTTTACTTATATTGGAGGAAAAAGACAAATCAATAAAGGGATAGGACATTTAGTTGGAGTGGATGAGATGATGAATACTGATAACAGAGAGAAAAGAGAACTGTTCAATACTCATTTTGCTTCTGGTTTTTGTTGTTGGTGATGATGCTGTTATTTTCTGCTAAGAAGAAGGATTCTTGGACTGGACATGATAAAATGACCACATAGGAAGTTGATACTGAGGATAAGTAAGGAGGTAATAAAAGAGCACTTAGTTTTCCTTGATGAATTCCAGGCACGTGGTCATATGAATTGTTATCATCAGATGCTGAAAAAAAAACAACAGATGTGTTTGTAGAGACAGGGTCAGTGATATGTGAGAGATCATGGAAACTGGGAGATGTGCCTTAAGATTGGAGGACAAATGTCTCAATTTTCAGAAAAAGAAAAGAAAACAAAATTGAAAAACTATATAGGCTTGTGAGCTTGACTTTGTTTACTAATTAAGTTCTAGGATGTATCATTAAAGAAATGGTAGGCTAGCCTCTAGAAAGAAAAGTAGTCAATTTAAAGAACTAGTCTGGCTTCATCAAGCATTTACATTATGCCTAACACATAATTGGTGCATAATAAACACTTGTCTTGGGAAAAAAAGGTCATAGCAGACTAACTTCATTTTTTCTTTTCTTTTTTCTTTATTTTTTGAAAGAGTTACTAAATTAATAGATAATGGAAATCCTGCAGAAATAATTTTAGTAGACTCCAGCAAAATTTTTTGATATGATATTGCATATTTTTCTTGTAGAGGACATGGAGAGGAGAGGAAGGGGACATGCATTTATTAAGCTCCTACTCTTAACAGGCAGCTGTGTGGTGCAGTGGATAGAGCATAAAAGATTCATCTTTCTGAATTCAAATCTGGCTTCAGATACTTACTAGCTGTGTGACTCTGGGCAAGTCACTTAATCCTGTTTGCCTCAGTTTACTAATCTGTAAAATGAGCTGGAGGAGGAAATGGCAAACCACTCCAGTATCTTTGCCAAGAAAACCTCAAATGGTTTTATGAAGAGTCTGCTCGACTGACCAACAACTTGTCAGGCACTGTGTTAAATGTTTTATAAATATCTCATTTGAACCTCACAGCAACCCTCTGAGGTAGGTGCTACTATTAGCCCTATTTTATAGTTGAGGAAACTGAGGTAGACACAGGAGAAGTGATTGACTCTGGGTCACACAGCTTGTAAATGTCTGAGGTTGGGTTTGAGCTTAACTCTCCCTGATTATAGAAGCCCAGGACTACCCACTGCTCCACTATGCTGGATGGATTGGATGAGAATAAAATTAGATTGATTCAGAGTTGCTTGGAAAGCCAAACTCAAAGAGTGGTTGTCTCAGTGTCAGTGTGTTAGAATTCTCTGGTGGAGTTCCACATTGCTCTGTGCTTGGCTGTGTACCATTTTTAACAAGGACTTGGATAAAGACATACATGGTATACTTATCAAATTTTCAAATGCTAAAATGCTGGGTGGGATAGCTAGCACACTGGATGACAGAGTCATGATCTAACGATCTTGACAGATGAGAGCATCTGGGGTTTTTTGTTTTGTTTTTGAGCATTTTGAATGAATGAAATGAAATTCAATAGGGATGATGTAAAGTCTTACGTCTGGTTTCAAAAAATGACTTCACAAGTAAAAGATGGTGGATGTATGTTTAAAGGTTTGATAGGTTTAGTGAATCGCAAGCTCAATGTCAGCAGTGTGGTGGGTTAGCCCCAAAAACTGGACATAACTTATAGGAATAGGGAGTTGATAGTCCCACTGCACTTTGCCCTTGTAGGTCTTCAGCTAGAGTGCTGTGCTGAGTCCTGGTTTTTACAAGTGTAGCACTTCTATAGCTCTTTAATATTTGCAGAGTGATTTAAAAGTATTGCATATTTTAGTGCCACAGTACTGGGAGGTACATAGTATTGTTATCCCAATTTTACAGATGAGGAAACTGAGGCAGAAAGAAGATAAGTAACTTGACTAGGGTCACACAGCTAATTAAGAGTCAGGCTATATTTGAACTCAAATCATCTTGACTCTAGGTCAATTCTTTATTCCCTGCTAACTAGACGTGTCCAAAGTTGGAATGGGCTATCTCCAGAGGTGGTGATCTTCCCCTCTACTGAGGCTTTCAAGAAGAAACTATGTTATAGTCAGAATCTATTTTGTGTTTGGGTTGGACTAGATGGTCCTTTTGAAGTATAAAATTCTGTGATTTGGTAATATTTTGCAATTCCATGAATCTCTGGCAACAATGACTTACTATTTCATAAAATAGCTGAATTAAGTTTGGACCACAGAGAGTCATTGGTGCATCCACTTGATAAAAGATCTGAAGCAAGAACGTATTCTCCAGAATTTGTTCCAGGAGTGGAGATGTCATAGTGAAAGTTTCTTTAAAAATTCTGAAGCACTAATCTCATGAGAGTTAAAGACCTGAAGCCCCAGGTTTAGCAAGAGTTGATTAGCACAACCCATCCCATGCCAGATGTGAAATAGATACTTCACATTTGGCTACATGCATTTTTTTAAATCTTTGATTTTATATTAGTTCTTTAACTTCTCTTGGATCATGAAGATATTCCCATTTGGAAAACAATTCAGCAGCACCCTTAGAAGTAAAAGAGATAGGCTATTAGGAATAATTCCATCATTGTAACAGAATTTGTTCTTCAAAAGAGTACAAGAGTTGACACCTCAGCCCTACTTTATGTATGTAATAACTGACCTGAACATAATTGCCTAAGCAGTGTAGAGAGAAATAGAGCCAAGCAATGAAAAGTTGCTTATGCCAGCTAGAAAGGTCATTGCTGTGTAAGTATACCCCTTTGGTATATTAGCTGTAAACACAGCTCCTGATTTAATGTAATTGATTTTAGAGCCAGATAGTTGGCCAAATTGATTTATAAGATGAATTACTGCTGAAACTGAATTGAACACTTGGTTTTAAGCATAAATGGCCAAATATCATCAAAACACCATCCAAGATGCCTATTTTCTTCTTTCTTCTTTTCTTCCCAACTCAGAACCCATTGCCAATTAGGGAGGATCACAACAAAAGGATGGATGTGGGGAAAAATATGGCAAAAGTCAGCACTTAAAATAGATACCCCTCTTATAAAGAAAATGACATTGAACAAATACAATAGCCTTAGTTTTTCCAGAAGCATCAAAAAATTATTTTCTAGCTACATTATTTGCAAAATGTAAACCAGTGCAACTTTCTATGAGTTCAGATGATATTTGGAAGTTTTTTTTATCTTTAAAGAATCAAAATCTCATTATATCCCCTGGTTTTACTTCCCATTGTGAGACAGATAGTTATAAAAGAGAAATCTTAATGTTGAGAATCTTTTTTTGGCTAAATAGAATGGGCATTTGATAATGACCCATTGCAAGGTTCTATAGTGTGCTTTTCAGGAGCAGATCTCTGGATTTGTGCTATTTGTGAAAAAAATAGGCAAGAAGAGTTTGCAAATTAAGCACTTCATGGAAATTGAAAGGAACATTTGTCACAGGAAAAAAGGAACTTTTCCATTTATAAAATTCTGCCCTCAATCTATCTTCACTGTAACTTCCTGTTGTTTATTAAGTAAAATATTATAATTTGCATTCCTTAAAGAAAATGAATGATAATTCAGCAGAGGCATCTCATTTCCAAACATGCCACCCTAGGAAGTCAGGTTTGAAGGTCTTTGAGAAGCAGAAAAAGAGGAATAAAATTGGAGCAACTTCATATCTATTTATATTATTATTTCTATTTATTATATTAATATTTATATGAATGTTTATATTTTATTATATTAATTAATAATGTTAATATATTTATATTATGTTAAGCTAAATGCAGCTCAAATACTGGCTCTCTTCTTTAGGGCCAGTGTGATCATATACAAATAGCTTTACCTTTCTGGGCTTCAGTTATCTCATCTATAAAATGAGAGTTAAGCAAAAATATCTAAGGTTCTTCCTAGCTCTTATTACTATAATCCTACAAAACCCTTCCACAGTTTCTATAAGAGAATTGGTGATTTCTGCTTTTCTATGGTAAGCGTTCAGCTCCTACTATTGTGTACTCAATATCTCACAAAACACAAAACAAACTGCTTATTGGAAATGTAAATGTTTTCATTATGTAAGTTGAAGTCTTGGTGTCTATGGTCACAAAGTCAATATTTTCTGTTTGGGGTCTCAAATTTCTTGAGAACAGAGAAAGCTAGTTAGCAAACTTCTGATGAACACTAGTCATGTGAAGTATTGTATATCATACACCATAAGTGATATATAGAAAAATATATCACTATTCTTGACTTCTTTCTCCATGTATGAGTTAATTTTAGGACCAAAAGAACAGATGAAGCATTGCAAGAATAAGCACAACAAGCTATTTCTAGGGTAAAGATTTAGGGCAAATCAAATATCTGGTGCAGAGAGAATGTAAAGAAAGAACTACAATGGAGTGAAGCTGGTTAACATGAGAATGGAGAAGGAATTAAAAAAAAAATTCTTTCCCTCTTGGTAACATCAGGAAGTGTTCAGAGCATCAACCACAGTGCCTTGTGCATGATAGGTCCCATTGAAATGTATGAAATGCTCCTGTGCCACTCCTAAGATGAAAGAAAGAGTAGTACAGGATCAGAATAACCCTTATCCAATTATACCCAAGTCCTCACAGACATTGAGAGAACTGTCAGTTGGGGACCTTATTTTGTCAATAAAGTATTTTTGTCAAGATTTTAAACTCATGGGAAAGGTTGATATGAGCAGAATACATGCCATCTTAGAACTGGGGGAAAAGGGACACCAAACTCCAAGTTCACATGACCCCATTGCAGTGTCAATGGCAGAAACATTTTTTCCATGAATATTTTTATTAATTTGTTTTATCAACAGTCACTTCCACAAGCTTTTGAGTTTTAAATTTTCCTCCCCCTCCATCTTCCTCCCCAAGACGGTGCACAATCTGATATAGGCTATACATATACATTCCTATTAAATATATTTTCACATTAGTGATGTTGTAAGGAAGAATTAAAACCAATAGGAGGAACCACAAGAAAGAAAAAACAAAACAAAACAGAAGAAACAAAATAGCAAATAGTATGCTTCGATCTGCATTCACACTCCATAGTTCTTTTTTGGATGTGGATAGCATTTTCCATCATGAGATCTTTGGAGATGTCTTAGATCCTTGCATTGCTGAGAACAGAAACTTTTTTGAAGACAACAATCATGGGTTTGTGTTCCTGGCTCCTGGGTCAATTCTTGGTGTGAGGTCAGAAATCGACAGGAACTATAAGGAAAAGGAAAGATTTCAGAGTAGAGCCATCATTATCCATCAAACTCAGTTGAATATTCTAAGGACAGGGTCCCTAGACACAGCATCTCTGCAAGACAGAGAATCCCCATGCTAGCCCCCATATGTAGAATGGACCCCATCACCCCATCTACAACTTTGAAGCCTTCCTTTAAAATGCAACTTATGTACCACTTCAGTCAAGAGGTGCTTACTAGGGGCAGAGCCAAGATAGTGGAGTGAAACCAGTGATTTTCTTGAGTTCTCCCCCAAAGTCCTCCAAATACCTGTAAAAAAATGGTTCTAAACAAATTCTAGAGCAGCAGAACCCAAAAAAAGACAGAGTGAAACAAATTTACAGCCCAAGACAACCTGGACGGTTGATTAGAAAGGTCTATTGCACCAGGCTGGGAGAGAAGCACAGTTCAGCATGAACTGCACAAACAAAGACCAGGCCTCAGCAAACCTACAACAGGCCACAGTGGACTTAACCAAAGGGAGCTGTGGTGGTTTCCAGACTTCTCAAACCACAAACACCAAAGACAATTAGAGGGTCAGTAGGAAAGGTCTGTCTGACCACAGTGAGAGAGAAACTTGGTCCCAGCCCCAATCCCTGCAAAGGCACAAGGTGGCAGCTGCTCTGGAGCTCTCAACTCACAGATGGGGATCGAGCAGCTGATCAGAGGAAGACTGAAGGGATCTCTTTGCTAATGCTGAGGCAGGATTCTCTTGTTTTGCCCTTGCTTGGATCTGGGTCACAGTTCTGGGTAGAGGTCCTGGGGCAAGGAGAAGTGCTGGCAAGGTGGAGCTTGTGGTGGTGGTAGAAGGGGAATCCTCCTCACAGTTCCAAGCAGAAAAGAGTGCTTGTGGTAACTCATAGGCCAGAGCATAGGCCAGGAAGGGAGTAAACACCTCACCCTTGATCGTACCCACTTGGAAGAACTGAAAATTTACAGGTCCCTAGAAGTAGCTCTGAAAACAGTTGCACAAACCCCCCAAAGCTTGGGACAGTACACCCTCCACACTGGAAGCAGATCACTACCTTAACAAAGAGTTTAATAGTCAGGTAATTGGCTGGAAACATGAGCAAACCACACAAAAAAAGTCAGGCAATAGAATCTTACTTTGGTGACAAAGAAAATCAACACATACACTCAGAAGATCAGAACATACACTCTCTTAATTTTTAAAAAAATGTTGAAGGGAAGTAATTGAACTACATGAATTTGAAGGTTCTTTGCAGTTCAAAAGGTCTATGATTTTATGGTTAATTGGACATCACTGGTTGCTGGACTACAAATTTAAAACTTGAAGGTGAACTGGCAGTGCTTAATCTTAAATTTTGTTTATTTTCTGTCTGTATTTTTATAATGAGTTTTGTCTCCAGATAAATATAAGCTGCTTTTTTGTTGTATTCTGAGTTTTTTGTTATCAGTAGACCACATTATGTGGAAAGGCAAAAGAGAATTTCCAGACAAATAACTCTAGAGTTGAGCAAAGCCTCCAAGAAAAATATAAATCATTCTCAGGCCATGGAAGAGTTCAAAAAGGATTTTGAGAGGCAAATTAGAGAAGGAGAAGAAAAACTGGGAAGAGAAATGAGAGTGATGCAAGAAAATCATGAAAAACAAGTCAACAGCTTGCTAAAGGAGACCCAAAAAAATACTGAAGAAAATAACTCTTTAAAATATAGACTAACCCAAATGGCAAAAGAGGTCCAAAAAACCAATAAGGAGAAGGATGCCTTAAAAAGCAGAATTGGCCAAATGGAAAAGGAAGTCCAAAAGCTCACTGAAGAAAATAATTCCTTTCTTCTTCTTCTTCTTCTTCTTCTTCTTCTTCTTCTTCTTCTTCTT
>NW_020954587.1:8933755-8940119 GCF_900497805.2 Vombatus ursinus | reverse complement strand
CTTCTTCTTCTTCTTCTTCTTCTTCTTCTTCTTCTTCTTCTTCTTCTGTTTTTTTAGGCAATTGGGGTTAAGTGACTTCCCCAGGGTCACACAGCTAGTAAATGTGAAATGTCTGGTCTGAGGCCACTTTTGAACTCAGGTCCTTCTGACTTCAGGGCCAGTGCTGAAAATAATTCCTTAAAAATTAGAATGGCGTAAATGGAAGCTACTGACTTTATTAGAAATCAAGACTTACAAAACAAAACCAAAAGAATTAAAAAATAGAAGACAATGTGAAATATCTCATTGTAAAAACAACTAGCCTGGAAAATAGATCCAAGAGAGATAACTTAAAAATTATTAGACTACCTGAAAGCCATGATCAAAAAAAGAGCCTGGACATCATTTTTCAAGAAATTATCTAGGAAAACTGCCCTGATATTTTAGAACCAGAGGGTAAAATAGAAATGGAAAGAATCCATCAATCACCTCCTGAATGACATCCCCAAAGGAAAACTCCTAGGAATATTATAACCAAATTCCAGAGTTCTCAGGTCAAGGAGAAAATATTGCAAGCAGCCAGAAAGAAACAATTCAAGTATTGTGGAAACACAATCAGGATAACACAAGATTTAGCAGCTTCTACATTAAGGGATTGGAGGGCTTGGAATATGATAATCTGGAGGTCAACGGAACTTAGATTCTTATAACCAAGAATCACCTACCCAGCAAAACTGAATATAATCCTTCAGGGGAAAAAATGGACATTCAGTGAAACAGAGGACTTTCAAACATTCTTGATGAAAAGACCAGAGCTGAATAGAAAATTTGACTTTCAAATACAAGATTCAAGAGAACCATGAAAAGGCCTTCCTAGGGTTGTCAAAGGAGCAGGAGAGGGGAGATTTTGAAGAGGAATTAGATACAATTGTAAAATGGAAAGTTCTCCCACAGGAAGAACCTTAAAGACCTAGCTGTTCTAAGTTTATGTCTAAGATCTCATGACCCTTTATTTTAATGTATTTATATTTTTAATTTCATGTATCTTCTCTGAAATGTTTAATCAAACCTTTAAAGCATATTTTGTATTTATGCAGAAATTGGTTAAATTTGTAGTAACTCTTTGCTGGAATAAGGAAGAAAGGATATCTTTGGGCAAAATCTCTATGCTAAACAGCATTGATAATGGCATGAAATTGGAGTGTACTGGTTTCCTATATATTTGCATATCATTTTAGGAATTCTTTCTGTATTATATTGTAGCTTTTTAATCAAGAAAGGGACTGATAGAGTTTTTCTCAGCTGGAAAGAGGGACTGAAGGATCATGGGAAGTAGAAGGCAGGGCAACTTTTGAGCCCCTAGAGATGATGGTTTAGGGGAGGGGGTAGGTTGTATAGATGGGTGCCAGCAAATAGGTAATTGCAATGGCAAGGTGTTGCAACTGGTACTGAATGTAATCATGATCATTTGAGTCACTAGCTCATTGATCTGCCTAAAAAGTGCCTTGACAGAATTTACTGCCTAACTTTGATTGAATGAATGTATTCCCTCTCCATTTCCTCTCCCTCCTCTACCTCATAGCTGCCTGGTGAACTGGCAGTGCTTAATCTTAAATTTTGTTTATTTTCTGTCTGTATTTTTATAATGAGTTTTGTCTCCAGATAAATATAAGCTGCTTTTTTATTGTATTCTGAGTTTTTGTTATCAGTAGACCACATTATGTGGAAAGGCAAAAGGGAATTTCTAGACAAATAACTCTAGAGTTAATCAACTCTCTGCTTTTGACTTTGTCTCTCTCTCTTACTTAAATCAATAAAATACAGGTCTATTTGGTATGTTTAAAAAAAAAAAGATGTCCTTACTAAGATAAGTGTGAGGGACTGAAATAAGCACTAAGAATGAAAAAAAAGGTCAAAACACAGTCCCTGTCCTCTAAGAGGTCATATTCCAATGGGGAAGAAAATACTTCTTCAATGAAGATTTCCCTGACACCTCCATCAGGCTGGAAAGTGATTTTCCCCCTTTAGTTTCCTTCTAATGCTTTTCCTGAGACTTTTATTTGCATGCATTACAATATTTTCTGCATCTTAATTATTTGTATACATTACTTTGACCTAATAAGTTCTTCAAGAAAAGTGTCCATAATTGTATCACCAGCACCTGCCATAAAGCCATGTGCATAACAGGTATTTAATGTTGAGATGGAATATTGTTGAAAGCCACTAACAAATCAGTTGTCTTAATTTTTTAAAAAAAAATGTTGAAGGGAAGTAATTGAACTACATGAATTTGGAGGTTATTTGCAGTTCAAAAGGTCTATGATTTTATGGTTAATTGGACATGATTAATAGACATCATTGGTTGCTGGACTACAAATTTAAAACTTGAAGAAACATTAGAGGTCATCTAGGTTCAGTTCCATTTATTTAAAAAGGGGGAAACTGAAGTCTAGAGATGTTAAGTGACTTGTCTAATCTCATTCAGGGAGTAAATGGAACCTAGAGTTGAACCAAGATTCTGAGATTTCCTATCCGTGGATATTAACAGACACATTCACATATGCATATAAAATAATAATAAAATAACATTTATATGGAATGTAAAGTCTTTAAGTACTTTATAAATAGCTCATTTTATCTTTTCAACAACCCTGGGAAGTAGGCAATATTATTATCCCCATTTTAAATTCAAAAACTGAGGCAAACAGAAGAGAAATGACTTGTCCAGTATCACATAGCTAGTAACTGTCTGAGGCTGAATTTGAACTCAGGTGCTCTTGACTCCAGGTTCAGTGCTCCATCTGGTGTGCCATTTATCTGCTTTTTGATACTGATTTTCCAAAGTTTCCTATGGAAATCAGTCTCACTATTCAAAGACACACATGCACCACAGATATAGCATTTGAAGTTATTAAATCTACAGTTTTTTCACAGAAGAAATGTCAACATTTATAAAATAGCATCATGTATTCAATTCAACAAATATTAATTGCCTGCACATGTACAAAGTGCTGCACCAGGAATGTGTGCAATATGTGAAAATATAAGACATCATCTTTGCCTTCAAATATCTTGTTGTATTGTCAGGTCAATAAAACAAGTACACAAAATGCTAAAACAAGGGGTCTGTATTACCATAAGGGCCACAAGAGTAGTACGTAGTTCTATGGGGCTTCAGAGAGGAGCATGATCCCAGTTATTTGGGGAAATGAGGTTTTATGGATGGGAAAGCATATTAATTCAACCCTCAAGGAGAAGTAGCCATTTGCCTGGAGGAGTTAGCAAGTGAGGACATTCCAGGTAGAGAGATTTGCTTTAGAAAATGTGGAGAGACAGGGAAGCACAGGGGATTCTAGGGCAGTACTTCAGAAGCATCAGGTTAGCTGGAGCATTTTGTTCAGTTGTGTCTGACTCTTCATGACCCCTTTTTGGGGTTTTCTTGGCAGAGATACTGGAGCGGTTTGCCATTTCCTTCTCCAGTTCATTTTACAGATGAAGAAACTGAGGCCAATTGGATTAAGTGACTTGCCAAGGTCACACAGCTAGTAAGTGTCTGAGTCTGGACTTGAACTTAGGAAGATGACTCCAAGCCTGGCACTCTATCCACTTTGCCTCCCAGCTGCCAAAACAAGTTGGAAGCATAACTGGAGCTAGAAAGGGAGTGAGAGCAAGCACTTTGCTTATAGGACACAGCAAGAGGGCTCTTAGCACGTCAGCTCCTAACACTTGAACTCTGTGGAAAGTACATGTCCCTGTATACAAATTTTACTAGGGAAGGCAATAAGAAAAAAGTGTTTTCTATGTTCTGGACAGATCAGAATGTTACACAGACAAAGAATCAGTCAAAAACCTTGCTATGTGCCATGTGGAGACCAGAACTAGTAACAGAAAATCTATCTTGTTGTTTCCAAATGCCATTCGACTTTCTCACTCTAGACTATTCCTTCACCATGTTGGCCTCCTTCTCCCAGGTGAGGAACGGAGGCAAACTCTGTTAAGTGACTTGTCCGAGGTCACACAGCTAGTAAGTGTCTGAGGCTAGATTTGAACTCAGGAAAATGAGCCTTCCTAACTTCAGAACACTCTGTGCACTATGGCGCCACATAGCTGCCCAATGAGGAAGGTAGGGCTTTGATCAAATGATTTGTAACAAGGGTAATTCCTTGCCATGCCCCACTGTTTTTGTCCACTTTGCTTCTACTTTTGCTTCCCTCATAAAATGATATATCAAAGGGTGAGCTGTAACAGATAGGGCAAAATACATAAAAGGCAATAGCATAGAAACTGATTAAAGTGATTTGATACTTGAGAAATTTTAACCACATAAAGAACATGAAATAAATAAGATTATAGCCCAGGAATCAGAAATTAACATTACAAAATAGACTAAAATAGAAAAGAAGTAATAAAGAGGGGGAAAAAAACACAGTAAAAGAAAAATGATTTTTAAAAAATTAGAAGTTTCAGGGAAGATTGGAAGGGAAAATTTTAAACTAACCATTTAGCAAAGAGGCAAAATAGAAGAGATAAAAGGGAGGAAAGAAATAGATAGCTAAGTAAATTAAAGAAAAAGAAACTATTTAAATAAAATCATAGAGAAGGCTGTGGGTAGACAAATACTGTTTTTAAATAGCAATAACAAAATTTAGGAAGAAATAATAAAAATATAAGTTCCATTCAAAAACACTACAAAATGAAAAGAAAAACTGGGTGTCAATCTGGTATACTCAAGACTTTTATAGATTCAATTACAAAACACTTCTTAAAGAAATAAAGAAAAGAAATGAGCAATATAGTCAAAGTTTGATTGTGCTAATATCAACAAAAATGACAGTACTCTCTAAATTGATTTATGGATTTAGTGCTATATCAATCAAAGTATTGGAGGATATTTTATAGGACTAGACAAAATACAGCAAAATTTTTTTGGAGAAACTTAGCATCTAAAATCTCAGTAAGTATTGAAACGAAGTAGGAAAGATGGGGGAAAGCATGTCTTGACTACACATTCTCTGATGGAGCAGTAATCATCAAAACTATTGGGTACTCGTTAAAATTAGGTTAAGTAGTGGAGCTGACCACACAAGGAAGAATCAGAAAAAAACTGAACTCAATAAATAGTGTTTGATAATACACTAAATAGGGGAAACTCCCTTTTTGGTAGAAATTACTGAGGAAACTTTAAAATAATATGAATATTAAAAGTCACACCAAATATCATTGTTAAGTATCTGATATTTAATTTATATAGGCAATAAGCAGGAATTTGTAAGATCAAAAACCATCCCCCAAAACATTTGTTCAATGGCTATGAATGGTTTCCTGAGAAAGAATTGTAAACTATTGACATGCACATGAAACTATTCCAGATTATTCATAATGAAATGCAAAGTAATGAGCGCACACCCAAATGACTGACAAAGATGATACAAGATGGAGCTAGTTAATATTGGAGTGGTTATGCAAATATAGGCATAGTAATTCACTGTTAATGGACCCATGAATTGGTTCAATGATTCCAGAAAGTAATTTGAAATCATGCTAATATAGTGATGAAAATATTCATAACTTTTGATCCTATTGATTATATATAATATTGTAAATATTATATGTAGTATGTGTATAGATATATACATACCACAAGAAAGGCAATGATATTTAAAAAAAACAGTGGCCTCATGTATACAAAAATATTTACATTAACATTTTCTGTAATAGAAAAAGATCTGGAAACAAAATAGATGCTCATTGACTGGGGAATGGATAAACAAATGGTAAATGCTTTTAATGAAATATTTCTGTATTGTAAGAAAAAATAACTATAACTGTAGCAAAGCTTTCCCTCAATATGTAGTGAGACTGTTTCAAAGAGTGATTTAAAGGGAGGCAGAAAAAAACATTTCTAGCCTGTTTTTCTCTGGTCCTTCTTCAAGAGAAACTTTAATTCTTGTCAGGAAGGGAAGCAGGAGATTAGGACCAGAGGCTGCTTTTCTAAGAGAGAAGGGAATAGAATTACCTATGTTTGCTCTATTAAATATTATTTGTCTAGGGGATATAGTTTTCAAGCCCAAGCTAAACTCCTAATTGCTATTTCTTTTTTTAAATAATATTTTATTTACCCCCAATTACATGTAAAAACAATTTTTAACATTCTCTTTTTAAAAAAAAATTAGAGTTCCAAATTCTTTCCTTTTCTTCCTCCCTTGCCCCCTCCCTGAGATGGCAAACAATATGATATGTTATACATATACAATCATGTAAAACCTTTTCATTTTAGTCATTTTGTGGAAGAAAACTAGAAAAAGAAAGAAAGAAAGAAAGAAAAAAAGAAAGAAAGAAAGAAAGGAAGGAAGGAAGGAAGGAAGGAAGGAAGGAAGGAAGGAAG
>NW_020954587.1:8921840-8933745 GCF_900497805.2 Vombatus ursinus | reverse complement strand
GAAAGAAAGAAAGAAAGAAAGAAAGAAAGAAAGAAAGAAAGAAAGAAGAAAGAAAAGCAGTATGCTTTGGTCTGTATTCAGATTCTATCAGTTCTTTCTCTGCAGACAGATAGCATTTTTCATCATACATCCTTCAGAATTGTCTTAGATTGTTGTATTGCTGAGAATACCTAAGTCATTCACAGTTATTCATCATACAATATTGCTGCTACTGTGAATAATGTTTTCATGGTTTTGATCACTTCGCTCTGCATCAGTTCATGTAAGTCTTTCCAGGTTTTTCTGAAATCATCCTGTTCATTATTTCTTATAGAACAATAATATTCCATTACAATCATATACATTATTCAGCCATTTTCCAATTGATAGGCATCCCCTCAATTTCCAATTCTTAGTCACCACAAAAGAGATTTTATTAATGTCCTTGTACAAACAGGTCCTTTTCCTTTTTAAAAAAAATCTCTTGATACAGACCTAGTAATGATATTGCTGGATCAAAGTATACACAGTTTTATACTTCTTTGGGTATAGTTCCAAATTGTTCTACAAAATGGCTAAGGTCAGTTCACAATTCCATCAATGGTGTATTAACATCCCAGTTTTCCAATAACCCCTCTAACATTTTCCTTTTCTGTCATATTAGCCAATGATTGCTATTTCTTAATGGGGTAAAGGGAAATGGGGTCCCAAGCTCTATAGTCAATGCTCGACTTCCCACCACATACCAGTTCTACTACAAACATACATAATGTACAGAAAAGAAACCTATTTATCCATCCAAGTCAACAGCAAAACTGACACTGGATAATCTATGCATGTGAAATAATAAAAAAGGAAGTTGTCTCATTGAGAGTGTGGACCCCCCCCAAAAACAAACCCCAATTTTGAAACAGAGTCAGCTCTTAGAAAGAGACAAATGAAATTGGAGTGCATGTGTTGAGTTTAATTTTCTCTTCAAGGTGGCTTGACATGCATTGCTTGGAAGTTCAGTTCAAAACTAGGCCCCCTAAGGGGTCCAGTTCAGAACTGGCTTAAATAGGGATTTTTGGGGTACGACCTTATATGCCCTTCGAAGAGTAGGTGTTGTCAAGGGATGCCAATCAACTCTGGGAGGTGGCCCATATTAAAATGAGGGTCATAATACATATGTGACCCCAGTCACTCAATCCTGATCAAAGAGACATCAATTTCCATATCACCTGTCTTGACAATAGGGAAGAATCAACATTCTCCCGGAACTTTTCTAGGTAACACAATGATCAGGAATAGACCCATTTAGATTACACCTTAATGCCTTTCTGAAAAAAAGACTGAACTTAGAAAGAAAAAAGGATGGGGAAGCTTTGAGTTTCCAACATAATGATTACTAAGAAAAATCATTTTTCACATTCCTTCATCTGATTCTAATGGTCAACACTTCATCAAGGGGTTTTGGGGACTTATAACAATATGGGAGAAGGGAGGGAGAAATTGTTCAATGCATTGACAAAAAAGAAGGGGGCAATCCCCTTAGTAGGTACAGATACAGAGACCCAAAGTGAAAAAGTAACAATAAATTGTCCATTTAAGGCTTCAGAAGTCACCTCTCATACAGCTATCTGGTGTTCAGGACATCATCCAATAAAGTTTTCTGGTTGGAGTGTTGCCAAACGATCTCCTGCAGACTGTCTTCTTCTTGTAGAGAGAGATCCTCTTTCTTTGTTAAAATCACCTACAAAATTGATGTTAACACAATTTTAAATTAACTTGCCAATAACCAGATCAAATAACGAAAGTTAATTCAACCTTTATATCTCTAATATTATAAAATCAAAATTGGAACATTGGCCAATTGTCATGTTTAAGAAACTCAAATTAGTAAAGAAGTAACAGGAAAATTAGAACTCAGTTTTTATACTTTAAATTAAGTTTTTATATTTTGCATTTACATTTTGCATTAATTCATTACTCATTCCTCCATTAGGAGGATGTGATTCCACTAAGGAATTAATAACAGGCTCCAATACATACATAAATACATTGGGTAATCAATTTAAAAACAATACATATCAAATAATAAAACAATTGAAACTTTTGGTCACGTACAAATAAATAACCCTTAATTAAAGTGAATGCTTCTTTAAGGCATTTATAAGATAGACCACAAGCCACTCTTCTTTTAACATCAACTAATTTTAATAAACTGAGAGTAACAGAATAATATCCTGGTTTCATAAGTCCTTGACCTAATTATCCTCATATCATTATGAGGAATTAAAGAATATTAACTTACATAGGAATATATACTAGTAATAGATGTCTAGGCTAAATACTTAATCCTAAAATTCTAGGCCAAATAGCTCAATCTTATACTTGCATCTTACTATAGTAACCTCAAATGTTCTAGCATCAATCTATTATTTAATAGATTTAATACTGTGCTTACAAAACTTTTGATTATGGACATTTGCCATAGAAGAATAGGGACATAACCAAAGTAAGGAAACAATGTTTCCCTAACTTCATGTCAACTCCAGGCAGAAGTTAAGCAACGGCCAACTACATTGAGCCAGGCTTAAAATATGCCAGGCATCATAGCAGGGAAATTGAGTCAGGAGAATCCTACCTCAGCTCATGCAGAATAGTTGTTCTCCCAAACTTCCCATGAGAACACACTCTGCAGTTATCCTCTACAAGGCTGCTAGACTCATGGGTCAGTGGCTCAATCAGTTCATAGATAACCATACCTGGAGTTAGACTCAGGATAATAGCCCATTAACAGTCCCATAAAGTCTCAAATAGCAAATTCCCATCATCAAGGTTTCAGATATGACTATTATCTCACATTAGTTAGGTAACATCTTTAAAGTATATCTTAAGTAGTAGTTTGCATGCATTCCTACACATGTTCTAGTTTCTGATTAAATGACATCATGAATAAAATATCATTTTCCATTAAGATCATAAATTGCTACTCTAATAGATTTACATCTGTTTCTCAAGCTTATTTATCCTTCTCTAACCACACTTAATCTGAAAGAATGAGACACTTCAGGATTTGAATCTTATACCTGTTGAGAAGTTCAAACCCTAAATTTAACCCTTGCAAGGCCATGGAATGAATTCAGATCAAAACAACAAGATCCTTTTCACTTACAGCTCATTAAAGTAATTACTTTAGTATTAATACCTCTGATGCTGCTACCATTGAGCTGCTGACTCTGTTTCTCAGACAGCACCTGTGCCGGCCGTGCCGTGCACTCTCCTCCTATAAGGAGCAGGCTGCCAGAGTCATACTTACCAGTCTTCGGTGCCCACCCAGATAAACACAGAGACGAGCCTGATCAGGAGGTGCAAACACTCGAGCTTTATTCAGAGGCCATCACAGCAAGGCCAAGCAGGGAGGCCAGAGCAAGAGAGCAGGAGCAAAAAAGAGAGCGAGCTCCAATCTCTACTGTTCCTTAAGTACCTACTTAGCCCCTCCTCCTCAGCCCGCCTACTAGTCATTGATTGTAGGATCAGATACCAGAAGGGGATGTCTGGGTTTAGTGCACCAAGGGAGAGGAAGTGACACAGGAGGTTAGGACCGGATACAGGAAGGAGACGTTTGGGGTTAGTGCATAGATAAAGGGAGAGTACGTGACCCAGGAAATCAGGCCCAGATACCGGGAGGAGGCATCTGGGGTCAGTGCTACACAAAGGGAAAGTACGTGACCCAGGAAGTCAGGAAGGAGCTGTTTGGGGTTGACATTGTACCTAGGGAGGAGGACTAGACAAAGGAACTCGTTCTCTGCCATCCCACTCCCACGTGGCACAGCCCCCTGCCTCAAGAGCACGTGCTCCGGCTACTTCCTTGTATCCTGTTCCTTCCCCAGCTTATCACAGCTCCACATAGCATTGCCCACTGCCTCAGGAGCGTGAGCTCCGGTTACTTCTCCGTATCCAGTTCCCATCCCAGTTCACCACAACTCCGCCTAGCACAGCCCCTGCCTTGGGAGCTTGAGCTCCGGTTACTTCCTAATATCTTGTTCCTACCCCATCTTGCCACAATCTTCACTTGGCAGTAGCCAACATCAGACAATCCCTCACAAGCACCCATTAAGGCCAGTCCAAGGACACAACAAACCTAGGAAAACAAACTTGAAATTCACAGTAGGTTTGGATATAACTGTCATCAATATCTTACCTGCAACAAGATTAGCTTGTAAATGGAAATTTAGTAGGCCTTCTAAAAATCACACAAAAGATTTTGCAAAACATTTCTTCATAAAAGCATTTCCCTTTCTTAAAAGCAGCTTACAATTTATCCTGTTACTATAACAAACTAAATTAATTACAAGGAGATTTTACAAGGTTCTTTCTTTGCACAATTACTAAGTTTCCTTTCACAAAAATAATTTTACAATAACTCCAAATAGCTTAGTTAACAATCTTAAATTTCACGAGTGAGAACCAAACAATTTTAGTTGAAACTTCCTTTTTAATATAGACAAATCTTGGAAGTTTAAGATTTCTTAAATTACAGTACTTCAAAATTTATAACACATGGTTAGGTAGAATGACCTAAGCTTCCTAAAGCATTCAATTTTTTTTCTTTGACTGTTCAATTCTTAATCTAACAGCCTCTAGATTATAAGAGAAATAGTTTTTCTAGCAACGCAGGCAAATAATACCCTACACTTTATAATGTATTTAAAACCTGAAACAACCTATTGTCAATGTAGGTAAATGCATGTCTAAATCACTTTGCACAAAGAATCACTCATCTCATCATTAATATGTTGAAACTACAACCTGAAACTACCTTATAATTTTCATAATAGCTAAGATTTCAAATGAAAAATCTGCTCTCATAGTAAATATCATTATTATTATTATTATTATTACTTGTTTATAACCAAATATACTTCATTAAATGTTAACAGTTTTCAAAAAAGATTTTTATCACATCCTTTTCAAAAGGCCCAATTCATAATATAACAAAAATCCAGATTAAAAATTGCTTTTAACGCTGTTTCTACCTCACAATGATTTCTCAAACTTTTACAATCTAAGAGAATTTTAGAAATACAACACAATTTAGAAACACAAACAATAAACTTCAGATGACATGAAATGCATTTTCGGACTGTCACATATAGAAATTATTGATCTCATTACTTTTGGTACTTTAAACTGCAAAGATAATGTCATCTAGCATATGCCAGTCATTTTGCAATGATGTATTCCTCACATCATCCCTGGGAAGTGGGTTCCACTATTATGAACAGTAAACTGAGGTAAATAGACTTAAATCAAATCAAATTTGGATTTATAATCACTAATGATAAACATTAAAAAAAATTTTAAATCCAATACTCTTGGCTCTTTAAAAAGGAAATATTATCCACAAATTCATATACCCCCTTAAAAAGAGGCTTATGAGATAAAAACTACCCTAAGCATTCCATCCTCCTGGGAGTTTCAGGCTACTGTATTTGAAATCATCTGTAATCATTCAGGTTAGCTAAGAGTTCTGGCCCAGGCAAAGAAACCTGAGGAATTTGAATCAATGTTGACAAGGTGTGGTCAGTTTTTCCGCAGGCAGACAGAGAAACATTTTAAGATTTTATATAATAATCTTTTTTCTTTTCAATTCAGGAAACATTTATTTTTTTGTTGTTGTTGTCTAGCCATCATTCTTTTTTTTTATTATAATAATCTTAAATGGCTATAACCAATAATCTTTACCAAAGCCAAAATTTATGTAAGGTGAGATTTAATAAGGCCTTCCTACAGGTCCATCCTGAAAGGCAGGCGATCTTCTAACCCTCTATAATTTTATTGGTTTTCAAATCAAGCTACAAAACTTTCATTTTCAATTTCTCTACTTAAAACAAAATCAAACTTCCTCACACCTTCTCAACATGCTTAAACCATTTGAAGTTGGCATCTTCCTTTTATATTTTCACTCAAACCTTTATTCCTCTTTCCTAATCTTTCAAAACCCATTACTCCAACTACCTCCACTTTCCTTTACATTCCAAATTAAAATAAATTATATTCACACCACTTTTTGTCCTGCTTTTCTTCACCCTGTTAGAATCTGGAGGAAGTTAATGCCTAACAAATTACAAATCAAGAAAGCTGTTTCTTCCACATCCTTCATAAATAGCTTTGAAAATGTTAATGCTTAAAAACAGAATGACCCTTATTTTTGCAGTTTTAAACACATTGCCACGATATCAGATTTTATCATTCTAAAAGTTGCTTGTTAACTAATTCTACTTTCCACTAACTTTTGGAAGGATATCTCCCTGCTTTTTGATTCTGTTACTCATTATCTAACTTTATTCTGGTATTCCAACATGGCCATTGTTGGGACCCCCCAAAATAAGTTTTAATCTCCCACTGAAAGCATAAGGTGGAAACTCTTTCTCAATATTCTTTCTCTAATTACAGATAGAAGTTCCTTAGTTGTTTTTCTGGCTGCATTTTAAAACTTTCACCACAAACATGAAACATTTTACAAACACACACAGAGACAGAAACAGCTTGACAAGACAAAGTACGCAGGAATCTAATTTTCTTGTTGGCTTTTTAAGATAAACCAATTTAGAATACAAATTCAGCATGCGTCAATTTCCACATCCTTTTAAAGCAACCAATTCAGATTAGAATTCAATTTACCAGTCAAAATTCAGAGTTATCACATGCCAATTTACTCTGACTAACACATAGCCAATTACAGCCTATCCTCTCAGAGAAGGCCTGTTTGAGACTCCTACCCCAGAGCCACTTGAAAAGAAAAGAAAAGGACTGCAATGAATGAGCAGAGTCTGTTAGATAAGGAAGAGGGATTTAGTGGATAAGACTCACTCACCCTTCAGGGATAGAACTTCTAGAAAAAAGTCCTGTGGGCACTCATACCCAGAGCTATTGATGAGAAGAGTTTAAACTTCAAATCCCAGTTCAAAATCTGAGTGAATGACACCATTATTGTGAACAGCGCATAAAAATGAACCCAAATTTTGAAACAGCTCTAAGAAAGAGATAAACGAAATTGGGGTGCATGTGTTCACAGTTTAATTTTCTCTTCAAGGTGGCTTGACATGCATTGCTTGGGAGTTCAGTCCAAAACTAGGCTCCCTTAAGGGGGCTAGTTCAGAACTGGCTCAAATTGAGATTTGTGGGGTACAACCTTATATGCCCTTCAAAGAGTAGGTGTTCTCAAGGGATAACCAATTAACTCTGGGAGGTGGCCCATATTAAAATGAGGGTCCTTCAGTATGTGACCCCAGTCACTCAATCCAGGTCAAAGAGACATCAATTTCTGTATCACCTGTCTTGACAATAGGGAAGAATCAACATTCTCCTAGACCTATCTAGGCAACATAAAGAGCAACAATAGATCCATTTAGATTAAATCTTAATGCCCTTCTGAAGAAGGACTGAACTAGGGGGCAGCTAGGTGGCACAGTGGATAGAGCACCAGCCGTGAAGTCAGGAGGACCTGTGTTCAAATCCAGCCTCAGACCAAACACTTGACATGTACTAGCTGTGTGACCTTGGGCAAGTCACTTAACCCCAATTGCCCCAGTCCCCCCCAAAAAAGAAGGACTGAACTTGGAAAGAAAAATGGATGGGGAAGCTCTAAGTTTCCAAGATGATGATTACTAAGAAAAATATTTTTTTTCTTTTTTTCTTAATTTATTTTGATTTATCAGCAATCACTTCCATTAGCTTTTGAGTTTTAAATTTTTCTCCCTCTCCCACCTCTCTCTCCCCAAGACGGTATGCAATCTGATATAGGCTATACTTACACATTCCTATTAAACATATTTTCACATTAGTGATGTTGTAAGGAAGAATTAAAACCAATAAGAGGAACCACCAGAAAGAAGAAACAAAACAAAGCAGAAGAAAAAAAATAGCAAATAGCATACTTCAATCTGCATTCAAACTCCATAGTTCTTCCTTTGGATGTCAATAGCATTTTCCATCATGAGGCCTTTGGAGATGTCTTAGATCCTTGCATTACTGAAAAAGGCTAAGTCTATCAATGTTAGTCATCACACAAAGTGGCTGTTACTGTGTACAACGTTCTCCTGGTTCTGCTCACTTCACTCAGCATCAGTCCATACAAGTCTTTCCAGGTTTTTCTGAAGTCTGCTTGCTCATCATTTCTTACAGCACAATAGTATTCCATTACATTCATATACGACAACTTGTTCACCCATTCCCCAACTAATGGGCATCCCCTCAATTTCCAGTTCTTTGCCACCACAAAAAGAGCTGCTATAAATATTTTTGGTACCTATGAGTCCCTTTCCCATTTTTATGATCTCTTTGGGATACAGCCCTAGAAGTGCTATTGCTGGGTCGAAGGGTATGCACATTTTTATAGCCCTTTGGGCATAGTTCCAAATTGCTCTCCAAAATGGTTGGATCATTTCACAACTCCACCAACAATGCATTAGTGTTCCAATTTTCCCACATCTTCTCCAACATTTATCATTTTCCTGTTTTGTCATGTTGGCCAATCTGATAGGTGTGATGTGAGAGTTGTTTTGATTTGCATTTCTCTAATTAATAGTGACTTACAGTGTTTTTTCATATGACTATAGATGGCTTTAATTTCTTCACCTAAGTACTGCCTGTTCATATCCTTTGACCATTCATCAGTTGGGGAATGACCTGTATTTTTATAAATTTAACTTAATTCTCTATATATTTTGGAAATGAGGCCATTTTCAGAGACACTGGTTGTAAAAATTCTTTTCCAGTTTTCTACTGCCCTCCTAATCTTGGTTGCATTGTTTTTGTTTGCACAAAATACTTTTTAATTTGTTATCAAAATTATCCATTTTGCATTTCATAATGTTCTCTATCTCCTGTTTGGTCATGAATTCTTCTATTCTCCATAAATCTGACAGGTAAACTATTCCTGCTCTCCCAGCTTGCCTATAGTATCAGCCTTTATATCTAAATCATGAACCCATTTTGATTTTATTTTGATATATAGTATAATATTTTGGTCTATGCCCAATTTTTGACATACTCTTTTCCAGTTTTCTCAGCAGTTTTTGTCAAAAAGTGAGTTCTTATCCCAGAAGCTGGAGTCTTTGAGTTTATCAAATAGTAGATTGCTATAGTCATTGACTACTGTGTCTTGCATACTTAATCTATTCCACTGTTCCACCACTCAATTTCTTAGCTGGTACCATGTAGTTTTGATGATTGCTGCTTTATAATACAATTTAGGATCTGGAACTGCTAGTCCACCTTCCCCTGCATTTCTTTTCATTAGTTCCCTTGATATTCTGGAGCTTTTGTTAATCCAAATGAACCTTGTTATTATTTTTTCTAGCTCTATAAAATAATTTTTGGTAGTTTGATTGGTATGGCACTGAATAAGTAAATTAGCTTAGGTAGAATTGTCATTTTTATTATATAGAAAAATCATTTTTCACGAGAGCAAGATAATGCAACTCAACCAAGAGAGCATCTCAGATATCATCCAAAGGTAAATTCCCAAAGTCCCTAGTGAGCAAGCTAAGGACAGGGACACAAGGGAGAAATTAGCCCTTTTCTCAAGTCATCTTCTCTTCTCAGGAACCTGAAGATGGTGGCATTGTACATCTTCTCTCTCAAAGTTGAAAGTCAGAAGTCTCTGAAGTGACTGAAGAGAGCAAGTAGACAAGAGACTGAAGGAACCTCTTCTCTCCTACTCTCACTAATGCCACCCTATCTCTTATGCAGGTTCAGGGCATGACCTCCACAAATGAAGACAGAATCCCTTACCAATGGGGCTGAAGTTACGTGACAAGTATAGAGAAACATAGACAGACTTAGATAAATAGATATAAAATAAAATAAGAAACAGGAAAACAATGTACATAATAAAAGAAAATGTAAATGGAAAGAACAAAATGAAACTGAATTCTGTCAAATTAGGAACCAACTTTAGCCACAAAGAAGACATACAAAAACATAGCTTCCTCAGATGAGTATCGAACTTTGAGTATCAAGAACAACATAAAATGTCAGATGTGTTGGAGTTTTTTTGATGACCTGTTATCTTTTTTTATTTTTTATTTATTTATTTTTTTTTACTACATGGCACTCTGCATTAGGTGAGAGAGATAATTTTATTATAGACATTAATAAGGGGAGTGCCATTACAATTTCTATTCTATTGTGATTTCTGATAGTTATGCAAAGACTGACAACAAAGTTGAACTATTAGAACTCTCGAACTGAAACAGATAAACTGTTTTTCCAGAAGATATGGGATCATATTGTTGGGCTTATTGGTAGATAAAAGTTTTTTTTTTAAATTATATGGGGTAGGGAATCTTGGAAGGAGAGAAATGTTCCTGATCGCTGATCCATGGGTTGGATATATTTTGTCTATAAATTGCACTCCTTTGGTAGATATGTTAACCACATAATTGGTTGAGCAGTCCTAGTGAGGTTATATGACTTAGAAAGAACAAATAAGTCCTTGTTCTAGCCAAAGAATCAGGGAAAATGTTAATATGATAAAAATGTAGTATGGGCTGGTCTTCTAAGATAGACTTCAAAGAGAGCAACAAGGTAAAGATTGATTAATTAATTAATTAATGGGAACAAAACACTGAGTAAATAAGGTGTCTTGTAAGTGCTAAGTAATAACTCTTCCTAACTTGCTAAAAGTCAGATCTAAAATAAACTTCACCATTTCCCTTTATCTAATTGTTGGCTAATGAATGGAAGCAGACACTCTAACTCTTTCTGTTTTCTGTTGAAAATTTTCAGTAGATTCTACCTTTCCTCCAAAGAAGAGCCAAAATAGTATGGTAATTCATCTCCTTCTTTTTGCATCATGATGTTAAAAAAAATTACTCAAATGTATTTCAAACAAATAAAGTGAAGCTTGGAGAGATTAAGTGATTTGCTTAGGGTAATATAGTTAGCAAGTGCTTGAGGTATGGGTGTGTTGAGATTGGTACATCAAAGAGATCACTGATGCACATCAGTAGTCCAGTGAAGTAATAAAAGCATTATAAAAATTTAACTATTATTATTGTTGAAGGAATAAATAATCATTACATTTATTTAGCACTTTATAATTGAAAAAACTTCTTTTCTGTTTTGACTGGGTCTTCCAATCTCACTTGGCCTAGAAAGTTAGAAATTCAGTGGTCACACATGTGCCTAATCCAACTGTCTTTAAACATGGGACCTTTGACCTCCTTTATTTCTCACTTGAACCACTTTGTTCCTCCTTAAGAAGCCTGAGGACTCCTGTTCCCAGGGCCTTACTCTTCTAGTGCTAGACTTAGTGCAGATACTCAATCAGTTTTAGTTCACTGAAACCCAGTAAGCTAAAAACACTATAATGTGAATATTCTATTCACCAGTGCAGGTTGCAACTCCTCTAGGCCCTAATAGGTGATCTTTAAGAGTTACAACAGACAAAAAGTTCATCCTTCTTTTAACCAACTTAGCAATGAGCTTCTCTAAATCAAGCTATTCTGGTGTTTGGACCACAGATATATTCTATTATTATGTCAATACTCAAAGGCTTTTCTATTAACTAGAGCCTATTAAAAATGAGAGTCTTCTGGAATAGTCTTCAAGGATTTAGGATCATCTTTACATACTGATGAGACATTGTAAATAGACTTTCTTGGAAATCTAAGGTATCATGCTACTTTTACAAACCTCTGTTCAGTGAACGAGTGATTGTGGTGATGTATTTGATGAATCTTGTTGAACTTGCCAAATGACACAGTGATAAGTAAGAGCCATACAAGGCTCAGGGGGTTGGTTAGGACAATATCACAAGAGTTCAGCTGAGCTCAAACTTGAATTTGGATCAATGATTTAGAAATACATACATACATGCATGCATATATATATATATATATATATATATATATATATATATATATATATATAT
>NW_020954587.1:8569305-8921830 GCF_900497805.2 Vombatus ursinus | reverse complement strand
TATATATATATATATATATATATATATATATATATATATATATATATGGGTACATAAAGAAAAATGTTCTGATGGGAAGTCAAATCTACTTAGTAAAAATTTGAAATATTAATAAAGAAGAGAGAAAATGTTCCAAGACATTACCCTTCTGTTTTTCAAGATGGTAGTATATCCCACAATCACACAGAAGAGTAGGTATCAGAGGAAAGAGGACAGATTTGGTTATTGCTTTAAATTTAAATTAATTCAATTTAATTCAACAAACCTCTATAAAGCACCTAAAATATTCAGGGCATTATGCTAGTTTCTGGAATAAATAGAGAGATATATAAGGCAGAGTTCCTGCCTTCATGGAACTTACAATCTAATGTGGGGGGACAGACACATAAACAAGTAATTCTAACAGAAAACCAGAACATAAGGACTAAATTGAACTGGTGTAAAGAGAATGCTCCAAGTTTAAAGGAGGTAGATATTGTATCTTACCATAACAAGATATGTGGGCCCAAATAGCTACATGATTAGCAGGCAAAATAGTGAGAATGGCACATTAAGGGGTGAGGATGAGGAAGCAGTGGTCAAGGTATATGGAAAGGGAAAAGAGGAGAGACTGAGGAAATTTTCCTAGACTATCTAGAATCAAAGAAGTCAACAATGATGCCCGAGAAAAAAGGATGACACAATTCAGTCAACAATTCAATGAATGAATGAGGAGAATAGAATGACTCACATTTATACAGTGCTTTAAAGTTTTAAAACATTTTCTTCATACAACCTTATGAAACAGATGGCTATGCAAAAATTGTTATGACCATTTCACAGGGGAGAAAACTGACATTTAATGAGGTCAAAATAGTTTTATCACTGAGAAATGTGAGAGTTGAGACTCAAATACTCAGCTGTATCTCAGCTGAATTCTCTAGTAAATTTCTCTTAAATAGTACATGGAGTTAACTGATTTTGAAAAGTATGAAAGTGCACTTTTGACAACAAAAATTCTAACAATTGGTTCAGGATGTTCATGAGATATTATTTTGACATTTCATCATGATAAAGAGTTGACTGTCTGTTCCTAAAGGTTAAGCAAGTGGAGATCAGGCTCTGCCAGGTACTTAACAAGTTATAAAGGCATGGAGAACATTTCCAGCAACAGTCTTGTTCTGCTTTCCAAGGACCAGTCCAGCTAAGCATAGAAAATCTCATCACTAATAGGCTTGCCACTTAGTGAGAACCTAATAAAGAAAAGTACTAAATTACCCTCAATCCTATGTCTCCTTTAAGCTTCTGCCGTACTGGGATAGTGAATGAAAAGGTGAAAGATAGTATTAAGACTCACACTAGAAAATTATAGACTATCTCTAAACATTAATTTAACTTGGTACAATGACCAAGAAGTTGACATATAAATGAAGGAACAGAATGATGTCAGTGGTAACATTTCAAGTGAAACCAGCAGTCCCCAAAGCAGTTGCAGGTAAATAGAAGTTAGACTCACTGGTTTTCCTTGTGAGGTTGGTTTTTATCATGCATTAAAAGGAAATAACAATAAAAAAAACATTACTTCAGGAGATACTTGTATTCTTCAAGTATTGTGGTTACTCATCAGAATATTAAACAAAAAGTCTCCCATGTTGACAATTGCAGCAGATACAACAGATCTTTTGCAGAAGATAAGAAATGCTAAATTCTATTATACATCCAAATTAAATCTATCTAGCTCTGTGTGTGTGTGTGTGTGTGTGTGTGTGTGTGTGTGTGTGTATGTTTAATGAGACAAAGGGTTTGCATAGTAGATAAAGAGCGGGTTTTGAAGCTAGAAAGACATGGGTATAAATCACGACTTTGATATATATTGGCTATGTAACCCTGAGCTCTAGGCAACCCTAAGACTGTAAGTTAAAGAGAATATACCAAACTGCACAGATAGAAGAAGTTACCTCAGTCAGGAGTTCTCTATGAACTCATAATGAAATCACAGGTCTATTCCCTATTTCGATTTTTATACTCAATGACTTCTAAGTCAATATGAATATGGTAGGGGGATGATGAAAAAAATACACCTGTATCTACACACATATACACATGTACAAATAAATTATATGTAATATTTATATACACATGTGTCTCTGTGTATATATGTGTGTGTGCATGTATATGTGTATATATACACACACACACACACACACACACACACACATATATATATATATATATATGTATATATGTCCTTAAAGATAATTGGAAGCACTGGACATAGTGAACACTGAACAATTACCCCCCAAAATGAAATTGATTACATGTTTACCAATATACAACAAATGACTGGCTATAGGTATGAGAAGCATTCTGGATGAGATGTTTGTTAAGCAGACCATTAACTTTGAGCAAATATAAAATCAACACAAAATTGGAAGAAAAAATAAAAATAAAATTACACGTGACATTGAAATATTTTCAGTTTGAACCATTTGTTCTGTTTGAATAAGTTATTAAAGAATAAAAATCAGAAATGGAAAATGGAACGTTCAAAGGCATATGCAAATACTATCATTATTTTCTATGAGCATTCAAACACTATTCTCTATTTTAAGCAAAGTAATAATCACCTTAATGAAAATTTAGAAAGAAATAAGCAAGCTTTTGAAAACAATATCTTTTAAAAGGCCACAGTTTTGTTTTTTTTAATATCAAAATGGTCCGGGCATAGGCAGAGAATACAAGAACCTACTACCATTATTTGTCAGTTAGAAAAAATATTTTACACAAAATAAAGATGATGTTATTGTTGTTTGTCCTTTGTTTTCCAAGAGGATCAAAGACATCATGGAGTGTTGTCTTGATTTGCATTTGAATTGGATTTAAGTGAGGCAGAGTTATAAAAAGTCTTAAGCTTCACTCTCTTTTCCAGAGTTATTGAAGTTTGATGGCAGGACAAAAGTCAAGTTGACTGGCAATGGCCCTTGATGCATTGGATAACTTTGATGTCTTTGATGTCTGCCCAAGCTCTAAATGTTCCACAGAACCTACTTTGGCTGCCTTCAATGGCCATTGGAACAAATTATTCTCATCTGCCCATTCTCTGGGGGGTGAGTAGTGGGGGTAGGAAGACTTCAAATGCTTGGGGTAGATATCCCTCTAACTGGATATGAGACTGGTTGGTTACCCTTAACTTATTTAGCCTACCTGCTGAGCCAGATTTCCCAGGGTGTGGCCACTGCATATGCTACATCTTCTTGAATCTAAAAAGATATATAAAAGATAAATGTAGAGGCTCTACTTCCTCCAGAAAGCCTTTTCCAGATTTCCATCACTGATAAAAGAAATGTTTCTCTTCTCAAAATTATATTTGAGCAAGTTTTTTGTATCTTTCTTTTGCCCTCATTATTCTCAGATTATTATTGCATTTGTTTATTTATGTCACATCCCTTCTCCATCCCACCATAAAGTCTTTGAGAGCAAGAACTATTCCATTATTTCTCTCTATTTATAGTACCTTACACACAGCAGGTAATTAATAACTATTGAAGTATATTCTTCTAACAAATTATCTATTATGTAAACATTGAGATCATAAAATATTCCTTGAAAGAAAAAAAGGGATGACTTTTTTCAGTGTTCTGATTATTTATATCAAACAAAGCATACAACAAGGTGACATTCCTGACAAAGGTTTTTACTATTGTCTTTAAGGATGTTGTAGGGTTTCTATTGGGAAAAAGCCATAAAATACAGTAATAAGTGAAAACTCATAAAAACTTAAACTCTGTGAAAGGTGGCAGCCCGAACATGGTAACCCGTTAACAATCATAACTTAGATACTGAATTATATTTTAGACACTGAGTTATAACTTAACCTATGAAAGTCATAACAAGAATATTGTGATCTATATGTGACTGGGACATAATCAATACACAAACTTATGTTTAGGCATAACATTAGCTTAACTCCCAAGCTCATTACTGAGCAGAAAACCCAAAATATCCACCAATCAGTAGTGATGCACTCTCCAGCTCCTCCTCCCTTTGTCTGCTTTCTATAATTACTAGGGGGATTTTGGGGGATCCACTAATCTGTCTGGCTGTCACCCCAGACTTAAGATTGCCCCTATTTTGTTAGTATTTATAAGGAATGATTAAACTACTACCTATAACTAATCTGGAGATAATTGACTTCTTCCTTTGGTATCAAAAGATCACCCTATGGGTATGGGAAAGGTACAGGGTTCCCCAGCCAGGGGAATTCTGAACCTTACTGATGTCCAATACAAAGTCCAAATGAAAAAGAGATTCCAGAGACCAGGATTTCTTAATCTTTTTTTGTATGTCACTGATCCCTTCAGCAGTCCGGTAAAGCCTATGGACCTCCTTCTTAGAGTAATGTTTTTAAATGCATAAACTGAAATATGTAGGATTAAAAAGGAAATCAATTATATTAAATTCTATTATCAAAATATTAAAAAATAAACCATAAATTTATAGCCTCTCAATTAAAAACTCATGATATAGATGGTCAATTCGAAGACGACCATTTACTGATTGCATCAAAGTGTAATGTCTCAGAGGATTTCTCTAAGCATTCAAAAGAGTATGTGCAAGCCACACAGGAAAACCTAAGTGGATGAAGATTGGCTATTTTTCTGGCTATAACATGAGGTTTAATAAACAACCTATAAGCTGCTCCAACAGTATGTATAACATCACCAAACACTACAGATGGACAATAAGCTAGAACTAGAGAACTGAACAGCTCTTGGGAAATTGTGCAGCACATTGAATGACTATAAAGTTCGCCCTGAAACAAAGCCCCACCTTTTTTTTTTTTTACCATCAATAACTTTTCTAGTGATGACTACATATCATAGAATACTATAAGCCCTGAGGAATCAATATTGTGGCTGATTCAAACATAATAAAGAAATACATATGAGCTGTTAAGTAGACTAGAACATATTATCAATGAAGAATTATTCATAAGGAGCAGCCTAAAAGCAACCTAAAATATGCACAATTAGTATGAAAAAGAAGGTGAGCTGATCATAGATTTAATGAAGGAAAACAATAAAGAATGAATAGTCTGTGCATTGTACTAACATTCATGAAATGTCAAGCAACTTAAATACTTCTGCATTTTTGTTTAACCTTCTATGGAGGATTTATCTACAAAGGTGGACAAGTCTTTTGTTCATGTTTAATTACTAAAGGAATACAGAGAGATTTTCTACCCTAAAGCCTATCCATTGAGGAATGGAATATTAAAATATAGCTGAAAGTGAGAAACTTGGAAGTGGTGGTATTTGCTTAGGCTTTTATTCCATTGAACCCTTACTTAGTTGAATATAATCTTAAACTGATGCTGCTGCATCCAGATTGGTTGCCTGATCCAATGGTTGACACAATTTAAAATTAAATCTCCAGGTTCTTCAAGAGACTGTTTGAAGCAAGCAATCTTCCTTTTAAAATAAGTCTCCACAAAAGTAGAGGGATTTTAAAAGTGGTCATTCTGGAGTCTGCAGCAGCCCCTTTCTATGAGCCATGTGCATTCATTTGTTTGCATATCCACTAATGAAAACAATTAGAAATGAGTAGCCTCAAGGAAAGGTCACTGCTTCTCTAAGATTCCCCATACTCTGCTTCTCCTAAGGATCCAGTATTAAATTCATGTATGTCACTTCTTAAAAAACAAGGAGAAAAGATGATAGATTGATTTACAGAAACTTGGGTTATGTTCTGCCACTTGAAGGTCATTTTTAGTACTCTCATAATAGTTACTTAACATACAAAAGCATACATATCACATACATCTCTGCTCTTCTTTCCCTTCCATAAAATCATAATAAAAAAAATACATAATGGGGCAGCTAGCTGGTTCAGTGGATAGAGCTCTGCCCGAGAGTCAGGAGGACCTGAGTTCAAATCCAACCTCAAACACTTGACACCTACTAGCTGTGTGACCCTGAGCAAGTCACTTAACCCAATTGCCTCACCAAAAAATAAAGAACATAATGTATAATAGCAATAATATTATTACATAGAGAGCTAATTGTTTGTGAAGCACTTTACAAATACTATCTCATTTGAGCTTCACAATAACTCTGTGAGGAAAATGTTATCATTACCTCCATTTTAGAGATAGGAAAACTGAGGTTGACAGAGGTTAAGTGATTTGCCCAGGGTTTCATAATAAGTGACCGAGGTAGGATTCAAACTCAGGTCTTCCTGACTTCCTGACTCCAAGTCCATGACTCTATCCACTATGGGACCTAGTTGCCTAATAAAAATCTCTAATATAATGGACAGAAAAAAATGGAAAAGTGCATTTTTTTCTTCCCATCTTCCTTCTCTAGTCTCAGTCTTCTACAAATAGTAAAAAGGTTCTTTTGACATTTAAGCATAAGGAAAGAAAAATTCATTTACTCATTAAATCATTGATTCAACACATGTAGTCATTTATATTAGGCATCTCATAAAGACTGTTATATATAGTAGTGGGTTTATAGTTAGAAGGGAATTTTCAAGTCATCTTATCCAAACCTGTCATTTTCAGAAAAGGTTTACCAAGGTCCAATGACATTAAATGATTTGCACAGATTCATCCAACTTGTAAGTGTCTGAGGTAGAATTTGAACCCAGATCTTCCTGAGTCATGTGATCTGGTTTGAAAACCTGGCTCTGATACTTATTAGTTTATTGATTCAGGACAAGTTACCTATTATCTCAGATCTTCAATTTCAGTATTTGTAAGATAGGCATGATAATACATTACATATATGACCAGGGCCTTGTGAAGAAACCCCAAAATGCTATTGAAATATTAATTACTGTTGTTATCTTGACCTTAGATTTGAGGATGTCACAAAAACATTTGACAGTGTGATGAATGAAAAGCTTGACAGTTTCTACATAATTTATAATCAAATTAGGCTAACTGATAATCAATAAATTGATTGTTAATGGTTTCTCTAGGTAACCAAAGACAAACCCATGGAGACACTGAATTCTTTAAGTACCTTTGGAAAAGGGGGTATCCAGACAAGGGAAAATCAACCCTGATTGGTAGACAATTAATGAGGGATTGGGCATTTAAATGAAGAGATAGACTTTTAGCTTATCTTTAGTCTTCAACTCCTTCTACTGAGAATGTGACTTGATCATGATACTCAGTCACCTGCAGCAATCTGGAAAGAGCAATCCACCTCCATTCAGACCACTCTAGTCTATTTTCTCCTCCATGAGCTGGGTTACCCTAAACTCCAATGGAGGGGTACAAGGACGTGGGCTTATTGCTTTGGGTCAGGAATTCACCTACTTTAGATTTTGTTTACATTTGAAAAGAAGGTTTTCTAGTTGGGTAATGTCTTGCCCAAGATCAAGGAGCAGGTACCCCAAGATTTAGAGCAATCTCTTCTGTCGGCCATGCCCTTCAGAGCTGACTGACCTATAGGGGCTGTTCCCTGAATGAGAAAATAAAGGAGTAAAAAAAAAAGATTTTAATTTAATAACTGGTTATTAGTATAATAGACCAACAACTTTTTGTGAACAGACTTCAAAATATTTTATTATAATGCCCAAATAAAGGATATAATCAGGAATTGGTAGCACAGGGGTAACAGTGAATATGAAAAAAAAGTGAAACTAGAAAACAAAAGGAGAAAATGAATAGAGAACAAATCTGTAAAAGATAAGTAAAAGCTTGAGAAGGGCCTTTAGCCTCCTCTAGGCATGTCTGAGGAGAATATTCAATCTGAAGCTACTGATTGTAATCACCTTTTAAAGTCTAAAGGTAAAAAAAAAAAAGTCTATTCTTTCCCAAACTTCTGTAGTCCTTTTCAGCAATGGAAACTGTAATTTAGTCTACTTACTTCTTTTTATGTAAATCTTCGTGAATTCTGATTTTTATCTCAAACATAAAGAGTCCAGAGTTTAGCTTAGAGATAAATATAAATTTAAATTAGGGCAGAGAGTCAAACTTCTTCCTAAATGTTAAGAATATTCTATACTATGATTTCTGAGCTATTATCATCGTGCTTCTAACTTTTTGTCTGATATAAATTCTATAAAGGAGTAGAGGAGAATACCACATAAACATGGGGGCCATTAGCTTATTTCAAAGTTAAAAAACAGCTAATTGTTGTAACAATGTATGACTTATTTAATTTCCAAATTGTTAAACCTGGAGTCAAGAAGAGTTAAGTTCAAATCTGACCTCAGACATCTACTGCCTTTGTGATCTGGCAAATCATTTGACTTGTGTCTACCTTAGAATTCTCCTCTATAAAATGGGGATAATAATAGTGTTTTCCTTCCAGGGTTGTTATGAAGATAAAATGAAATATTTGTGAAGTGTTTTACAAACTTTAACATGGTATTATAAATGCTGGCTATTTTTATTATTGTTGTTGTTGCTGTTGTAATAATAAAGGGACCAGGGAGGAGAGTGTGAGAAAGGATTAAGAGTTAGGCTTCCACAACAAATCAGGGGAATTCTGAGAAGGACTTCCAAGATTTTGTGAATAGGCCCTCAACCAATCAGAAAGTGCCCCAAACATTCTACAAACAACTAGTTCCTTAAGAAAGAGCCCTGGAGGCTAAACTGGTTGCAATCTGTCGTGGTCAAGGATGGGGCCTTGACAGGGCAAAGGCTTTTCTCCACTGTGCTTGTTTAATAAACTCATTGAATATTAACTGTCACACCCTGAGAACAGAGACAGCTGCCATTTTTGAACATGGGATGCACGAAGTGAGAGGAGTTAACAGAACATGGAGGAACATGGGATGGGTGGTTCAGGAAGAGTGTAACTCAGATGAACTAGACCAATCTTAGCCCCAGTAGGTGGAGTATGGATCTTACCAACCATTAAAAGGTTGATTTTACCACTGAACAAGCACACACATGCTACTAGAGTGCGGTGTGCCCACTTCACGCAAGAAGTGTAATAAAGATTTTCCTTTACTCACTCCTGTAGTAGATTTTTGTTTCAGATTTTTCTAACAGATGGTGGTGATGAGTTTTAGCCAGTAAATGTGATAATCTGCATAGAAATATTTATAACTACTGAGGTTACTTATATCATTTTCTACTTGGCTTTTAAAAAAATTTTATTCCTGAGTTGTGGTCAGCACGCTAGACTTGGTCCAGGTATCCCACACTTTTAGGAATCATTGCATTTGACAAAGAGGACAATAAAAAAAATAAGTAAATCAAAATCAACATTTAAAGTTACTATGCTAATCTGGGAAAGAGTAATTTTAGACTAAATTTAAGGTTGTTTTTGGCAAGAAAGGAGTTATTCCCATCATATAACTTTACATTAGCAATGTATTTTATGTGATTAAAAAGGAGATATCAAACACAATGAAGAAATACTATTAGATAAGAGAAATCCAAAAGATGAATTCAAAAGAAAGGAATAACCTTATAACCACGAGCAGAGCTGCAGAGAAAAAAAAAGTGTCTTGACCACAAGATGTCTAAATGTGAATTGGATGAAATGAAATAAGAGATAAAAAATGAAATGAAAAATGGGGCAGAAAAACTTGAAAGGAGAACAAATATTTTCTAGAAAGTAGAAAATGTTATTCAAGCATTGTAATCACTAAAAAATAGAATAAAGAGAACTTAACTGTAAAAGACAATGAAGATATTAGAACACAGTTAAAAGATTGGGATAAAAAAGAAAATGTAAGGTATAAAGTATAATAAACAACTGGCTTAGAAAATAAGTTTTTTAAAAAAGGATAATATAAGAAACACTAGTGTCCTTAAAAATTATGACCATACAAAAAACCTAAGCACCATATTTCATTAAATCATTAAAGAAAAATTCCCAGATCTATCTGAAACAAAGGACAAAGTGAATACAGGGGAAAAAAATCCACTGATCACCTCCTGAAAATACTCCCAAAAGGAAACTTGGATATATCAGAACCAAAATTCATAGTTTTCAAATTAAAGGAAAAAAAAAACACAAATAAACCTGTAACTAGTTACTGATAGAAAGAGTTCAAATACCAAAGAACAATGTTAGTATCACAGAAGATAAACACAAAAACTAGTTAAAAGAAGAGAAATCTTGGAATAAACTATCCCCAAAGGCAAAAAGTAATAAAGAGTTAAAAAAAAAGATTATAATCTACAAAGAGAAAAGATGGATTTTTTTTAATATAATAGAGTGCTTTCAAGCATTCCTGATAAAGAGACCAGAGCTGAGTAGAAATGTCAAAACACACGCAGAGAAGGCAAAAGAAACCTAGAAAAGTAAATACTTTTGAACAATTGGAAGGGCTAAACAATGATGATGTGCTTACATTCTAATAGGAGGAGAAGAGATAGGAGTGTCAATATTTACCTTTGATAGTAACAGTAGAATTTAAATAAGAAAGAGGTGGGTGTACATTCTCACCATATTGTTGGGTCTTTTAGAAGGGGAAGAAAATAGAAGAAAAAAGAACACATTATAAGAAATAACAAAGGGAATAATTTAGATTTTACATAAATAAGGCACTCAAGAGGAATTTACAAATAGGGAAAAAGAGATGGAGAAGCAGGCACATTACAGTTTCACTCTTATCAAGCATATGAAAGAGTTGAACATACATGGATAACTTGGTATAGAAATGAATTAATTTAACAGTTACACAAGTAGAAAAGGGGAGCTAGAAGTATAAGAGGAAAATAGAGTCAGGAAGGCAATAATTGCAAGCAAAAGAAGCTTCACTTTCAGATGGTTGATCATAAAAAAGGGAATAAAAACAACAAGAAGAAAGTGTAAGCAATGGGGATCACTGTCTAGGCTTCATGACAAAATGAGGGACTGAGAATAGTTAGAACAGACCATTTGCAATCATGAATGACTAGTGCTAATTAGGCTTTGTCTCACCACATCATTCTACTTTGCAAAGAAGGGGCTTAGAAGAAAAGGAAAAAAAAAGTTTAAAAGGACATGATGGAGGAAAATATACAGCAAATAGTCATATTAAATGTAAATGGGAATAAATGACCCATAAAATGAAGGATGATAGCAGACTGTATTAGAAAGCAGAATCCCATAATAACATGTGTGTGAGAAGCATACTTGGAACATAAAAATTCATTAAGTTTTAAAATTAAGAGCTAGAGAAGAATGTATTACAATTCAAGTGAATTAAAAAACAAGAGGTAGTAATCATCTTAGAGAAGGCAGCAGTAAAGAGACCTGGTTAAAAGAAATAAGAAAAGAAACTACATTAACTATATGGACAGGACCTGTGTTTTCATTGGTATAGTTACATCCAAGATGATAAAACTCTTTCTGCTAATACTAATAGTGGTCAGAACCTTCTTTGAAACATATAGTTTTCTGTAGTTTACACACAGCACTGAAAAGTAAGTGACTTGAACTGGATTTTTTCAGCCAGTATTTTTCAGAAGCAGTATTTGAATCCAGTCTTCCAGGGTTGGAAGTCTATTCTTTAGGTAGTATACCGTATTTGACTCTGCAAAGGCAGTATAGATGATGAAATTACAACACACACACACACACACACACACACACACACACACACATACACATTTATATTCATGCATGTATACAAGCATACACAGATGGACAAACACAATGAATAGCATCATATTCAAGTTCCTAATGCAAATTTAATCAAATTACAATGATAAAGATAGTGATCCTACAATAGTTGAGAATCTTGTATTCTATTTTAATTTATATACAAGTAGTAAACCGAAAGTCCTCATGAATTTAAGTTTAGTGCCATTCCACTACACTACATAGCATCCCTTTACATCAATTGCTTCAGATAAGAACTTTTGACAAAATACAACAATCTCTTCTGCTAATGAAAAAATCCAGGAAACAAAAAAAAATAACTCACCTTAAAAATCAGGGAGTTTAATGGGCTTTTCTTAATAAGGAAAAAAAAATCTAAAACCAAGAAATGACATCATTTGTAAAGGAGAAACTTAGAGGCTTTTTCCATAATAACAGGAGGTAAAATGAGGATGCACTTTGTCCTTACTGTCATTTAATATTGGTTTATAAATATTTTCAATGCCAAGACCAAAAAAAAAAATTGAGGGAATGAATAAAGACAAAGAAGAAACAAAATAATAGCATTTTGCAGAGAGTATATGGTATATTTACCCTAAAGATTTAATTAAACCTTAATAGAAATGACTTCAATACAATAGGAAGATATAAAACAAATTCACAAAGTCATTAGTCTTTCTGTATATTACCAAGAAGGCTCAAAAGAAAGAGAATAAGAAATTCCATTCAAAACTGCTTATGTATGTGTAAAATATCCAGAGGTAAACTTACTATGACACATATAGGAAATAGATGAATATTACTAAAATGTAGTTTTTAAAGAAATAATGGAAGACTTGAGTAACTGAAAAAATAATTGTTCAAGATAGTATAATAAAGATAACAATACTATCAAAATTAATTAATGAATTCAGTGTCATACCAAACTATAATAGTGTTATTTTATAACAAAATTATAATGAAATTCATCTGGAGGAAAAAAAAAGATTGAAAATTTCAAAGGAAAGAAGGAGAAAAAGTAGGAAGAAAAGGGGCCTAGCAGTGCTAGAGGTCAAACTATACCATGAAGAAGCAATCATAACAATTTCATACAGGCTATGAAAATAGAAATTTTGATCAATGGAACAGATTAGGGACACTAAATCCAGAAACAGTTGAGCACAGTAGCATTGTGATTTAATAAAGAGAAGAAAATAGAAGAGGGTTCAGAAGAGGACACAGACAAGCAAGAAATGTTCTTAGTAGCAAATCAAATTTCATATATATGAATATATATATATATATATATACACACACACATATATATTAAAAACATGTGTACATTAGATTTGTTTCATATACAATCCTCTTTTGCTTGTCTTTGTATATGGATATGTTCATGTTTGTTAATGATTTTCTTGTGCATAATTGAAGAACATTTTTTAAGAACTTTGAATTTTCCAAAAGACAATCCAGTCTATTCTCCTTCTATTCACCTTGACCCAATTAATTGACCATTTGCAGTATCAGTACATGCACACACACATACTTAGATAGATAGATAGATAGATAGAGAAGGTCTAAACTTCAAGTCAAGTCAACAAGCATTTATTAAGCATCTATTTTATTCCATGCATTTTGCTAAGCACTTGTGATACAAAGAAAGACCAAAAACAGTCCCTGTTCTCAAGTAGCTCACAGTCTAATGGGGGTGACAGCATGCAAACAACTATATACAAGGAAGATACATATATCTATATCTATATATGTCTACATATATAGATATATATATCTACATATATATATATGATAAACTCAAGATAATCTCAGAGGGAAGACACTGATGGTTAAGTAGGAACAAGAAAGGCTTCTTTCAGAAATTGGGACTTTAGCTGAGACTTAAAAGAATCCAGGAAAGCTAAAAGATGGAGATGAAGAGAGATAAAGTTCCAGAACTAGGGAACAGCCAATGAAATTACAGAGTTGGAAGATGGAGTGTCTTGTGAAGGAGTAGTAAAGCTCTTATTGTCACCAGATCACAGAGAACATGGAGAAGAATAAAGTATGAGAGAATTGGAAAGGCAGAAGAGTGCCAAGTTATGAGGGGCTGTAAAGCCAAAAAGAGAGTTTTTTAAAAAAAATTGAACCTGGAAATAATAGGGAGTTGTGGGAGTTCAATTAAATAGTGGAGTGATATGGTCAGACCAGCTTTTCTTTTTGTTTATTTGTTTGTTTGTTTTTTCAGTTGTTTGTCACAGCTGACTCTTCATGATTTCTTTTCGAATTTCCCCAGCAAAGATTTTGGAGTAGTTTGCCATTTCCTTCTCCAGATCATTCTACAGATGAGGAATCTGGGCAAACAAGGCTAAGTGACTTGCCCAGGGTCACACAGCTAGTAAGTTTCTGAAGCTGGATTTGAACTCAGGCCTTCCTGAATCCAGGCAGGGTGCTTTAATCCACTGTACCACCCAAATGCCTCCAAGGCAAACAGTGCAGGGGTAATAGCCTGGGAAAGAACTGAGAGGGGGATGGACTGGGGGTCATGATAAGGATGAAGCACAGAATTGGAGAATACAAGGCAGAAGAAGGTATGAAGTGAATAGGTAGTGATCAGATTAAGAAATTTCAGACTTCATGAATCTGGAAATGGAAGAGTTGTGGGTGATTGCCTCACTAAGATACAATCATTGGTGTTTTAACCTCTAGACCAGGTGTGGGGAACCTGTGGTCTCCAAGCCACATGTGACCCTCTAGGTCCTCAAGTGTGGCCCTTTGAATCAAAACTTCACAGAACAAATCCCCTTAATAAAAGGATTTGTTCTGTAGAACTTGAACTTAGTCAAAAGGCTACCCTCAAGGACCTAGAAGGCCACATGTGGCACAGGTCCCAACTCCTGTCCTAGATTTTTGGGGAGCACCTCACTCATCCTCTAGCTTATCTAAGACTTCAAACCTCTGTGCTGCACAAATAATTAGTGTTGACCCAATCATGACACAGACCTAAGGAACATCTTATTCTGTCTCCATTCTTCTCCAAATAATATCCCTCAACAAGCTTCATTAGGATGCATTAGTTTTGTGTCATTTGGAGGGTAATTGCTGCTAATGTAAGAAATAATATGAGGACAATTTGATAATTGCCCTTTTCGATTATTTCCCAAAATAACCCTAATTCATTTGATGAGAAGGAATATGTTCCTAAAAGAACATGTGTAGATAATTCTTACAAAAATTCTATATACATGGGAAAGTAGGCTGATGAGTGGATACATACCGACTTTTTTAGTTATTTAGTCATTTTTCAGTCATGTCCAACTCTTCATGACCCTATTTGGGATTTTCTTGGCAAAGATACTGGAATGGTTTGTCATGTCCTTTTCCAGCTCTTTTTACAGATGAGAAAACTAAGGCAAACAGGGTTAAATGACTTGTCAGGGTCACATAGCTAGTAGAAGTCTGAGGCAGGATTTAAACTCAGGTCTTCCTGACTCCAGGCCAAGCACTCTATCAACTGTGCCACCTAGCTGCCCTACTTGTTTAAATAAATAAGATCTGAAATGTTTTCCTACATTTTTAGTATTTCCATTTTCTTCAAATAGCTCAAGAAAATATCTCTCAATTTCCTCAAAATTGTGTCACTTCTAGTACTGACCTCCTCTATGATTTTACTGGCATTGGGAATAAAAAGACAAATATACTCAAATATTCAAGGATCTTACATAGGTGGAGAGAACAGGATTGATAAGATGCACATTGGTAATTATAACACAGGGTAGGCATGAAGGCCATAAGGGAGAAATCAGAAAAAGCAGTCTATGAAATTTTAAGAAAATAACAATAACAGTAACAATAACAATAATTTAGTTGTTTTAAGGTTTACAAAGCAATGTATATATATTATTTCATGATCCTCACAACAACTCTGCAGGGTAAATATTATTCCCATTTTACAAATGAGGTCATTGAGGCTGAGAGGTTAAGTGACTTTAGTCCTGCAACATGCATTTATTAAGTATTTGATATGTACAAAGCCCTGTATGAAGCACTGGGGATACAAAGAAAGGGGGGAGGGAGAAAGTCCCTGCCCTGAAATAGTTTACATTCTAATGAGGGAAATATGATAGTGGTGCAAGGTAATCAATAGACTGTACTTAGATTTTAAAACTTACAAAACAAATGCAAAATATTGTTTTTCTAGACTGCTTTCTAAGAAATATATAAATCTTTTTTTTTTCAGTTTGAGCACACTTTTTTTTCTAGTATCAGATAGCCATTAATTATACTTTCAGGTACACCACAACTACCCAATTTATGAGGTACATTTTCACAATCTCAGATGTCATTTAAATAATCAATCAACCAGTATTGATTAAACATCTACTATGTGCTAGGCTTTTCTGGTCATGGGGGATACAAATATAAAGAATTAAACAATCTCTATTAAGAGGTAGAATGTGGGAGACAAGAATTACATCTATAATAATAATAAGTAGCTTTTTTGTTCAGTAGTTTCAATAATGTTTGACTCTCTAAGACCCCATTTTAGGGTTTCTTGGCAAAGATACTGGAGTAGTTTTGCCATTTCCTTCTCCAGCCCATTTTACAGATGAGAAAACTGAGGCCAACATGGTTAAGTGACTTACTCAGGGTCACACAGCTAGTCAGTATCTGAAGCTGGATTTGAACTCATGAAGATGAGTCTTCCTGATTCCAAGCCCAGTGCTCTATCCATTGTGCTATCTACCTGCCCAGTTTATACTTGTATTATATTATTTATGTCATATAGTACACTGAGTTTTGTAAAGTACTGTACATATATTATCTCATTTGATTCTCGTAATAATTTTGAGAAATAGGAGATAATCATACCTCCATTTTATAGATAAGGAAACTAAGACTGAAGGAGGTAAGTGATTTGTCCAGGGACACCCAGCTAGAAAGTATTTAAGGGAGGATTTGAATTCAAGTTTTCCTAAGTCCAATACTCTGCTCCGCCTAGTTGCTTCTAAATATAGATATAAATTGCATAAATGCAAATATATAAAGTGGTCAAATGTACAGCAGTTTGGGATGGAGAGCAATAATAATTGTAGGGATTAGGAGAAGCTTAATGTAGATGATGGTGCTTAAGTTACTTGTTTCTTGAAAGAAGGGAGGTTTTTATGAGGCTGAGGTGAGGAGAGAGTATTTTCTTTGGGATATGAGATAGTCAGCTCAAAGTCACTGAGACAGGAGATGAAGAATCCAGTGTAAGGAACAGAGAGAAGGCAACCTTATTTGGACGGCAGAATGAAGGAAGGTGAGTCATGTCTAGTCTGGAGAAATAGGTTTGAACCTGATGGCATAGATCTTTAAGTGATAAACAAAGAGGTTTACATGTTCTCTTAGAGGCTACTAGTGAAGGAGATGATTAGTCTGCTACACTCTGCCCTAACCAGGCCACATCTGGAGGATTTAGGACACTACATTTGAGCAATAATGGCAAGTTGGAGCATATCCAGATGAGGGTGAACAAGATGGTGAGAGGTTGGAAATCATTGCCATATGAAGAATAGTTAAGGGAATTGGGGTGTTTATCTTGGAGCAGAGCAGATGTGATTGCAATCTTCCCATATCCAAAGGGCTGTTATGTGGAAAGAGGATGAACTGCTTTTCCCATACATATTTGGAAACTTCTTTGTCCCATGTCAAATGTTGACTTTGACAAGGTATAATTTGCATTTATTTTCTTAGTTGTTGTTGTTCTCGTTTTTAATCTTATCCATCTTGCCTCCATTTTCTTCACAGAACCATTTCTTTCATTTTAGGGGAAATTACAATTTTAGGCAAGAAAGTGGTGAAGTCTGATCCTATTAACTCACACAATGCATTCTGTACAAGAATTCCCATTTGTTCCCATTACTGCTCTGATATGGAAGGAGGCAGTTGCTGGAGAGACAGGATGGGAACAAGAGGAGTCCCAATGCAACTCATGGAACTCCAAAGGAGCTTTTGTCACAATTGTTTTGAGTTTTCTCAGAGGATAAGTTTATCCAGACTTATGAGGGTAAGAAACCCTGCCTAGTTAGAGCCTTATATAACCACATTGTAGAAATCATTTGGGTCCAAGCACTGTCAATGTAATTGTTTCGTTTAGGACCATGTGTACTTCGCTGCTAAAATTTTTATGATCTGGTGAACAGAACAAATTGAAATTGGGAGGCTAAGAAAAGCAAGAGGCAGAACTACTCCAGGGGGATCCAAATCAACAAAACAACCAAACAAGAACTGAACAACGTTTGCCCTGGAAATGATTTGCTGACAATAGATAGACAGGGTTGTTTTTTTTTAAAGGGATGAGTCTCTCTCTCTCTCTCTCTCTCTCTCTCTCTCTGTGTGTGTGTGTGTCTCCTAGAGCAATGGATTTGACAGTTCAAGTTGTAATCTGAAGACAGGGTATTAAGAGCAAAAGTCTTACACATTCATAATGACTGGAAAGTGCATTTGGAATCATTATTTGAAAAATGCAGCCTATGTGAAAAATGTTTCTCTTTAGTAGAAAAATTGTCATACTGCTCTCAAGGTTCATTCAGAGCTGGCTGCTGAGGAGTAGTAACAAATGACAAAAACTTGTTCTCAATGCTGCTAAGTAGGAAACATATGATGATTCTTTGCCTGTGAAGTGAACAAGTCATTACCCAAGACTGGCCATGTCTAGCCAAACCAGGGGTAATAATCAGAACCAGCTTATAGATCAGACCTAAACTACATGGTAGAGAACCTGAGAGATATCTCTTACCACATACAGAAGTATCAGAAGTAGGATTTGAACACAGGTCTCCTTAATTTGAAATCCAGTACTCTGTCCACTGTACCACAGTATGTACCCCTCAGAGGCAGGCAGCAATGGCATATATATCTATGTCTATATCTATATCTATATCTATATCTATATCTATATCTATATCTATATCGATATCGATATCGATATCGATATCTATATCTATATTCAATGTATGTATCTCCTTAAAAATTCATCAAAGAAAAGATATCATCAGGGAAAAGTATAATAGAAAAAGAAAAGGTAGTGGGGTGAAGGCAGTTATGTGGTGCAGTGGATAGAGCACCAGCCCTAGAGTCAGGAGGACCCGAGTTCAAATCTAGCCTCAGATACTCACTAGCTGTGTGACCCTGAGAAAGTCACTTAACCTCAGTTGTCTCCAAAAAAAAAAAAAAGAAAAGAAAGAGAAAAAGAAAAGTGAAGGTTAAGGATGATGGAGGAAAAGAGTTCCACTAGTATCTTCACAGTGTTAAGTTGCATCCATCCTTTTCTTCTGATTGGTGAGTTTCTGTCCAAGACCACCATTTCGTAAAGTTCTCAGACCTTGCTCACTTTACTCTCAGATCTACTCCTGACAGTCCAGCCTTTTCTACTTCCTTCCCAGCATCCTTTCCCCCTTGGAAGTGTTATCTTCCCTCATTAGAATATAAGCTCCTTGAGGAGGTAGCCTGGCTTACATTTCTATTTGAATCACTAGAACTTAGCACAATACTTGGCATATAGTAAGTGCTTAATAAATACTGTATCTACATATTTACCTTATTTTAAAATGCAGTTCATTCAGTATAAGAATCACACAGGACGGGAGGACTTAGATGGGCGGAGGGACTATTCAAGTTCATGAGATCATAGAACCATTTGAGCTTCTATCCCTAATTAGGTAAACGGTCCATGAGGGCAGGGACCTTAACTTACACAACACTGTATCCACCATTAGGTGACTCTGGTAGCTCTATAGATGTAAGCTGTTGAAAGTCAAAAAGGAAGCTATACTTACTGTATCTGTTTCCTGACCAGCCTCTCACTTAGAAATTTCACTGAAATCCGCAGATATAAAAGGCTGGCTCCAGAATCAGAGTGGCTTGAGATAAAGTCCTACTACTGACATATACTGTCTGTATGGCCCCTGGCAGGTCCGTTAACCTCTCTTTGTCACAGATAGTACTCTAAGAAATTTCAAGAGTCATGCTAATTGAATTGGTAGAAGGAATTTCTTCACTGGGAGCTCTATATGTCAATAATATTATAGGTCTGATGTAAAAAAAAATCACCTAAAAACCTAAAATCTCTTTCCTTCTTACATCTTTCTTTTTCTCTATTTTTCTTTCTTTTCTCTTCCTCTTTTTCTTTCTATAATAATCCAAAATATGACATTACCTAATATATAAAACATGATATCTTCTCTTCTGAAATATGACAGAAGATCCATACTGATTTGGGGTGGGGATGAGAGGTGCTTATTCACATTTACTCACAAATACCATTTGTCCCTGCATTTTCATTTTCTGAAAGCATCCACTGTTTCTATAGCAACTTTCATTTTGGTAACCTGTAACCCACATTAAAAGCCTGTTATTCTTAGCATAGCATTTCCAAAGTCGTTGACAAAGAGAATGGGGAAAAGATTACAGCCTTGAGATGAATGCAAAGTCCAATATAAATTTTAAAATGTGGTTCATTCAATGTAAGAACCACCAAGTTTACCTACTGTTGTGTCTTTTTTAACAATATAATAAGAGCTTTTCTGTTTATATTTTAAGGGCTTTGCCACCAACTGAAATACTGCCAGACAGAATTACTGTTTCATGGTTCTCACTTGCAAAGAGTCAATTTGTCTGCATTCAACTTATTACAAAATAATTTTGTGTGGACAGGCCTTACCCATTTCATTTGCATCTCAGTTTTAAAGGAACAAGCCTAATATTAGCAATTGATGCTCTGAATTGCAGAAAAGAAAGGTGTATGTGACAAGAAATTGAATTTGGAGTAGAAAGCAGTCCTGTGGCTCTTCGACACTCATGATGAATCAATGGCAGAATCTGTCCTTCTAAGTCCTCAGAACCAAAGTCTCTTCTCTTTCAGAATATGATGTCTTATCCTTCACACTTTACTATCAGGATTGACATACCGGGTCTTCCTTTAGTGCAAATCATTGTACACACAGAGAATTTGTCTCTTTCTTCCAGAAATACAACTTTTCTTCTCTCTCCCTCCCCCCTAAAAAAATCTTCTGAGTTTTCAGTAATTTGAAAGCACATGTATTTAAGTATAACTAACTTCCTTTGCCCTTTACTAATGTGTTCCTCATGGTGTGGAGGTGATTGCTTATTAAAGGCATTGTATCAGCTCTGAAAGGTCCTACCAAGTTATAAAGGTATCTAGTAGAGACTGGGATAGACTGATTGCATGGAGTCTCCGGGTCAGATTATCTGAGTGTGGAACAATTTATCAGCAAAAGGTTGGAGTTTAGGTGGTGAATCTTTTTGGTCACAGCTACTCATGAAGTTAGGATCTACACTAGTGAAGAGATTATAGATAAAATCGTAGAATTTGCATGGATGACTTTTTTTTTTCACTTGCAGTTCACTCATACAAATATGCACATGGTTCTGAGATCTGAGAATACTTTGAGTATTTTGTAAACAAAAGTTTAGATAACCCCTTTAGAGCCAGAGAGATAAGAAACCCTTCCTCTCATTCCAGTCTAGATTCTTTCCTTAATACATGAAGTAATTATGGTTTCACTGTTGTGGTGTCTCTCTCCATTAATCCAGATTTCAACCCTTCTGTGTCTTGATGGACAGTCTCCATGAGTTGATATTCATGAACTTTCATCCTCACATGGCTAACATGTTCTCTTTAAATTTATTTAGGCTACTGCTCAGATGACAGATACAGAATCCATCAGTGGACTGATATTTGAAATCTTTCCTGCTTGGAAGGACTGACTAGATCTTCATGTGTGCTAGTATGGCCTTCAAGGATACATGTTTATCACTATCATGAAGCATTAGAGTAGGAATTTAAAGGAATTTAGAAGTCTTCCTATCAGCCAGTCAGAGTGCCAGTAGTGATACAAAATAACATCCCATCAAAAAACTGTTTCATGGAGTAAAAATGTGAAGGTTTCAGGAAATAAAGTCACCCTTAGGCTGCTTTTTCTCAAAGTCCTTATTTTAACTCTTTAGGGTTCAGTCTTTAGTCTTTAGAACACCAGAGCTGTGGCAATTAAAAAAGGTTCAAGAGACATAGTTTCTGGGTGATTTAATCATTTTATTAATAAGGCCAGCATGCTTATTAATAAAAGGATGGTCATTTTGGCCATCTCTCTTAGAACAAAGACAATCATGGTAACAGGCTCACAGTTTATATACCCTTTAAAGAGTAGGTGTTCCCCAATGTGAGAATCAACACTGATTGGTTAACAATTAATGAGAGAATTAATTTTACAATGAGAGGCTGAGAGAGACATCAAGTCACCCTTGGACAAAGAGACTATCTCTATACTCAGACCACCCCCAGCCTCAGGTAATTTAGACAAAAGGGTCTACCTCTACCCAAGTTTCTCTGAATGGAATTCACCTTAAATTAGAAATTCCTTGCAAATTTGGGTGGAGTCAAAGGTTAAGTCAGCCTTCAGAGGCTGAGGTGTTGAAAACAGGAGGGCCATCTGCAGTCATCCTGATCTATATCTGGCTAGTGGACTCAGATGGCTCCAGAGGAGAAAGTGAGGCTGGTGACTTTGCACTGTCCTCCCTCACTTAAACCCAATTCACTTACAAGTCATGGCATCACCTTCCTGATGTTATGGTCGTCTTTGAGAACAAAGGACAAACAACAAGATCTTGAAAATAGAAAAAGGGGGAACTCTGAATCTCCCCAAATCATTAGTTATTAATAATCACTTCTCTCAAAACTCTCTTGATTTCCTAGGAATTAGGCTTGACAAAGGATCTCCTTAGTAAATGGATAGATGATAGATACATGAAGAAAGATGGAACATTTATTAACCACTATGTGTCAGATACTGTACTAAGCACTAGAAACATGAAAACATGAAAACAAGACTGTCTTTACTTTCAAGGTATTTACATTTTAATAGGAAGGGCAAAAGGTGAGTTGAAAAATGGAGGTGGTGGGTAAGGGCAGAGACTCACCCCAGAAGAATAAGGCTTAGGTGAAGTTAAGCTAAGTTGGACAGGGCAGCTAATGGGGAGATGGAGCAATCCAGAGAGTGAGCTGAGCTTTGCAGTAAAATGAGTAGGCTGGCTAAGGCCCCTTCATGAAAAAGAGATTGCAGCCAGGAAATCACCAGTTAGGAGAACTGGCCACAGAGAAGATTGTTTCAGGGCAGGGTCTTAAGTAATTGTTAGCTTTTTTGTTTACAAGAGTAAAAACAAAACAAAATGAAAAACTTTTGTATTCTTGGATTCTTTTAGAGAATTCATTATAACATTGAATTGAGAATCAAATAGGTATTCACTTTCCAGCTTTAAACTTCCAAAGATACTTTGCAAGAATTGGAGATCTGTGATTTTTCAGAAACAGAGTTTTCTTATGTCACTGTGCAACTGAAAAAACAACCAATTACTCTGACTCCTTTTCTCATCAAGGTGATATGATAGCAGGATTCATATCTAGCTGTAGATGATCCTAACTATAATTAGAGAAGATGTTATCCTGTGTGTGGAATGTGTCCACCTGCAGGTTTATACTCACCAGATTTCTCTAAAACAAACATGAGGGTATATAAGTGTCTTCAATTTTTCCATGAGGTCAGAGAAAAGAGGATGCTATTGTACAGACTGAATAAATGAAGCTATAAGAGCACATCAGTCACTTACCTTTGATGTTGGTTTTGGCAACAGAGTACCTATAACATGCAGGCAGAAGTCATGCTATAGAACCTAGACTTGAACACTCTTCCCACCCATCAGTCTTAGTGTCAAATTTAGACAGGAAAGATAGCAACCTTTGAAGACATTCCAAGAGGAAGGAGGATTCCAGGATCCAAAAGACAAATGTTGGCAATTCTAAATCATGTGTACTAATTGAGGGCCAGGGTAACAAGAATCAATGAGATCTATATACCAGTCTCGTCCCCCTCCCTACCTTCTTCCTTTCTCTTTCCTTCCCTCCAGAATCAGATGGGAAAAAGGAAACCATGGAAAGTTTGGTGTTTCTTGTGAAACACACACTCACCATGGCACAGCAATAGTAATCAATTCAGCAATCATTTGGGAGTCACTTCATGTAGCTGTATCCATGCAAACCAGCAAAGAGATCAAGGACTTGCTGATTGTCTTGGCACAGGCTGCCCACTCGACTCCTCTCCGAGCATTTTTGAAGAGTTGAATCTTTACAGCAAAAAAGTGATGAATGCAACTAAATTTCCAAGTACTCTTGGTCTTGCCCCATTTGGCAAGTAGCTCTTTTCTTCTTCTATAGCACCCCACTTTGTTTTTTTCTTGCTTAGTCAATTAGAAAGGGTGGAAGGTAGGAAGGAGAGGACAGAATTTTTTTGGGGGGAATCCTTTTAAATAAAGAAAACAGTAAGTTCATTTTAAGCCTAGGATGCTATAAAATGCCTCCTAAGGTCGACTTGGTATCTTTTTCTTCAGCATCAGGGAGTTTATTTTATAGATAAAAAGTACAATCACAATATTTCCTCACTGTCAGTTAGAAAATTACTAGCATTTAGTCAGAGATTGGACTCCGTCTAATTTTACATTTATATCTAGTTCTATTTGTGACTTCTTTGTGATTGAGGCCCAATTTGATTTATTGGTGATGGCTCAGTTGCAAAACAGCACATTAATTATAGCAGCAATTTTTTAAACTTCTATAATGAAACTGGTGAAACCTATGGATCCTTTTTCAGAATATTTTTAAAAAATTCATAATTGGAGAAAATGGTAAATTTGTTAGAGGTTAGTGAAAATAAAAAAAAAATCTAATTTTTATTTTCTCTCTTCAAGTTTACAGACTTCCTGCAACCTGTTCATAGGACCTTGGACCCTAGGTTTAGAACTCATGCTTTTGGATAAATAGGAACCATAATGAGGAATGAGCTAAACTTTTCTTGGGGCTTCCCTTAGGCTGGGTCTTCTTTTCCGAGATGCCTGTACAGCTGATAACTCTTCCTGATATTTCTTTTCTCCTCAGAGAAGAGAAATATCCCTCCCAATGGTCCTATGGTTGCTCCTTGAGGATGTACTGGAATGCACTCTCTGCTCACCACTGCTGGAATTTCCTGATTCAAGCTAACTCAATGCTTTTATATAGAACTCTGAGAGTGTGAAGAAATGCCTCATACATTCAGAACAGACTTCCGGTCTGGCATGAATTCACTCCATCAAATGGCATTCACCATTTCCAAGTAAAGCTAAGGCTTATGAATGAAACTGATTGTGCATCTTATCACTTACTGTAAGTGGGTTAGTTGAATAAATCAACTACCCCACTCTTACTTACACTTTTATTGTCAGAAATTGCTAGCCCTGACTCAGGTATAGAAGAGGCCTGTCTTCTGTGCTCCTGAAAGAAAAGACTTCCTGTTTGTCTGTGTGTCTTTTTGTGGGATTCGGTGGGACATGGTTCTTGTTGGTTGTCCTTCATTCTCAAAGAGGACCATGATGAGAAGGTGATGTCATGACTTACAAGTGAATTGGATTTAAGTGAGGAAGGACTGTACCAAGACACCAGCCTCACTTTCTCCTTCAGACCCATGGGTCTAGTGGCAAGATATAGATCAGGACAACTGGACATGGCCTCCATGGGACATAGAAGCAGCCCCAGAAAGGGTCAAGTTATTGGGATGAGGGCATGAGATGTTGATATGGTTGCTAGTGAGGATTTACTGCATGATGTCCCACCTTTAGACACAATCCAAGAGTGAAGTACTTATCCATCCATCCATCAAACATTTATTAATTACGTGGGAATGAAAAATAGATAGCTATCAAATGGCTCCCCTATAAATAGAGACTTGGTTTCCAAAATAAGGAAGATGACAGTATTCTATATTCTGCCCTGGACAAACCAAATCTGGAGTACTGGATTCATTTTTGGTTACTGTATTAGTTGTTGGTGGTGGTTGTCCTTTGTTTTTGTTTTTTTTTAGTTAGGCAATGGGGTTAAATGACTTGCTCAGGGTCACACAGCTAGTAAGTGTTATGTGTCTGAGGCTGGATTTGAACTCAGGTCCTCTTGAATCCAGGGCCGGTGCTCTATCCACTGCTGCCCCTTTTTAAAAAAAATTATTTATTTATTTATTTTGGTTGTCCTTTGTTCTTGAAGAGGACTATGACATCAGGAAGGTGATGCCATGACTTACAAGTGAAATGGATTTAAGTAGTAATAGAGATAAATAGAATGTTAAAAGGAAGTTTGCCAAAATGTAAGGAGACTGAATCATGCTATATGAGGATTGGTTGAAAGAATTGGGAGATTTTTAGCCCAAGACAAAAGGATGGAGATTTGAAAGAGAGGGATTTTAGCTCAATATCCTGGAAAGAAAAAAAAAACTCCCCAAGATGAGAATTGTCCAAAAGTAGAATGAATTGCTTTGGGTGGTAATGTGTTCCTTATTACCAGATGCCTTAATCTGAGAGACACTAATCTGTTATCTATGTTACTACCTTGCTTTACTCATTTAATAATAAATAAATAAGTAGATGGAAGAGAAGCCAACTTTACCAGCTTTAATTCTCATGATCTTCCAATGGTGGCAGCAAACCATGCCCACTTTTAAAACTATTCCTCTAAACTATATTATTTTGACTCTATTATTTTTTCATTATGTATGCATCAGCATAAAATGACACATTATTTCATAAGCTATTACCCCAGCTCTGTCTTCACTTTCCTTCCTTTTCAATCTCAACCCTATAGTTAGTCAATTCAGTTCTAGACTCTCCTCTCCTCTCAAATCCCTCACTCCCTTATCCTATTGCCAATCACCCAAACCCCATCCCTGGATTGTTCCCAGCCCTCTATGCTGAACAGAAATGGAAGAAAAAAGTCATAAAAATATGTTGATTAGGTACATTACAAATTCTTGTTATATAAATTCCACTATGCTCTCACTATAGCCTTGCCCCTTAACAACAGTTAGCCTGCTTCTAGTCTAGAGGCAATATAATGTCTATCAGTTTCACATGGCTCCTTTTCCTGCTATTTTATGGTATTCATATCAGATGAAAAGTTATTAATAAAATCATCATGGCTCAGGCCTCCTAACATTTGGACAAAGATTTAACTCTCTGCACCAATTAAAATTTGCATATTTCCCACTAATCCCTGGCTTCTTCCATTCTCCCTTTTCTCAGAACAGATTAAGCATAGAGACATTCATTGCAACTCTTCATGAACAATCATGTTTTGTTTTGTTTTTAGGAAAACAATGAGGATAGAAGTAGCAACATAGCTAAAAGAAATGAGAAGCAAGTATATAAACATGTCTATTATTAGACAAGCATGGGGAGGGGAAGGTAAGGAGAGAGGATATTATCCTTCAGTACTTGAAGAAGTCATTACAATGACAGCTTCAGTCTGAGTTCTCTGCTCCAATGCATCCTCAGGGTGATGGGATCCATGATCTCACCCTTCTTTTCTGCATCTCAGATACATTTTATTTTTGGCCATCATCTCCTTGTCTGCTACTTTTCTCATCAGTTCAGCTCATTAAGACCTGCTCAGGACTGAGGAAGCCTCCTTCCTCATGTAGTCCCAGCTCATTTCTTTCAGTCCAATTTTTCAAAGAGTAGGTACATGTTTCAAAAATTCCCAGGTAAGATATAAATCTTCCTCATGTTTCAAAAATTACAAGAATCCAAATTTCATCTCAAGGATAAGAGGGAGAGTTGTGTTAAATTATCAATCTCAGAAAACCAGTCAATTCCCAAACCACTATTACAAGTGTAAGTTCATTGACAGCAGGAATTGTTTTGTTTTGTTTGTGTTTTCATCACCAGTGCCTTTAAGATTTATGTTATAGTAGTTGCTTGCAGTCAGCATTAATGGAAGGAGTTCCCACATCAGGAGTACCCCAAGATGAGGGAATCAGGGTCCTTCTTATGTCTGTATATTCACTTTGTAGGGTAGAAACGGAGCTTGGCAATCAGTTTCTGAATAATCAAAGTCTGACAATGGAAGTTTTAGCATGAGACCATATTTACTTCATGGTTTTTGGAGAGGAAGATATGAATTTGTTTTTTCATCTTTTAACACTTACCTGAGATTACATCTCCAAAGAAGTCAAAAGTAGTATCTGATAAATGCTTGTTGGCTGAATGATTGACTAGATACTCCTAGTACACCAATAGCTATAGGATATGAATAATCAGTAGGATGGCCACCATTTCTTTCTTTTTGCTTGAAAGCCCATTTTTTTTATTACAAATTTAGAGAATTCAGGTCTATGGTACACAACAACCCTTAGACAAGTTTGAATGATATTCACAGCCAAGCACAGCACAGGAGGATATTGACAGATGAATAGAAATTTAGTCAGGGAGAATCTCATGTGACTTCTCTCTTCTCTACCATCCCAAAGGGTAATGTGTTTGGTCATGACTCAGATGAGAAGTGGGATATATTCTCTGGTGGAAGGCACAGAACCCCTGGGGGCCGACTTTAAGCAGAGTTTTCAGCCCAAGGTCTTTCTATGGCAGTTACCAGGTTGCAGGTGGGGCATTGGGAACACGGAACAGGATGAAAAGGAGAGCAGACAGGAATCTAAAAATTTACCATGAAAGCCTACTAAGGATATGAAAGGTGGAAATATAACTATAGCATGTCAGCAATTTGCCAGTTTTAACTAGCGCTGGGTCTAGTTAAAGCTTAAGTATACTAGAGTTATCAAGGGGAGGCAGACCTATTAGAGTAGGACCATAGACTCCTGTTGTTATTCACCCATGCTGGGCTTGAAGAGAAGTTACTAAGGAAGTAACCACAACAAAAACAGAGTGGAAGGGAAAGCAAGTTACATGAGTACCATAGTCAGCAAGCACATAGAATCAGAGAATATACAAGCTGGAAATAACCTTAGAAGTCATGGAGGTCAAACCCCTTGTTTTAGAGATAAGGAAACTTAGGAACAGGGAGAGAAGAAGTAACAGTAAGCTAATAAATGGCAAAATAGGATCTTATACTTATAAGGGCAGTGTTTGTTTTTTTTTCCAATACTACATGCTTCCTGGTATCAGGATGCATAAAGAAAATAACCATCAACGTGAGCCTCTCATGCTGATTCTTTCAGAGCCCACATTAGGTGAAAAGACAGGTGCCATTCCAGCACACTCTGACAATAGACACATCCACCACCTATGTGCCAGCCTTCCTGCTTCTGAGGCATTTAATACTGATAGTTAGTCATATGACTGGTCAATTGTTTCTTCACTAGCCTGTAATCAGTGGGACTCTCGAAAGAATGTGTGAATATACATGGTGATCCATGAATTCTGTCAGCAGCCAAGGTGCTGACAGGTAATCTTAGACATAATTTTTGCCTTATAATATGGTGAAGTAGGTATGGAACATACATGTTTAAGCCAAAAAAAAAGATAATCACAGTGATAAAACATGACTTATATACATAAATAAATTTAATAAGAATTTTAACTTCCTTTCCTCTCTATTCCTTTTCTATCATCTCCTCTTTTTCCATGACTGATGAAGAACTGGGAAACAGGGAATGAAGTGCTTATCTTAGAGTCAGGAGCAACTTAATTCAAATCCTTCCTCTGCATCTTAACTGAGAAAAATCACTTAATACTCAGTACCTCAAGCTGCCATTCTCTAAGCCTTATCTTTAATATAGCAGTTTCATGCAGTCAACATTGATGGAGGGAGTTTCCACACCAGGAGTACCCAAGATGAGGAAATCAGGGTCCTTCCTATGTTTGTATAGTTACATTGTAGGGTAGAAATGAAACATGGGCAATCTACAAAGTAGAAAATCAGCTTCTGAATAATCAAAGTCTGACAATGGAAGTTTTAGCCATCTTTTAACACTTGTCTGGGATTACAACTGCATAGAAGTCAATTTAAAGAATAACCAATACTTATCTCTGTTCTGCTTTCCAAACTACTCACAAAATACAGAATATTCATATTATAAAAATGACTGCCCCCTTGTTACAAGTTGAGAAATCCTTCAAACTGGATAGATAACCATGACTTCCTACTAAAGTCATAATGTAATCTCATTGGGAGGCCGAAGAAAAATTACTGAACTGTATCCATAGCAATGAGAAGTGTCCGTCTTGTGTATGCTATGCCAAAGGGGTGAAGAGAGGATTTTTTTTCACTTACATGAGAGCTTAATTCTGGCATCCAAGTATCTGATGAAGTAAAATGGTCTATCATTGGAAGAAATGCTTTCTTCATTTATTTCATTTACTGGTTTTTGATTTTCACTAGATTTTCTTTGTGGATAAGATTAAATTTTCTGTCAAATCATTGGCTTTTTGTAAAATTTAAATTCATAAGATAACCACCATTTATTATTGGAATATTTGACCACATTGTTAAAATGTATTTTCTGAGGACTGCCAGTGGTGGATAGGCTTAAGCAAGAATTACTCAAAGGAAAGTTAGCTCTCCCTTTTCTCAAGTTTAAACTTAGAAATACAAATTTGAGATTTAAAAAATTATGTTAACATTTTTCTTACCCAAATGTCCCTGGTTGCAGATGCTTGGATTTTGTTATTGCTGAATTTCATAATCCCCTTGAATTATCTATAATTGTAAGGCTATTTTTTTTTTACCTTGTGACTCTTAGGTGAGGAATACAACATTTTTTTCTTCTTCCTGGCCTTCCCAACTTCACACTATCTCTAAACACAATTGTTCCAGTTCACTGCTACTAAAAAGCATCTCCCTCACCTAGACTTTAACTGTTTCACTCTTCTACTTCTTTTTATAAATTAAATGTTACATTTTTCAATAAACAAAATTGAGCTTCTTTCCTTCTCCACTCCCATTGGGAGAAAAAAGAGAGAAAAAAATATACATGCTCTGGAGGAAAAAAATTCTACATTGGTCCAAAAATATATTTGTTCCATACCATAGTATCCTACTTGTTTCTAAAGGTACAGATTCTTTCAGATTAACTGCAAATTCCTGATTTTGGTGGTTAAAATCTTTCAATGACAAATCTTTTTTTTTTCTACCTGCTCTTACCTCATTATTTATTCCAGTCCCATATTGCATTCTAATCAATCTTATGTCCCTACTGCCTGCCATACTGAGAGCAGCAAATTTTACCTCTAAACTTTTTGCAGTAACAATTTTTCTTAATTCTAAAAATTGGATTCTTTCCTCCCTTTCAATACTAGATAAAGCCTTACAACTTCAGAGACCTTAGCATCTAGGGAAAGAGAGGAAAAGATATGAGGAGTAGTAACAAGATGAAATGAGGAATGTAAGTACATTTTATTATGTAACTACATTTCTTCTTGTGAAAATCAATCAATCAACCAACAAATATTTATTGAGTACTCATGTGTTTTTTGAACTATACTAAGTGCTGGGGAAAAGAGCTAGGCAAAGATAGGTGGAGTCAATATATCTGTCTCTCCCTCTTTATCAATCAATCAATTTATCTATCTATCTATCTACTAAGTTCAGTTTGTCCACTGAGGAAAGGCTGCTAGAGTCCAGGTTGAGTGTCTTCCATATACATCAAATCAACCACTTCCATTTGCATCAGCCAAAGCATCTGTCACTTCCTATTGCCAGTCCAATCTCCCAGTTAGGATGTGGAGAATCTTCTGTACAAAGAAGAGGTTTTTAAACCTTTCATCTTCTGCTGTGCCTATCCTTTGAGGGTATAAGAGTGGCCTCCTCCACTCAAAGATGAATATTCTTACACATGGTTATAACCTTCATATCACAGTGACCTGCAAATCATCATACAAATCCCATTCCTCACTGCCCCCCAACACCTTCAATCCTTTTACTCCAAAGCTTCATCCTAACTCTACTCAGCCCTTCCACTGCCTATTCTATAGACAATAAACTTCCCTTCATCTTAAATCTGTTCCTCTCTCACTCCTTCTGTCTACTAGCTTTTACTGAAACCTAGCTCCTCTCAGATGAAAACTGCATCCCTGGCCTCTCTTTCCAGTACTGACTGTACCTTCACTCATTCTTCTCAGTTCTCTGGCCAAAAAAAGGGAGATGGAATACTCCTTGCTCCCCATTGCCACTTCCAGTTCTCCCTCTTCATCTTTCACTTAGAAACCTCTATTGCTTTGGGAAACAATAAGAAGGAAGATGGCTTAGCAATACTAGATCTTGAATTGCATTACAAAGCAGTCATCAACAAAACAATCAGGTACTGGCTAAGAGTGGTGGATCAGTGGAATAGATTAAGCACACCATACACAGTAGTAAATACCCATAGCAAACTAGGGATTGAGAAACCCAAAGATCTGTGATTTGGGAACAAGATGTCACTATTTGACAAAAATTGCTGGGAAAACTGGAAAGCATCTGGGCAGAAACTAGATATAGACCAACATCCCACACCATCTACTAACATAAGGTCAAAATGGGTAGATGATTTATATATAAAGGGCGATAGCAAAAGCAAATTGGGGGAACAAGGAATACTTTATCGGTCAGATTTATAGATAAGGGAAGAATTTAGGACCAAAGAAGAACTATGGATCAGTATAGGATGTAAAATAGATAATTTTGATTACATCAAATTTTTAAAATTTTGCAGAAACAAAAACAATGCAACCAAGATTAAAAGTGAAGGAGGAAATCAGGAATTTTTTTATTTGATAAAGGCCCATTTCTCAGATATGTAGAGAACTGTGTTAAATTTATAAGAATACAAGTCATTCCCCAATTGATAAATGGTTAAAGGGTATGAATAGACGATTTTCAGAAGAAATCAAAGCTATAAACAGTCATAAAAACATCCTCTAAATCACTATTGATTAGAGAAATGCAAATTAAAACAACTCTGACGCACCACCTCAAAGCTATTAGATTGGTTGATATGAGGAAAAAGAAAAATAACAAATGTTGGAGGGGATGTGGGAAAATTGGGACACTAATGCACTGTTGGTAGAGTTGTGAACTGATCAAACCATTATGGAGAGCAATTTGGAACTATGCCCAAAGGGCTATAAAACTGTGCATAGCCCTTGACTCACTAATACCACTACTAGGTCTATATCCCAAAGAGATCAAAGAAAAGGGAAAAGCACCTATATATGTAGAGGAGCTCTTTTGTGGTAGCAAAGAATTGGACCTTGGGGGATGCACATCAATAGGGGAATGGCTAACCAAGTTGTGGTATATGGTTGTGATGGAACACTATTATATTATTAGAAATGAGCAGGATGCTTTTAGAAAAACCTGGGACTATATAAACTGATACAAAATGAAATGAGCAGAACATTGTACACAGTTAACAGCAATATTGTATCATGATCAACTGCGAATGACTTAACTATTCTCAGCAATACAATGTTACAAGACAATTCTGAAGAATTTAGGATGAAAAATGTTTTCCATCTTTAGAGAAAGGGCTGATGACTTATGAATGCAGATTGAAGCACTTTTTACTGTGTTATTATTATTTTTGGTCTGTGTTTTCTTTTGCAACATGGCTAATATGGAACTGTTTTGCATGACTACACATGTATAATCTATATAAAATTGCTTGCCTTCTCTAGAAAGAGGCAGGGAAGGAGAGAATTTGGAACTCAAAATTGAAAAGAATGTTAAAAAATTTTGTTTACATGTAACTGAGAAAAATTAAATAAAAATTAAATGAAAAAATTTCTTTCCTCTTCACTTCTTGCCCTAATACCAGGAAACTTGAACATACATATTGATTCTCCCTCAAATACCCAGCAACTCAGTTCCTCAACCTACTCACCTTTAATGAGCTACTCTTCTACCCCACCTCCAGCCACACAAAAAGATGGTCACATCTTCTTGCCATCACCCACAAATTTACCACCTCTATGTTCAAGAATTCTGAAATTCCTTTATTTAACTATAATCCACTGGCTTTTCACCCCTCCCTTTGTCTTCTTGTACATAGCCCTACTCTTCCATCTGCACCATGACATTCAGTTTCTTGACCCTTCAATTCTCTCCCAGACCATTTCCCCTGCACTAGTCACTTTCTCCTCTTCTCCTCATCTTGACTCCTTGGTCAACCAGTTCAACTCTACACTGTCCTTTTCTTTTAAATCTCTCACCCCTTATCATATCATCAATCATGCCAAGCTAAGTTTCAACCTTGGATCACTTCCACCATTCATCACTTTTGCTCTAAACATATGCTGCTGAATGAAGGTGGGAAAAAAATCACAGCCCTTCTGACTGGGTCCACTATAAATTTATGTTACATAACTTCAATTGGGCCCTCATTGCTGTTAGGCAATCCTACTATACCTCCCTTATCAACTCACTATCCCACTCTCCACAGTAGCTCTTTTCAACCCTCCTCAAACCTCTCATGACTCCTTCTTCCCCCACTCTCTCAGCTGAGAACCTTGCTCATACTTCACAGAAAATTAATTCCTTCATTTCTCCTTATCCTCACCTTCTATCACACAGATACCTCCTACCACTCTGTCCTCCTAAACCTTTGTTTCATGTGAGGAAGTGGCCTTATACTTTATCAAGGCTAACCCCTCTACTTGTTCAAATGATCCCATTCCAGCATATCTCTTTCAACAGATTGCTCCTGATGTCATCGCTACTCTTTCATTTATTTTCACTATGTCCCTCTCTACTTCTCTCCTATCCTGAAAAAAAAATAAAAACAAAACAAAACCCTCACTTGACCATTCCATACGTGCTAACTATCCTCCTATATCTCATCTGTCCTTTGCAGCTAAACTTGAAAAGGCCAAATATAGATCTCCTCTCACTCTCTTCTTAACCCCTTATTATCTGGCTTTTGATTTTATCTTTCCATTGAAACTGCTCTCTCCAATGATTTTAATGATCTCTTAGTTGCCAAATCCAATAGCCTTTTCTCCCCAACCTCGCTGCAGCCATTGACCCTGTTGATCACTCTCTCCTTTTTGATACTTTTTTTCTTTCTAGGTCTTAAGGATACCACTTTCTCTTGATTTTCCTTCGACCTATGTTACCACTCCTTCTATATCTCCTTTGCTGAATCCATTTAAGTGTCCCTCAGGGTTCTATCCTGGACCTTCTCTTTTCCCTCTATACTATTTCACTTGATGATATCAGCTTTCATAGATTTAATTACTATCTTTATGCTGATGATTCTAAAATCTACCTTTGCTTCCCCAATCTCTCTGCTGACATTCTATCTTGCATCTCCAATTGCCTGTCAGACATCTCTAACTGGATGTCCAGTAGACATCTTAAACTCACTATGTCCAAAACAGAACTCATTACCTTTCACCCTAAATGCTCCCTTTCCTTTCCCTGTTACTGTAGAGGGCAGCACTATACTCTCAGTCTCCCAGGCTTGCAACTTGGGAGTTAGGAGAAACAGAAGAGAGAAGACTGAAGATATTTCTTTGAATTACCACCTATCCTGGCTGCACTGCTTTAAAAACAAACAAACAAACAACTAAAACAAAAAAGCACCACTACTTCACCTGAAGTTATTGGATAAGACTGAAGCTAGAAGTGACTGTTAACTGAAAAGCAAATGCTTTGTGGGTTGTTAGTATAGCATAGCATGGATCAATTGGCACAGTTTAGCATTAAAAGCATTTGATCAGTTCAGAAGCTTTGTTTATCAAGGAAATTTTATGAACAGTTCTTGAGACAGAAAGAGAATATCAAAGCTTCACAGTTGCGAGCTGCCTTGGCTATATATATTCCCTGCATATGTGCCTTATTGCTCTGGGACTTTAAGTGTGAGCCCACATTACTCATGGATGATATGTGTATATTGGTGGTAGTAATTCAAGTTTATGGGTAGAATGCTATGCAAATTTTAAGCATCTCCTTCCTATGCATTTTCAGCAAATATTTTGCTTAATTTTATTGTGTATTAGTGATTGATTTGTTAATAGGAAATACTCTGGTGGAGGTTCATGACCTACAGTGTTCATAGCAATAGCTACCTACAAGGGACACTCATAGGATCTCAGAATAGTGTTGTATAACAGCTGTTATCCTTCTGGGATAATCTAGACTTACCAATAAGAACACATCAATGGAAATTGAGCAACAGAGAAAGAATAAGGGGGCAAGGATGGGGAAGGGGAGATAAATGAAAAAGATTATGACATCAAATTTTCAGTTGCCTCATACCAAGTATGCATTACATTTTTGTGGGAGGGTCATCTGGAATTTTTTGGGTGCCCATTGTATTTGTTAGAGAGCCATTCAAGATTTTTAATTTAAACATTCTTTTCAGATGCCCTAGTTTAATATGGCTCTAATAGAGGAAATTTTGATTTTTAAAATTGAATATTTAGTTTTCAGTGTGTTTCTCTTGCAAGTCAAGCTATTTTAATAAAACTGTTGGGTTGTTTGAATGCTTAAATATGTGTATGTGTATATATATATACATATATATATTGATTTGCTACATAAATATGCTAAGCAAAATGAGTAATATGTATGTGTAGCAATGCAGCAGAGCCATCCATTCGGACTCTTAATCAAAGAGGCATGCCATGACCTAAGAGATAAAGATATTAAAAGTTTCAGAGAGATGTTATTGATAATGAAGGGAGATATAAGGAAAAAGATAAAGGATGAGCAATGTTGGCAGAGATCTATAGCTCATCTGCTATTAACAGTACAATCCCAAACCTCAATATGCTTACATTCTAATGGAAGACACACACACACACACACACACACACACACACACACACACACACACACTCACACAATATATGTAGGAAAAGTATGAAGTTAATAAATACAAGTCTATGCAAAGTAGTTCAATAAAAGGTAGTTTGGGAGGGAGAGCACTAGCAAAATGTGAGAGAAATTATTATTTTACTATTATATTAACAACAAATTATTAAATTAGGATTAAGGCTATTTTCTTTATTTATTTTCTCATTTAGGGACCAGCCCCATAGGTCAATCAGTCAGGGGAACACGATCCTTGATTTTGCCTAGGACTCCACACAACTAAGAAATTTTGCTTCTGTTTAGAGTGTAAACAGAATCTCCCACTGTATCTAGGGCTAGTACCATCACCAGTCCTCTTAACCTATGTCTTGCCACTGGATTCTGAAGACTATGGAAGAGACAGTGAGGCTCATTACTTTGCAAGACCTGATTCATTTAAATCCAATTCACTTGCAAGTCAAGGCATCACCCTCCTGGTGTCATTGGTCCTTTTCCAGAACAAAGGAAGAACAACAAAACAGAATCTAATCTAGGTGAATTCTCGCCCTTAGGAAATAAGCCCATGTCCTTGCACCCTTCCATTGGAGTTTAGGGTGACCCAGCTCATTAAGGAGAAAACCAAGCAGAGTGGTCTGAGTGGAGATGGATTCCTCTGTCTAGATTGCTGGATGTGGCTGATTCTCTCATGATCAAACCACATTCTCAGCAGGAGGAACTGAAGATCTTAAGCCCACTTCCTCATTAAAATGTCACTGGTCAGGGTTGATTTTTTTCTTGTCAGGAGCACCTCCTTTTCTGAAAACATATCAAGATTTTCAGCCTCTTCATGGTTTTGTCCTTGGTTATTTAGAGATCATCAATTTATTGATTATTAGCTAACCTAAGTGAGATAATATTGCAAAGCGCTTTGCAAACCTTTATGGGGAAAATAATTTATTACACTGTTTGAAAAAGATGTTTAGACTTTTCAATCTTATGTGATTAAAGATTGTCCCCACTCAGAATGTAGCTTTATTCCAGTAACTTTCTAGGAATGCCAGATGTGGTTGCAAGGTATTTCTAGTCCCCCGGGGCCTAGACCGACACAAAACTTCCTTATTTTGGGTTACCATATCCAGGACCTCCTGAGGGGTCCATTCCAAGTGTCTGTTCTGGGTTATAGTTATATAGTTGTTTTCAGTTGTGTCTGACTCTTTGTGAACCCTTTTGGGATTTTCTTGGCAAAGACACTGGAGTGGTTTGCCATTTCCTTCTCTAGCACATTTTACAGATGAAGAAACTGAGACAAACAGGGCTAAGTGACTTGCCCAGGGTCACACAGCTAGTAAGTGTCTGAGGCTGGATTTGAACTCAGATCTTCCTGACTCCAGGCTGGATGCTTTATCCATGGCACAGCCTAACTGCCCTACAGGTATTTCAAGTTACTTGGCCCTTGTGTTTCCCTCTCAGCAAAACTGCTTAACTGAAGTACATGTGATTGGTGTGTGGATAATTTTGTCAAAGTCCTTTACAATGTAAATCTTCCAGAACTAGGGGAGAGAGGGCCACTCCCTTTCTGGTTCCTTCTCCTTGGCCAAATGACCAAATAAATTCCTTTTTCAAACATTAATTCCAGCTTTTGTGGTCTGTTTTCATGAACAACACCTCAAAGTGCTATAAAAATGCTGGCTATCATTATTATTATTGTTATAATTTGCAGTATGGGAGCTATTCTACATATAGTCCAGCACACTTATCTTATGGATGAGGAAACAGAAGAAAGATATTGCCCAATTTTAGATGCCTTGTTTAAGTGACAAAACAGAGACTGTCCTACCTTTTCCACATAGCTAAATGCTTGCTATGAAAATTTAGTACCCTGTTGCTGAATTCTAAATGAAAAATGCCTTCTTGTCAGTCATCAATCAGTAAAGATTCATTAAGTGTCTACTATGTGTCAATCACTGTGCTAAGTTCTATAGATACAGAAAGAGGTAAGATAGTCCCTACCCTCAAGGAGCTTACAATCTAATGGAACAGACAACAAGCAAACAAATATGTAACAAACTACACAAACAAGCTATGTAAAGGTAAATATTTAAGGAAGAAATAATTAAGAGAAGGAAGGCACTGAAATTAAAAGGAATTGGGATAAGCTCCCCATGGAAAGTGAAATTAAGACTTGAAGGAAGCCAAGGAAAGCAGACTGTGCTGCCAATATTTATTAGTTAGCACTTTACTCTTCACTAAAAACATCATTTGCCTGCAGGATATCCTCACAGATATAGTTAACAAATTCATTTATTTTTACAAAGATATTGAAAGGCTTACACAAAATGAAATTGCAAATAGAGTGAAAAACTGTTAGGAAATTCCTATTTTATATTCAGAAACTTGCTAATGCTATTTTCCTGTGACTTCTGAAGTTTTAGTGGAATGAGGCAAGAAAGGGCTGATGGTTTTAAGAATGAAAAACCATAGTGTCTCAGGACCACAGAATTTAGAGTTTGGCAGAGACTTTAAGAGATCATATGATCTAACTCTGGTTTCAAAGATACAGAAGAATGCAGTCTTGTTTTTAGTGGATCTGGATTCACCCTGATTTTTATCACTATTTTTATCTCCTATCCTTACTAAAAAATCACTAGGATAGATCTAGAGGTATATTGGTAAATTTAACAACTAGTTCTCCAGCAAAAGAATGGATGCAGTACACTTTTAAATTTAATCTGCATTATTAATATTTTCTCCATCCCTTTCTTTTTTATTTTATTTTTAATTTGTAGAATAAAACAAATATTTCTATAACATAATTAAAAAAGATGATTATATGTGAAACTGTAAATCTATTATGTACATCTTGCTATTCCTTTTGAATACATAATACAGTTATTATGTAAATTTCTTTTTTCTTCCTCTCCTCTCCCCACCCAAGAGATAGCTAACATTACACACACACACACACACACTCACACACACATACACATACACACACAATCATTCTATACATATTTCTACTTATCAATTCTTTCTCTAGATGCAGATAGTTTCTTTCTTCATATGTCTTTTGTAGTTTATTTGGGTATTTGTAATAGTCAAAATGACTTAATCTCTCAAAGTTGTAAATGCTTAATAAATGTATATTGGGTTGGATTCTTGAATTACCACCACTTCCAGAGTTCTGGCCTATTTTTCCATTTATGTAAAAGTATGTGTCTCCATCTGGGTCAATGTCTCAGAAACTTTATTACTGGGAAATATGAAGGGTGATGTTTTTTAGAATTTTTTTAGAATTTTATGTTTTTTAGAATTTATTGGCATTTATATATTACCGTTATTTATTTCTAATTTATTGGCATTTATACACTACCATTCTAATTTTTTAAAAACAAGAACTAAGAAGTAATATCTTTTTGCCTTGTATAATTATAATAAAGTCTTGCATTAGACTCAGGAGGCAAGCAGATTTAATCCTTTCTTCATCAATTATGTCAATATTGACTTTTAGGAAGTTGTTCATCTCAATTTGGGCAGATCACTTATGAACAAATTATAGAATCTCATTGATTACACTCTCATTTTACATTTGATTTCACATTAACTTAGTTTTCTTTATCTCTTATTATTTTTCCTTCATTTTCCTACACATTTTATTCCCTTACTTGGATTTTCTTGCTGTTCACTTTTGTTAAATGGTTAATTGTTATTATGGAAAGTTATGGGGTTATAATTATATATTACTGCAATGAACATATCCCTTTTCCCCTACGCCTTGCTAAATAAATATCTTGCTCCTTATCATCAAAAAACCCATTCTGCTCTCCTAAATCTTCAATATAGTTTAGCAAATGACATTAAATTTAATGGGCTTGGGAGTTCCAAAGAGGAGCCCATGGTCTGTGCCATTCTCTACTCCTCAGTCAGATTCACTTCACACATCTCATTTCTTGCTAGATCTTGTTGATTTTAATCTTTTTAAGCTCTCTCTCATAAGCCATCCTCTTTCTAGTCATGGAGGCAACACCTAGTCTACACACAAATCTCCTCTTCCTTGGACTATTAGAATAGTCTTTGATTTATTCTCCCACCAGAGCCTTTCCCCACTCTAATCTCAGCTGCAAAGCTGATTTTTCTGAAGAGCAGGAATGACCAGGTCACATCAATGAGCTCCAGAGACTTCCTATTAACTCCATGATCAGATATGAACTGTACTCGCTAGAATTCTTCATAGCTTGACCCTTTCCTACCTTCCCAAGTCTTCTTCCATTTTACTCCCTCCTATATACTACACAGTCAGGTCTTGCTTTAAATAGGTGGATGTTCCACTGACCTCTAAGTAAAGTGATTTTTACTTAATGCAAAGTTGCCCCGGAATGGAATAGGGAGGAAAGAGGCCAGGTGACACCTGAGGGGCCAGGAACAGAGAAACAGGGACAGAGAGGAGAAGAGAAACATGTCGGTGCTGGGGCTTTGGGGAAGACACTGACAGGAGTGGATGAGAGACTCTTGGGTGCTCTGAGATAGACACAGAACCAGAACAAGGATGGAGAGAAGACAGACAAGGAGTGAGGGTGGGGCAGACGTGCAAGATGGGCAGTTGGAGCAGGGCAAAAGTCTCCTCTCTCAATGATTAAAGTCTTAAGCTGGGCTTTTGTTCTTCTCCTTTCAAGGTTTTTTAAAATTATTTTTTTGAGGTGGAGGAGAGAGACAATGGAGCACCCCGCCTGAGGGGCAAGAGCAGAGGGAAAGAGAGAGCACAGTACTATAAAGTAAAGTTAACATAGGTGGTTTTTTTGGAATGCAGATTTCTTTCAAAATTTTTTAGGTAAAGTCAAATTTTCATAATGGGAAGTCTGTATAATATAGCTACACTGGCCTAATTACTGGTTCTCACATAAGACTCTTCACATCCCAAGTCTGGAAAGCTCTGCCTCCTCATTCTTACCTCCTCCTTTTCTGGCTTCCTCCAGGTCTTCATAAAAAACCCACCTTCTGCAGGAGGTCCCCAGTCCCAGCAGCTGCTAGGGTTTTTTCCTCTAGCATTACCTACCATCTACTCTGCATGTATCTTGTATGTAACTAGTAATTTACATATTTTCTCCCCCATTAGATGAGAGGTACAATGCCTGGCTCATAAGAGATAATGAATAGATGTTTATTGATTGATTGAAGGCAAGGACTATTTTTGCCATTCTTTGTATCCCTCAAGTGAACAATGCCTGGCACATAGTAAGCACTTAATAAATGTTTGTTGAGTGATTGAATGGTGATAGAATTGAAGGAAGAAGAAACAGAGAGACTTAACAGGAATACTCAATTGATGGTCCATTGCAAATAACACATTAATTCCTTGTGTAGGTAACAAGAGCAGTTCTGTTGCAGTTTGGGGTGTTCAGGACCCCAAAATACAAGGCACAGGGGGTCTGTCTCTAAAGAATTTCACCACTCATGTCTTCTTTCAGTCAGAATAGCAAGGTTTTATTATAACACCTATTAGGCAGGCAAGATTCCTATTAAATCTGCCATATTGTATAGCTAATAGAAGAGGGTAAGATTCTATGAATCTGAGCAATTTAATGGGGATAAGATTGGTACACATACACAAGAAAAGAGAGAGAGAAGATCTGGGTGGTATTAAGTAGTGGTAAATGGTCTGAGGTGGGCCAGGTGCAAGACAATGAAAGGAATTAAGTGGTCTGGGCTGGGTCAGAGGGCCATAGTGAAAGGACAGTTAAAAGGATTATTGAGTATTTAGGTAGATTGGGTTGGGCCTGATGCTTCAGGCAAATGCCAGGGATCTGGGTTGCTGAAATGTATGGGAAAGTTCAAGGGCTGGGATGCATTCAAAGACATGGTCTTTTCCTTTTTGGAGTTCATCATGAATCCCATTACCCTATCAGTTCCAAAAAATAATAATCCTAGGACCCAGGAATTAGGAACACAGGAAGGAAGTGTACAAATAGCTCAGGTTAGGGGGCAGCTAGGTGGTGCAGTGGATAGTGCACCGGCCCTGAAGTTAGGAGGACCTGAGTTCAAATCTGGCCTCAGACCAAACATTTAACACTTACTAGCTGTGTGACCCTGGGCAAGTTACTTAACCCCAATTGTCTAAAAAAAAAAAAATAGAAACAAGAAACAAATAGTTCAGTTCCCAGGATGCCAGTGGACATCTCAGGTCCCTTCAGTTCCTAACTCTTCCTCTTCTCCTTTACTCCCTACTCATTGGTGGCACTGCTTCTCCCATTGTGCCTAAGGTGCTAGTCAGAGCCTTTTTACCTTGAACTTGCTATAATACACTCCCTCTTCCCCTAACCAGCAAAACTGGAACAATAGTCCTGTGCTCCCTTTCTCCATTCCTATTCCTTCTTCTACCCAGGCTTGTCTTCTCACTTGGGAATTTGAACCCTCATAGCCATTCTTTAGGCCAGGGTTCAGGGCACTGCCATGAAAGGAGCTGAACATGGAACCAATTTCTCTTCTACATGGTTTTTTCCCTGCTCCCCGGACCTCCAGCCTTGCTACCATGGGGACTTAATTGGTAGGGAGAGACCTGTGGTGGCTGTTCTCCCTGTCACAGCTAGACTTTGAAAGCCACATATCTGGGTAGGCCTTTGTTTAGCAGGGGCTTCTTTTCCCCTTGGTCCCTCTCTTTTTGGAATTCCCTTCCACTTATTCCCCTCTTTACCCAGTAGCCTGAAACAGGTTTGGGATGTGGAGGGGACGTCCAGGGAGGTGTGTTGGGCCTACCTTCTCTTCTCTACTCCCTCTTCCTCAAAAGGTCCATCCAAGTCAAGGGCCTAAGGAATGTGAGTTGGCTGATCTGAATAAAGATTCCCAGCCTAAGTTTAAAAAAGGGGGTGGGGGAAGTTGGGTGTCATAGTGGATAGAGCACAGACACTGGAGTCAGGGGGACCTGAGTTCAAATCTGGTCTCAGACACTTGACGCTTACTAGCTGTGTGACCCTGGGCAAGTCACCTAACCCCAATTGCCTCTCAAAATAAATGAAAAAGAAAGAACATGGCTGGAGACATTCACTAATTAGTAGCCACCATTATCTTGGGTCATCAAAGTTTGAATAACCTCTAAGAATAAGAACATGGGAATATAGCAGACTGGAAGCAGTCTTAGAATTAATGCATGTGGGGACAGAGCCAATATGGCAGAATAAAATGCAGTGACTTCCTTGAGCTCTCCCCCAAACCCCTCCAAATACCTATAAAAATGAATGCAAACAAATTCTAGAGCAGCAGAAACCACAGAAAGACATAGCAAAACAAATTTCCAGCCCAAGACAACCTGAAAGGTCGATAGGAAAGGTCTGCTGCACCAGGGTGGGGGAGGAATGCAGTTCAGCATGGGTCTGGCTGGCAAAGATCAGGCCCCAACAAACACAGAGTATGCCTCAGGGGACTGAATCACAGGTAACTGTGGTGGTTTCTAGACTTCTCAACCCACAAACTCTAAAGATAACTTAGAAGATCAGTGGGAAAGGTCTGTTGGACCTGGGTAAGAAAGGAAGTCAGTCTGTCCCAGCCTTGGCTCAGCCCTGGGGCAGTGGTGACTGGGCTACTTCTGGAGCTCTTGGCCCACAGATGGTGAGGGCATCAAGCAGCTGATCAGAGGGAGATTGTAGGGATCCCTTTGCTACTGGTGAGGTAGAATTCTCTTGTTTTGCCTGTGCTTGGATCTGGGTTGGAGTCCTGGGTGGTCATCCTGGGTTGAGGAGGTACATTGGCATGGTGGAGCTCATGGCAGCAGTGGAGAGGGAATCCTCACAGTTCCAATGCAGAAAAGAGAGCTTATGGTTACTCATAGACCAGAGCACAGGTCAGAAAAGGAGTAAACACCTCGCCTTTGATCATACCACCTTGGAAGAACTGAAAATTTACAAATCCCTAGAAATATCTCTGAAAATGGCTGCACAAAATCCCTGAAGCTTGGAACAGTACATTCTCCACACTGGAAGCAGACCCCTATCTTAACAAAGAGTTTAAAAGTCAAGTAATGGGTGGGAACATGAGCAAACAGCATAAAAAATCCTCAGCCTATAGAATCTTACTTTGGTGACAAAAAAGATCAAAATATACAACCAGAAGAAGGCAACAAAGTCAAAATTCCCACATCCAAAGCCTCCAAAAAAAATATGAATTGGTCTCAGGCTATGGAAGAGCTCAAAAAGACTTTTGATAAACTAGTAAGGGAAGTAGAGGAAAAACTGGGAAGAGAAATTAGAGTAATACAAAAAAAAAATCATGAAAAACAAGTCAACAGCTTGCTAAAGGGGTCTCAAAAGATACTGAAGAAAATAACACCTTAAAAACAGACTAACCCAAATGGCAAAAGAGGTCCAAAAAGACAATGTGGAGAAGAATGCCTTCAAAAGCAGAATTGACCATATGGAAAAAGAAGTCCAAAAGTTCACTGAAGAAAATAAGTCCTTAAAAATTAGAATGGAGCAAAAGGAAGCTAATAACTTTATAAGAAATTAAGACATTATAAAATGAAACCAAAAGAATGAAAAAATAAAAGGCAATGTGAAATATCTCATTTGAAAAACAACTGACCTGGAAAATAGATCCAGGAGAGATAATTTAAAAATTACTAGACTACCTGAAAGCCATGATCAAAAAAAGAGCCTAGACATCATCTTTCAAGAAATTATCAAGGAAAACTGCCCTGATATTCTAAAACCAGAGGGTAAAATAGAAATTGAAAAGAATGCACCAATCACCTCCTGAAAGAGATCCCCAAAGGAAAACTCCTAGGAACATTATAGCCAGACTCCAGAGTTCCCAGGTCAAGGAGAAAATATTGCAAGCAGCCAGAAAGAAACAATTCAAGTATTTTGGAAACACAATCAGGATAACACAATATATAGCAGCTTTTACATTAAGGGATCAGAGGGCTTGGAAGATGATATTCTGGAGGTCAAAGAAGCTAGGATCAAAACCAATAATCACCTACTCAGCAAAACTGAGTATAATCTTTAAGGGGAAAAAATTGGTATTCAATGAAATAAAAGACTTTCACACATTCTTGATGAAAAGACCAGAGCTGAATAGAAAATTTGACTTTCAAATACAGGACTCAAGAGAAGCATAAAAAGGTAAACAGGAAAGAGAAATCATAAGGGACTTATTAAAGTTGAACTGTTTATATTAATACTTGGAAGGATGATATTTGTAATTCATGAGACCTTTCTCAGTACTAGGGTAGTTGGAGAGAATATACATACATACATATATATATATATATATATATATATATATATAGACAGAGGGCACAGGGTGAGTTGAATATGAAGAGAGGCTATGTAAAAAATAAAATTAAGTCATGAGAGAGAGTTGTACTGGGAGAAGAAGAAAGGGAGAGGTAGAATGTGGTAAATTATCCCACATAAAACAGACAAGAAAAAGTTTTTACAGTGGAGGACAAGAGGAGGGAGGAGAGAGGGAATGAATGAATCTTACTCTCATAGGATTTGACTTAAAGGAGGAATAACATTCAAACTCAACTTGAGTAGGGAAATCTATCTCACCCTACAGGAAAATAGGGGAAAGGGGATAAGAGAGTGAGGGATTGATAGAGGGGAGGGCAGATTGAGGGAGGGGGTGATCGGAAGCAAACGCTTTTGAGGAGGGACATGGTCAAAGGAGAGAATAGAATAAATGAGAGAGCAGGATAGGATGGAGGGAAATATAGTTAGTTTTTCACAATGTGACTATTATGGAAGCGTTTTGCATGACTATACATGTACAATCTATGTCAAATTGCTTGGTTTTTCAATGAGGACAGGTGGGGAGGGAAGAAGGGAGAGAACTTGTAACCGAAAGTTTTAAAAACAAATGTTAAAAATTATTTTTACGTGCAACTGGGAAATAAGATATACAGGCAATGGGGTATAGAATTCTATCCTGCCCTACAGGAAAATAGAAGAGGAAGAGGATAAGAGAAGGGGAGGGGGTGATAGAAGAGAGGACAGACTGGGGGAAGGGGTATTCAGAATGCATGCTGTCTTGCAGTGAGGGGAGAGGAGAGATGGGGAGAAAATCTGGAACTCAAAATCTTGTGGAAGTGAATGTTGAAAACTGAAATTAAATTAATTTAAAAAAAAGAATTAATGCACCTGGATAGGTCCTTCTTTTAATCTCAGTCCCTACTCAGATATGGTGTTGCATCTAGGTGGTACAGTTAAATGGAGTGTTGGACCTGGAGTCAGAAAGACTCAACTCTGTAAATTCAAATCCAGCTTCAGACATTTACTAATTGTGTGACCCTGGGCGAGTCACTTGAGTTTGCCTCAATTTCCTCATCTGTAAAAATGAGCTAGAGAAGGAAATGGAAAACCATTCCAGTGTCTTTGCCCAGAAAACTCCAAAGGGGGTCACAAAAAGTCAGACACAACTGAAAACAACTAAACAATAACACTCAGATACAAATTGTTTCACATCAACCAATGACTGAGGAGGATTTTATGGTAATGATATAACTGGTACCTCCCTAGCATGCCAGAAGGCATTGTAAAATGAGAATTCTGTGGACACAATTAATTTTATATTTTGAAGGACCTTTATAAAGCTTGGAACCTCCAGGAAGCCTTCACCCTTGAAGTGTTCATCGGTATGAATTTGTGTGTCTACTTCCACTTCAGTATTCCAGACAACAGTCCAAAGAAAAGGACACTAATTTTTCATTCTGAGTATAGTAGAGATCCTGCTATTCTACCTTTTCATAAAGTAGGGAGGACTAGTCCAAGCTTGTCCTGTTACTACTGGTAGTGCTCAGTGGTCAGATTAGAACCCAGAGTAGTAGGATAGAGAAGATTTGCATTGGAGATTGGACCCCTCTCTTTCCTTAACTTATATAAATAACCTATATAAATAATTATAATGTCATATACTTAAGAGTTAGTAAATGATTAATTTATCCCTAGTAACTTAGATTATATTTTAACAAATTATTTGAGATGTAGTGGAAAGAGTATGGGTTATGCCTCTTAATTTCAGTGCGACTTTAGGTAGAACACTAGAGTCTCTGTGGCTTAGTTAAATCATCTGCAAAATGAAAGAGTTGTTAAGGCCTCTTCTTGCACTAAATAATGAATGAGAATGAAACCTACCTGTTGAATGACATCATCATCATCATCATCATCATCATCATCATTGCTAGCAACTGTATAGCCCTTTAAAGTTTGTGAAACGCTTTACAAGTAGTATCTCATTCCATCATCAACAACCCTGAGAGATAGGTGCTACTATTATTCCATTTACAAATAAGCAAACTGAGGCAGAGGTTAAATGACTTAGCTAGTGACACATAACTAAAAAGTATGAGGCTAGATTTCAGCTCACGTCTTCCTGACCCCAGGTCCAGTGCTCTATCGACTGTTCCACCTAGCTGCATCAGAAGGCGTAAATGCTGAATGGGAAGAACCAGCATGTTTCTTACTTATTGCCTAAGCATGCCAAAGATCTGAAGGGAAAAGCATGGATATGTCTAGATAAGGTTTCAGGTAGATACCAACTCTGAATTGTACCATGTTCAGGAAGACAGGTTAGCGTTGTCCTTTAAATCTTAGCTTCCTAACACTGAATCATTGACCATAAGTGAAGGATTTCTTCTGAAAGACTTAGAATCATAGGCATAGAATTTTAAAGCTTCTACTCAAATCAGAACAAACTGGTCTGACTTTCAAGGAGCAAAACCAGCAGGCAGGTCATCTCCCTTCCATAAGACATGTATTAAATCAGCCTAGTTGGCTTAAGTTCAAACGAAGGAGAACTATAGTAAGTATATACTTTATGGCACATATAATTTATACCATTCAAGAAAGAGCATTCTGAGTGAGTGACTGGATTAGAACTATAATATCACACTGGCTGCTATTAAAACTATTAATTTCAATTCAACAAACATTAAGCACCTATAATGTGACAAGTACGGCAGCTCAGTGGTGCAGTGGATAAAGCACTAAGCCTGGAGTTAGAGAGATCTGAGTTCAAATCTAGCTTCAGTCACTTACTAGTTGTGTGACCTTGGGCATATCATCTGCCTCAGTTTCCTTATGTATAAAATGAGCTTGAGAAGGAAATAGCAAACCACTCCAGTATTTCTGCCAAGAAAATCCCAAAATGGGGTCACAAAAAGTTGGACACAACTGAACAACAACCTGTGACAAGTACTATGCTGGTCTCTGAGGATGCAAAGGCAAAAATGAACAGTTCCTGCCCTCAAGAAGCTTGCATTTTATTGGGAAGCTATATCAGGTGCACATATAAATAAATGCAAAGTATCTATAAACACGAGGTAATTTCTAAGAGGAAACCTTTACCCCTAACTTGAGGATCAAGAAAAACCTTACTTAGTAGATGGCACATCAGCTATGCTTTGAAGAAAGTTAGGGTTTCAGGAAAACATTGTGCATAGTAACAGTAACATTGTGTCATGATCAACTATGAACGACTTAGCTCTTCTCAGCAACACAATGATCCAAGACGTCCCAAAGGACTCATGATGAAAAATGCCATCCACTTCCAGAGAAAGAACTGATGGAGTCTGAATACAGATGGAAGCATATTATTTTCACTTTCTTTACTTTTTCATGGTTTTTTTTTCTTTGGGTCTGTTTCTTCTTTCACAACATGACTAATATGGAAATATGTTTTACATGATCACACATATGCAACCTATATTAAATTGCTAACTTTTAGGTAGGAGGTGAATGAGGGAGGGAAAGAGATAATTTGGAATTTAAAATTTTTGAAAAATGAATGTTAAAAATGTCTTTACATGTAATTAAAAAAAGGTTATAAAAAAAAGAAAGGATATTTGCTAAGTGGAAGTGAGGAAGTGCATTCTAGATAGGGGATCATTTGTGGAAGTGCACAGAGATGCCAGGATGCAAAGATTGGTTTATCCTTGGCCTTGAACTTGAAGTAGGAGCCAGGAATGAATTCTTTCATTGTGAAAGTATACTTCCTAAGTGGGATGAGAGACTAGCCCATTAGAATAAACTCCTTTTCATATTAAAATCTATTAATCAGGATTTGAACCTTTTAAACCAGAAGCATAATCAGAGCAGTTCGGAAAGCTAGCTTTGAAAATGAGCTGAGGCATTAGTATGGACTACACTTCTACCATTCTGTAAGCCATGCTGAGTATTCATCTGTTTCTCTCTTTTAACTTCTGCATTTAATTAATCCTTGGCTGAAGGGCATGTTCCTGTTACTCAGAAGCATGCCTCAATGGTGCTAATGTGCCAGGGAGGTGACCTCAAGTTGCTTAACAATTATTATCTAATAGTTTTCCAGCCAATTATCTCCAAAGGTAGTGGAAAGGATTATTTATTATATTCACCTCTCACTAGGAATAAAAAAAAGCCTGAAAATTAATTTAGTTTCCTTAGGGAAGATTATAAATCCATGGCATAACACATTAGGAAAGGGCTCTGTATTGGTACTGTTTTTCTAATCCATTTCTGGATCTTTCAGTTCAAGGAGGTATGAGGGTACTATACAGTGCCTGACTGTAAGATGTGTTCAGTAAACAGGAAGAAGCAAAAACAATGTTGTGGGGGTTTGAAAAAAAGGCTTTTAAAATTATGCAGCAATGATATTAATGAGCACAGGTCCAGGGCTCCCTGATTCCATCAGACCAGTGCTTCAATAAAGCCAGGAATGTCTTGAAAAATGAAACCTATGACCCCTCAGGACTTAACCTGTGCAACGTCAGGCTGATTATATGTAAACCATCTTTAAGGCCCTAAGTAAGTATGAAAAAGTGAAAATATTGGCAGCTGCATAAAATGGTTGGGAATTTGGAGTTTTGTCTTGTTTCTTGGTTTTGAATTTATTTGTAGGGACATAGGCAATTGTACAAATTAAAAATGTTTGTGCCTAAGGCAAGGAGAATGAACTACAAATTGTACCTTGAGTTGAGAGTTGGCAGGGTGGGAAGGAGTAGGGCATGACAGGAAAGAACACACCCCAGGCTGTTGTCTATTAAGATGACTATTTAATTAACTATTTTAAAATTTTTCTTTTGTAATATGAGCATAATTATAATATATATATATATATATATATGATGCTGAATGAAGAAAAGAATTGTATGGGGAACTGTGTGGTACAGAGACTCTAACACAATTAAACTCAGAGACTTCTCAAGGAAGCAAAAATTACTCTTTATTACAATCTCGCGAGAAGGGGTGTCTACTCCTCCAGTACACTACCAGCAGGAGAGAGGCGAGGCACAAAGGACAAAGCAAGCTTATATATCTTAATGCAAACAAGAACCTCCCACTCTGCCACTATCCCTTACTCCCATTGGCTGGGAGGCGGGCTTACATTCTAGGCACAAAAATCTTTCCCATTCCTATTCGCTGAAGAGGCGGGCTTACATTCTAGGTGCGAAAATCTTTCCCGTTCACCAAGAACAAAGAAACAGGGTATAGCCAATCCAAACATACATGTCGTTATTTAGTATACCTAATGCTGACGTGGCAGTGGCAATCAGGAGAGGGTTTAGGGCCGAATTAAACTTATGGCTTGTTCATTCTCTCAGAGCCTATCTCTAGTTTTGAGACAGCCTTTTCATCACCACCCTGAGAAGTCTTCACAGAGGTTATATCTCATTCAGGAACCATAAAAATCTGTAACATAGCATGCTTTTTAAAAAGTGCATGCTAAATTTAACAAGATGGTAATAATGCTATATTTATGTCTACTTTGTATTTTTAAAATTTTAACTAATTATTGTTTGTAAGTGCTAAATGATATGTTACTGAAGAACTGCAAGGGGCCAACAGAACCTTCTAAATTAGCACCTTCTTAAAATTTGTCACCCTGGGGAAAAGTTCTAGTTGCTCCACTCAAGTTGTACTTCTAGTCACAATATAGAAAGTCTAAGTACAAGAACAAGTTAGCTTGCTCAAGAAAATGAATGGCGTCAACTGTGGCCCTCCCTCATCAGCTCCCTACCCCAAGCCTCTCACCATGCCTGTCAATTCTACTTACACCGCTTCTCCTCTGGTGGTTCCCTCACTTTGAATTCTATGACATTCACTTTAGTCCAAGACCTTGTTAGGTCTCACTCGGACTATTTGAGTTGCTTCCTAAACAGATTTAACATCTTCATTCTCTATCCTCTGTGTTCTATCTTGCATATTGCTTTCAGTTCAGTTGTTTTTCAGCCTATCTGACTCTTTGTGATCCCATTTGGGGTTTTCTTGGCAAAGATATTGGAGTGGTTTGCCATTTCCTTCCCTCCTGCGTATTGCTGCCAAATTAATATTGATATCATGACATCACTGAACTACTTAAAAAGAATAACAGCTCCCATTTTAATAGAGTACCTTTAGTTTTTCAAAACAATTTCCTTCACAATGTCATGAGATTGCTAGTTCAATTTATATCCCCATTTTACAGAAAAGAAACTGAGGCTCTGAGTGACAGATGTGAAATTCAAACCTAGATACTGGAGTCCAGGTTTATTGTTCTGTTCACTGTATATCACAATTTCCTATGCTTCCTGACAAATAAAGTCCAAACTCATTAGTTTAGCATTCAGGTCCCTCCACAATCTCATATCAACACACTGTTCCAGTCTAGATGGTCCAAACTTCAAAAGCATTCCCTCCACTGATTTAAATTGTGACTTCTCCAGTTCATATTCAATGTATGTTTATGAGTTCCTTTGGCCAAAAATAGTTATCATTTGATGGCCAAGTCTCTGGAGAGGTTTCTTTAAAGTCATCTTGGCTAGTCTTCGGCTAATAGACTATTATCAGACACATACTGAAAACTTTTTCCACTTGGTGGATACTGGCAGAATTGGTGTTCTGATAAGTTTCCACTAACCTATGAGATAGTGCTGTGGGAAAGGAGGCTGTCTATAATGGCTGTTGGGTGTGGAGGAAGGGTTGGGAGTTTATGAACCTTGTGATACTTGGAAAAGTTTGGGATGTGAGAAGAGTAGAGAAGGAACAGGGCAGGGAGGCACACCAGCCATAGCCGTGGAGACAAGGAAGCTGGGTACAGGCTCTTAGTGGAGTAGACAGAACAGAGTTCTCCTTGGGAGGGACCAGCATTATTACCCACAGCAGGCACATAGATTCATAGTAAGTAGCCCAAGATATTGATTGGTATTGGATTCTACCCCTCCTGGGCTGTGAAGCTCAATAGCTAAACAGTGTCTTCTTTCCTCCTTTCTCCTCTTTCTCTATCTTGTCAAGTCCTGAAATAAATCAAAGTATGAGTTGAGGAATAAAATGCCTTTAAATTGAGATGAACAGGATAGTAAACCTATCACCCTGGGGGATGTCCCACAGCCAACTCATAGGGAAAGGTTCTTATATTTTTAGGAGAAGAGGGGAAGGGAGGGTCACATTAGGTACCAAGACCTGGTTATATGAGATCCCAGGCATGCTTAGCAATCTGGTAGAGGAAAACCTCTTCATTCCAGCTGTTTTGCCCTTGATGCCATGAATCCCAAGGGAAAGGGGGAAAGGACTCAAGGAACCACTTCTGAAAGTGGTCTAGCTTGAACTGACGTCGTATACAGGGTAGGACAAGATTTTAAGGATAGGAATGTAAGGACATTATTGGAATTCTGACATTGCTAGGATCCTTTAAAGAACTTGACATGTAATATTACATTTGGCATTAACAATTTGTATCATTATATTAACATTTTTTCTATCAATCGGTTAAGCAGAGGTGGAGGGTAGAAGAGAGGAGGAGAAATTCTGTTGTTTAGTCATTTCAGTTGTGTCTGTCTTTTCATGACTCCATTTGGAGTTTTCTTGGCAAAGATACTGCAGTGGTTTGTCATTTCCTTCTCCAGCTCATTTTACAGATGAGGAAACTGAGGCAAACAGGGTTAAGTGACTTGCCCAGGGTCACAGAGCTAATAAGTGTCTGAGGAAGGATTTGAACTCAGGAAGATGAGTCTCCCTGACTCTAGGCCTGGCACTCTATCCATTGTGCTACCTAGCTGCCCCAGAGGAAGGAATACAAGCCCCAAAATAAAAACCTTATGTCCTATTTTGATGTCTACCACTGCTATTTTGTAAGAATGAGTCTCTTTTTATAAATTATTCTCTCCTTCATTTTCTGTGGGTATGTTGTTATTTGAGTTCAGAGTGATCATGAAATGTTAGCCCTGAGAAGTTTTGTATTTCACAAAACTATGTGAGGACTCTGCAATTCTAGTATGGAAGGTTAAAAGACATCCCTTGGGGTTGTCAAGTTACAGTTTCATTTTATGATTGATCTTATAATTCTCCTAAGAACCTTAAAACTTGAAGTAAGGGTTTAATTAGATTTCTGCTAGAAGAATGAGTCATTGGAGTATGTTATCACTGAGTGCAAGAGCCCAGGTCTTACAGGCTAAAATCTATCTCTGTCACCCAAAGAAAGGCAAAAAAATCAAGTGAATACAGCCTATTATTCTGCACGTTGTTCAGTCATTTCAGTTGTGTCCAAACCTTCATGACCCCATTTGGGGTATTCTTGGCAAAGATACTGGAGGGGTTTGCCATTTTCTTCTCCAACTCATTTTACAGATGAGGAAATGGAGGCAAATAGGCTTAAGTGACTTGTTCAAGGTCACTCACCTGGTAAGTGTCTGAAGCTGGATTTGAACTCATGAAGAGGAATCTTTCTGATTCCAAGCCTGGCACTCTATCCACTGTACCACCAAGTTGCACTTCCATGCTCCATAGTGACACCTACCATTATACTCTACTAAATTAGCCTTTGAAAACCCAAGTTCATCTCCATTCTGCAATGAGGTATTGGAGTAGGAATTTCATGCTTCAGTTAAAATATTCTACTTATCCCTTTCCTCCCAAGTTTTCCTAACTCTGTGCCTTTGTTTACTGGTCCTTTAGAGTAGGTCCTTACTGGAATCCATTACCTCTTGATTTCCAGAAATTGCAATTAAACCCATCCTTCAAGGCTTAGTAAGGACTGCCACCCTCCACATAGTTTTGTTTGATTGAATCAGTCGAAAGTGTCCCTTTCTGTCTGTGAATTCCAGTAGTGCTTTGAAATTCTCATGCATTTTTACATTCTACTTTTATTATACTTTATTATACTTGTGTACTATATTATAATGGATCAAAAACTGACATTAAAGGTACCTAGGGATCATTTAATGAACAAGAATTTATTAAGTGCTTACTACATCACTGTACCTTGCTAAACTCTGGGAACACAAATACAATAAAAAAAAAAAAAGATAGTTCCTACCCTCAAGAAGCTTATATTCTAATGCAGGAAGACAAAACAAAAAGAAATTGAAAAATTAGTGTGTGTGTGGGGAGTGAAATTGCAAGGCATAAAGTTCACTATGGCATGGTAGAGAAAGAAGTCCACAGAGTCAGGAATGGATTCTGGAGAGTAATGAAGGAGTGAACATGACTAATCTGGGCACTTTATAATGGATGTTCTAAGAGAAGCTGATGAATCAGAAACAGGGGCCACAGAGATGAACTGATCTTCCAGGGTAAGGATGGTTCCAGGAGAAAGAATGAAATCCCAGAGTAAAAAGATTGTCCCCTAAAATGGCACTCCAGAAATAGATGGTTATTCTTTGATATCAATCCTCTTCAAGAATTCTCTCCTGGGACCAGCTCCTCATTAGGAATGTTCCTCTTCTGAAGGTATCAGGTCCCCATAGTATAAATATCTCACCACTGGAGTCAGGTACACATGTAATAGTCTTCTTCTTGTCTTCAGATGATCTATAGGAATCATAGCTCTGCAATAGTCCAGATCCAGGAAAGACTTTTAAAAATATGGTTGCTCCAATGTGCTTAAAAACTACTCACACTAGGAATGAAATGTTCCAGACTTGGACTTGGCTGTACATAGCTTTTCCAAATTGCCTGTCAAGTCCTGTAACAGTTCCACATCTGGTTTCTGATTCTTTTCCTCTAATTCCGTGATCATTCCCATTAGACATCTGTTCTGTGTAGACCTCATGGCCTCCATCTCCTTTTGCTCCATTATCTCATGTTCTTATCTGGCCTCCATCTCCTTCAGCTTTTGAGAAATCTGATTTGTTTTCTTATTCATTTCCACTGGAATGAGTTTTTCCTCTTCATGTTTTTTAATTTTCTTCCCTTTCCTCTTAAGGGATTCCCACATTTCCTGATTTTCCCCCCTCAATTATTTTTCTGGATTTTCTTTATGGGCTGATCATATCACAGCCCATGCAAGAGGTTGGTTTCTGTATGGGTATGTGTGTGCATATATGCATGTGTATCTCTGTCTCTGTTTCTCTCTCTCCTTCCCTCCCCCTCCCTACTCTCTCTCTCTCTCTATCTCTGTCTCCCTCTCCCTCTCTTCCTCTCTGTCTGTCTGTCTCTCTCAAGAAGCTCCTAAATGTTTGTTTGTTTGTTTTTTACCCTTTGGCATAAGATTTGCAGATCTGCTTGGATCTTCTCCAGAGAGATTTCCACATGACTCTCCCTATAGCTCAGAGCAGCCACCTCACTGGACCAGTGCATGTATGTGATGCTGAAGGTCCTCTGATTTAAGGTAGGTTAGTTTAAGTCTCACTTCTAACACATACTGGCTGTGTGACCTTGGACAAACCTCTCAGTTTCTTGGCATTCTAGCCAGTAATGTTCAAACTCAAATGGAAACAGATCCCTGCAGACTATATATTGATTAAAAAAAAATAACAACCACAAATTAACATTATCTATGTTGTATTGCATTTTTATTTGTTTTGTCAAACATTCCCCAATTACATTGTAATCTCATCCTGGCTGCACTGGAGAGTTTGAGTCTAATAAGACTGCTCTGGGCAGAGGTGTTATAGAGCAAGTGTTGACCTGTGTTGGTGAATGCAATTTCCTTCCCCAGAAACTCCTTATATTGATGAAATTGTGGGTCCACTCAATATCCATATATATACATACATACATATATATATATATTTTATAATTATCTGAAAGTATTATGTAATAATGCAAATGCATACATGCATACATATACATACATATATGTATGTGTATGTGTGTACACACACTGTGCTGTAAGCTCCTTGAGATCAAGAATCATTTTTCATTTAGGTATGTATATCTAGTGCTATCTAGCACAATTATTTATACATAAGTAAAATTTTTATTGAAGTGGGTTTGATAATTTTTTATTGAATTGAAAATTAAGCAGCAGCTTAGGCTTATGTGCACTGTGAAGAATAGTGAAAATATTCATTACAGTAACAAGGGTCTGTCTATGCTAATAATTCAAAGGCTAAATACGTGTTCACTCCAAATCAAATGCCACATCAGCATTAGAGTCATTAGTCCAAAACAGCAATTGACTATCTTTTTGATGTATTTTTTTTCCCCACAACTTGCATTAAAAAAAAGGAATAAGTATTTGTGAAGTGCCTATTTTGTAACTGTAACTCTGTTAGGTGCTGAGTGAAAATGGGAGATTACAAATGTTGGTCCCTACCTTCAGGGAACTGAATACAAGTAAGGTAGCAAGCAAAAAAAATATGGCTGTGCACCTTTCTGCAATATGTTCCCATAACTATGTCATTAAATGCATTATTGTAACGTAAACAATACTTGCACATAGGAGGAATATAGTAACACTTGAGATTGAATTCCTAATTAAGGATGGAGAGCCGTAAGGCTGGTGACATGGTTGATGAAACATTTTGGCATGGCCCATAAAACAAATGTGTTTATACAAATTAATAAATTTATATTTATTTAATTTAATACAATTTAAATTATTAAAATAATATTGTTGTATGAAATGACCTTAAATGTATCTATGAATTGATAATATAAGAGTCTAAAAAGAAGTTACAGTATATGCAGCATATATGTCTATCTGTAACCCCAAGCCCATTGGTATGAGACTTTCTTCTAACTGGTGGTGATCCACACAGAAGATTGGAGATGGTGACAATGAAGGAAAGCACTTCTCAGTTTTTCTTCAAGCTTCTTCTGGATCTGCAGTCATTTTTGACTTCCAGCTTTGAGCGAAAAGATAGATATACATATACATATACAAAAATATCTATACAGTGATGTGTTGCAGAAAGTGGGTGGGATTTGGAGTCAGAAGACCAGGATATGAGTCTTTCTTCTGGTACTTATTAACTATGTGAATGTGAATAATGTAACTCTCTAGGCCTCAGTTTCCTCATATGTAAAATTTGGGACTTTACCTAGATCAGGTATTCCTAATCTTTTCTGATCCCTATATACTTTGGCTTTCAGTAAATCTTTCTGTATTCCCTATTCAATATGAAAGGAGATAAATTCTAGACCTTACCATGCATATGCATATGAGAAACAAAATATTTTATTTTTTCATAAAACTTTGATACATGACATTTTTGGGATCATAAAGTTGTTAAATGTTTATCTGAACATAAATAAATTAGTGAGACCTTTCATCATTCTATTTTTTGTCAACCAACAATTTTATTCTCAGTATAGTTTTTGAAGGAGATTACCAATTTCAAGTTCAGCCTACTATTTGTTTCTTGCTTCAGATTTAATTGAGAACAGGACTGAGAATCCTGATTCAGAGATAAGTTGTTATAAATGAAATTAAATCATTGTGAGCATGATAAACAGAAATGGGATATGTTTCACCAAGGGCACACAAAAATTGTTCTAAGTTCGTTGTTGATTGGAAATCACTTGGGAGCCTGTGGTTTTTGCAGAGATCTATTAACTTGTCTTTCATTGTGTTGCTGTTAATTATTTTTCCTAGCTCAGAAAAAAAGTATTTCTATTCTAACCTCACTTGGTTTTAGTTAGGCGGAATTTCTCCTTCAGTAACCTCAAGTGCATTTTTGGATGTACCCTTACTCCTCCCTTTTCCCAGCCACTCTTACCCCTAAATCATTCTCTCTTCAACCCACAATTATTTTTGCACTTACATTGCACATTACTTCATTAAGATAACATTTGCCAAATATTCTCAGTACTCCCTTTTCAGGTTCCTCATATACCCTGAAGGAACACATGTCCCAGTTTGGGTATCCATGGAGTAGATGATCTCCATGGTCCTTTCTGGCTCTAAAAATCCACCATGTTTGTCATTATAAATTATAAAAATCCACCATGTTTGTATTATAAATTTGACCTAAAGGTAATATGCTCATTATAATAAAATCAACTCATTATTAAACAATACTTTTACTTGTCATCTAGGAATTTAGAAGAGTATTTGGTTTGGATGGCTTTCTCAAAAATCTGACTAAAGCAGTACAAACTGATGTCGTGTTTTCTTTAGATAGATTTCCCATAGGAAACAGAAGCAATCAAAATCATTCTGTGGATCTTAGCACATTGTTCAGCATAAGAGATTTAACAGATGTTTGCTGTTGTTAATAACAGTGATGGTTTCCCCCTCCCCCACAAGATTAAATAAAAACTTCTCTTTCATTTCTTCCCTTCACACTTTTCCACCTCCTCAACTAAGTCAAAGCTTTAGGTGTAGCTGCTTCTACATCAGACCAAAGCAAGGTAACAATGAACATCAAGTCCCTGAAAATTACCCTTTTTCTATTTTCATTGCTACAACAAAGTGATTTATTTATCAACAGCTGTCAGAAGACCTCACACTTTTGAAGGCAAACATAAAAATAATTACCAAGTTATCGACATAGATTTTTTCAAAAGGAATTTTCAAATATCCCTCACAGATGTGCTAAAAATAGGCACAGATGGTATCAAGACATCCTGCAAAGGGAATGCCTCAGACAGTAGCAGAAACTCTCTAATGACTCGATAAAGGTAAAGAGCATTGAGGCATTGGTATTAATTAGGTAGTAGCAAAGGAGTCGTCAGTGATTAAAATGTGGGGTGTCTTTGTTGAGAATTCAGTACTAGATGATGTGATATATATTAGAGTAATGGAGAGAGCACTGGTTGAGATTCCAAAGAAGATCTGGGTTCAAATTCTGCCTGTCATTTATTTGCTGTGGCTTTAGACAAAGCTCTTAATAGTTGCAAACTTCAGTTTCATCTTCTGTGAAAGAGGGAGAATGGTACTTAACCTTACAGGGTCTTTGTAAGGCTCAATTGACCTACATAATACACTTTGCAGACATTAAAGTTATATATAAATGTCTCCTAGAAGTGCTTTTGGAGTTAAAAAAAAGTCATTTTCCAAATTTACAAAATAAGTGGGTTAGGTTAATTTCTTTAATCTTTGGTCTGCTCTAAGGCTAAACTTGTTTGAAGTATATAATAAATAGTGAACATTAGACTGGGAGACAATGGGATTGAATTTTTATCCTGGTTTTATCATTCACTGTCTGTTTTTTGGCAAGCGTTTTACCTCTTTTGGTCTCAGTTTCTTCACCTGTAAAATGGCATCACACCAGATGATCCTTTCCAGTTGTGAAATACTGTGACTTGGAAGGCTTCATGGAGAAGGTAGAATTTAAGTTGGATCTCAAAATATGTGTATGATTTGGAAATGTAGCAGAAGTAGGACATTGCAGTAAGAGAGAGCAACACAAGTAGAGACACAGATATGATAAGGGGACCAGCCTAGGCAAAATAAAAGATTAGTCAATATTTTCTATCTTGATCTTTATAATCCAAACTTGAAGATTATAAGTTGCTTAACCTTGACAACCAAAGTTTACAAAGGACCCTAGATTCATACTGTTACATTTTTAACCTTTTTTGGGGGGGAAGTGGGGTAGATTTTTTTGTTGTTCTGAACTTAGTGAGCATCATCAAATATGAACATTTACATATACACAGAATAACAGAAAAAAAGGATTGTACATAAAACCAAAAATCTTTCTTATATTCAACTCACATTTTAAAAAGGACTGTATATAATAAACTCAGCATATTAAAGATTCAAAGCTGTTGTCATCTGTGTCTTCTGTGTTGTCTTCTGTTCTTTTAATGCACGTTTAAAAAAACGCTACAATCACCCTTTTCTTTTTCGCTTTTCTTTCTTTTTAGCACACATATTCTAATTTCTCTCTTAAATCTCACCCCTTCCATTTAAAAATTCCCCCCTTATAATAAATGAGAGTAAGCAAGTAAACCAAATTCACACATTGACCATGACCAAGAACACATACATTTGTTCATTATTATTTTCTGTGGAAGACATAAGTGGGCATTGAGTCTGTAGCTATATGCTATACAAATAGCACATTTAGATGTGATGCATTTGTAGTCTTGCCCTTTGCATTGGGGGGGCTGGGGTTTAAGATTTCCTGTTAATTAGAAGGAGCCAAGGGATATATATAAGGCTTCCTCAGCAACACATCCATCACTAAGCAGGGAGGAAGTAGAGAGCACATGGAACAAAGTGAGCCCTAGAAGTTTCCACCGTTGTTCTTCAACTTTCTCATTCCTTAAGATTGAGCAAGAAACTTCAGTGCCTCAGGTCCCACATCTTTTAAAACAAGATGATTGTGCTTCCCTGACTTCTAGGGGTGAAATGTGATATGTATATCCAGTGGCAAGCACAAATCACGTTTATTATACAGTTAAGAGGATTTATCAAGTGAGACCCCCAGTAATCTCTTTGCCCCTATGACTTTTTTCATCCCAAGAGAACTGTGGCAACCACAAATTCAATTAAAACAGCAAGAAATTACATTTTGTAAAAGTTTGGGTATTTTCCCCCAGGACTTAGAAATGTTGCATTGATGCAATTGATGCAAATCCTTATTTTAGCTTCGATAGAAAATATCTTAGCTCAGTATATCAAGCAACCAAGACACAAGAAAGAATAAAAATATAAAAGTAATAAAAGGAAGGAAAAGGTATAGTCCATGTTCCATTCATCACTGGATTCAAGCAAGTTAGTGAAGGTTAAGATCAAGACAGGCATATTTTCAAAGCATTTTACTTCATCTGGCTTGTTTTGCTTTCTGAGTTAGAAACTGAGGACTTGTAAAGTCACTCTACTAACAAGAAGCTCTGAATCAGGAAAACATTTTTATCAGGACTGAAACAAATAGATAAAAAAGTAACTAAGGAAGTTACATTTAACTCCCTGATGTTCTTTCCTCCTAGAATTTCTTTCTTTGTATCCGTAGAGCTTAGCACAGTGCCTTGTGTATAGTAGGTACTTTAGAAGACTTTGGTCCCCACAATACTCACAGCTGCAGAATACAAATCTTTAATATAGAAATCTTAGGGCCACTGCCTAAACATTTGTTCCATAATTATATGACACCTTCTTCTCATATACTTCATGTAGTTATAAATTTGACTGGGCCCCAGCAATACTGGGATGTAGTAGGTATATTCATCTCTACATCACCCTGGGTTCATATTTCTTTCCTTGCGGTCACAAACACAAGAAGCAGCCACTAATTCTCTTCACCTTCCAGCCATCTCCTCATGACACAAACATCCTCTGCTGCAGGTATACAGTCTCATGGGAAATGAAGTCCTGAAAACTTTTCCAAAGAGTTATTATGCTCTGGGCTCAGCCTTCAGAACAATATAGTTCATAATTGGATGTACCTGTTCCAGAGGAAATAACACAAAAGTAAAGTGTCTCTAAAGGCAGCTGCTATTGGGACTATCCTATAAAAGTTGCCTTTCATATTCCAAGACTCCTAATTTATTATGATTCTTTGACTTTGTTTGCTTTTTGGCTTTCCCATGTTTATGTTCATTCTCTGATGAGCACAGAACTTTAAAACAAAGATAGGAAAATGTTTGGTTGGCTATTGACGCCAGTGACAAGTGATTAACTAAGGAGATTGATTCTCTTTTGAAGCATTGTACATAAAATTATTCCCAATGAACCTAAAATAAGAGAATTAGGCACAAATCAGAATATTCTGGTGTCTGTTTCCCTTAATTCAGAATTTTCCAAAGTGGGAGGTAACTGCCATCCACAACCCAGGAGAGTAATAGAGATTCATGAAGGAATGGTAAATATTCTTGGAAATTTTTGAGTACAACTCTCATGCAAATACAGTCCTTTTCTCAATTAAAATGAATTTCAAATCAAAGTTTTAAAAAAGCAGGACTAACACATTTGAAGGTAAAGTATCTAAACTTATACAACCTTGGTGTGGAAGTTAATGGTGCTATAGTATGTTATATTTCTCAGTGTAATTCATTTTGTCAAGTACAATATAATAAACTGTTTCCCGCAAAAGTTAAACCTACTTGAGAACAATTATTGATCATCATTTGAAATGATTGGAAATTAAATTTCATTGTCTTACATTTTCATGATCTCTACAACAATAAATTATTTTCATAGATTGTTTAATGAAAAGTTAATGGATGAAAATACATTTTTCTATACAACAGAGGATGCGTTCTTATAAAAATTTGGAAGCCACTGCCTTAGTCTATGAAGTACAATTCAGAAGTTAATTTGGTGTTTAGGTCATTGGGATTTATAGAGCATAAAGCTTCTAAAAGTCTAAGGTGGGTGGTGACAGTGCCACAATATCTTGTCAAAAGGCACTTATTGCCACAAAACCACAGCGGTATGAAATACTATTTTCTCTTCTTGTACAGCTACTCATAGACAGCTCAGACATGAATCCTTACCTGTTCTTTAGCTCTGTCTTAGGTTTGCTTCCACTTTGTTTTGCCTTTCCAGAATACTTATTTCTATAGCTTGTGTCTTAGATTCATTCTCCAATTTATCTCTGTGGTATGTTACTTCCATCCCTCTTTTTCAACAAGCATACAGGAAAGCCTAATGTGGGCAGAACACTGATATGGGCTCTGAAGGAGATAAAATTTTTAAAGACACAATCATTTGTCTCATAAAGCTAACAGTAGAGAGATAATCTACATAGAAAGGTATTATAATATAACAATGCAAAATAGATGATATCTGTAATAGAGAGGTAGACAAGAAGTGCTATATGTGAGGTCCAAGGAAAAAACTCTTGCATTAACAAAATCAGTGAAATGAAGATAAGGAGGGAAACCATTAACTGGGGAAAAAAAAATCTTTCCATCAAATATCTCCAATAAAGGTTTGATACCCAAGATAATTATGGAATTAACAGACATGAGATTAAGAACTGTTTCCAAATAGATAAGTGGTCAAAATGTAAGAACAAAAATCATCAAAAAGGACAGTAAACTATTAACAAATTTATTCCAAATCACAAAAAAAGAGAAATGGAAATCAAAAACAACGAGTTTTTATTTGACACTCAGCAAATTGGAAAAGATGATAAAATATGGTGGAAAGAGTGTTAGAAGAAAAACACACTAGTAAATTCTTGGGAGATTCGGCCCAAATTAGAAAGCAATATGGAATTATGCTTTAAAAATTTAGTCAGTCAATTAACATTTATTTGGAACCTAGTCTGTGCCTGGTAGAATGTTAAGTACTGAAAATATGAAGGAAGGCCAAAACCAGTTCTTGTCCTCAAGGACCTCACAATCAAATGGAGAAGACAAAATACAAACAAATTAAGCCATTTACAAAATAGAAAAGAATCTGGAGAACGAAGGCACTAGAATTAAGTGGAGTTGGAAAAGGTTTCCTGTAGGAGATGGGATTTTAGCTGAGACTTGAAGGAAGCCAGCAATAGCAGGAGGTAGAAATGAAGGAGAATATTCTAAGCAAGGGAGGGACAGTCAGAGAAAATGCCCAGAGCTCAAACAGGATTTTGTATTTGATCCTGGAGGTAAAAGGGAGGCAGTGAGTAGGGAAGTGACATGGTCAGACTTGCGATTTAGAAAAAGCACTTTGGTGGCTGAATGGAGGATGGATTGGAGTTGGGAGAGATGAGGCAGGCAGACCCATCAACAGATTATTGCAATAGCCTAAGCATGAGGTGATGGGTACCCACACCAGGGTTTTGGCAGTATCAGAGAAGAGAAGGGAACATATTCAAGAGATGTTACGAAGGTAAAATTGACAAGCCTTGGAAACAGATTGGATAAGGAAGGTGAGATATGAACTTGAAGGACTGGCATGATGGTGGTTCCCTTGGCAGTAATAAAAAATGTTTAGATGGCGGGAAGGTTTAGGGGGACAAGATAATGAGTTCAGTTTTGGACATGTTGAGTTTAAGATATCCATTGGATATCCAGAGTGGGGGTCAGAGAAGTTAAGAATGGTTTAGTCTCCTAAGACTAAAGACCAAAGACATTTGAGAATGATCAGCATAGAGGAAATAATTAAATTCATGGGAACTGATTGATTGCCAAGTAAAGTGGTATAGAGGGGGAAAAATAAAGGATCCAAGATAGAACTCTGTGAAATACCTATAATTAGAGGGTATCATCTAGATGAGGATCCAGGAAAGGATTCTGAGGAGTGATATGATAGGAAGAGAACCAGGATGGAGTGGTGTCCTGAAAACCTAGAGAAGGACCTGTCAAGAAGAAAGCGATTAACAGTGTCTTGCTAAGGGGACGAGAATGAGGACTGAGAAAAGACCATTGGATTTGGCAATGAGATCATTGGTAACTTTGGATAGAGTAGTATCAGTGGAATTAAGAGATTGGAAGTCAAATGGTAAGAGGTTAAGAAGAGATTGAGAGAAGTGAAGGCACCTATTGTAAATGGCTTTTTCAAGGAATTTAGCCACAAAAGACAGGAGAGGTATAAGATTATAGTTAGAAATGAAGAACCACATGAAGGGTTTTTGAAGGATGAAATGAGAATTATGATTTAAATCGTGACTAAAATTTTTCATATCATTTGACTCAAAGATCACTGCTCAGCACATACCCACAAGGAATTCAAAGACAAAGAAAGGAGCCACATAAACAAAATATTCATAGCAGCTCTTTTTGTTGAAAGAAAGTACTAGATACAAAGTAGATGTCCATCTTGTGGAATGGCAATGGTATTTTACCATGCCATAAGAAATGACAAATATGAAGAATTCCAATGATCATGGAAGGCATGAGAGCCATGCAGAGTGAATAAAGGTCTAGGTCAAGAAGACCTAGGTAGAAGTTTTGTCTTTTACACATACTTGTGACCCTGGGCAAGTCACTTAACCTCTCAACCCCTAAAGCAAATCTCTGCTACTACAAGATGGAGGAAAGATGCCAATCTGCCTCAGTGAAGGGAGTTTTCTCATTGGCAGTTCCCTACACCATTGAAATCAGAGATCTAGTTTTTAAAAAATATTTCAACTGATGTAGAGTGAAGTAAGCAGAACCAAGAAAACAACACACACAATAAGTACAACAATGTGATTGAAAAGACTAAAAAGAAAAGTAACTTAACACTGTTGTTAAAATAACCAAATTTGGCTCCAGTGAATACTTGATAAAAATATACCTTGCAGAGGATGGTCTCTTGTAGAAGGTGGGAAATGAGCTAGGAAGTGTTAGAAGTGAAGAGGGAGAGTATTGCAGTCACAGGGATGGACACTGAAAAGGCAGAGTTTAAAGAGAATCATTTTGTGTCAGGAGAAACAGCAAGTGTCTTTCGTCAGGAATAGCAAGAAGGACAATGTTGCTGGATTGTAAAGCAAGTGGAAGAGAATAAATATAGAAAGGTAGGAAGGGGCCAGGTTGTGAAAGGTTTTAAAAGCTCAATAGAAGACTTCATATTTCATTCTGGAAGTAATAGGGAGACAATAAAATTTGTTGAATATGTGTGTATCTGTATGTATGTGTGTGTGCATGTGTGTGTGTTTGTGTGTGTGTGTATAAGGGGGGTCTGATATGGCCAAACCTTCATTTTAGGAAGATTATTTTGGCAATAGAGTAGGTGATTCCCCCCCCCCAATACCTCCCTAAATACCTTGTAATTATTTACATTTATTCTCTTTATATTTCTTCTGTACATACTTTTGTACATATTTATCTGCATTTATAGATAGTGACAGAGAGACAGACATGGAGATGGAGACAAGACAGAGAGGAAGAGAGAAAGAGAGAGAGAGACAGAGAGAGACAGAGAGACAGAGACAAAGACAGACAGAGACAGACAGAGATAGACAGAGACAGAGATACAGAGAGAGAGAAGAGGTCCTCACATGTAATATGTGTAATAGATGTGGGTTAAGGGCAGTCCTTCATTTTTTAAATCCTTTCCCACATATACTCAAATGTAAATTGTAAAGGGAATCTACATATATAGGAGAAACAATGTGTACACTAGTAGGGAATCTATCAGTTATACACATACCCACTGTCCCAGGTCCTGGTTGACTCATAGTGTCTTCTATCATGTCTAGGGCCTTGATTCACTTTAGGTTTTGAATCTGTCTCTCTCTCTTTGTTTACACTCTCATCTATAAATCAACTTTGAGCTAGTTAAAGAATACTAAAAAATAGTGACACTAAGCTGTTTGTGATTCTGTGGTAACTACTGTCTCAGCATGATATGCTGAGGTTGGATATAGCTTTAGCTTTTCCCTAACTGCCCATTATCCCAAATCTCCAGCAGTATGATGAACATTAAATATGCAGTAAGGATTCGCTGATGTTATTCTGTTTCTATAGCAGAGGGATAAGGTGCAGAGATGAAAATAATAGACTACAAAGAGGAGGAGGGACAGTCTGGGAATACCTGCAGACAGTTCGGAGCACTTCTATCTGCAACTAGTCAGAAGCTATGTTAAACTCTTTCCTCTCATGGTGAAGAGTTGAAATAAAGCTCCAGAAAGGTATAATTAGTCGAGTCAAGTGAAAATTGAACAGTCTCTTAGGAAGGTACTGGTATTATCTCATTAGCATGGTATCCTCTCAACTAAGGCTCTCTCCAGATAGAGAAACTGAGGAGAAAGAATGTTTGGATTTGGAAGTAAGAGACCACATAGTTTCAAGGTAGAGGATAAATTCTCAAACTGCATTCTCTTAACTCAGCTTGTCACCTTTTTCTTTCTTTATTGGATAAATATCATCAAAACATCCTCAGATGCCAGTTCCACAATTCATTGATGGATTTTATGGAAGTGTCTCTCATATCTATGGGAATGTTCATGCAAGGTCAGGCATACATGTACTCATATTCTTTACCTTGTCCTTAGAATGTAAGCTTCTTGAGAACAGAGGTTGTTTTATTTTTTGTTTTAGTATTCCCAGCCTCAACCTGGCACATGTAGGCATTTAATAAATGCTTGTTGATTGATTGGGTTTAAAATTTTCTTACATTTATCTATCTATACAATCTATAGATCTGTCTCTATCTCTATCAATCTATATCTATATGTATCTCTAGTTGGCACAGTGGATAGAAGTGGCAGGCCTGGACTCAGGAAGATCTGAGTTCAAATTTGACCTCAGACACTTACTAGCTATGTGACCCTGGGAAAGTCACTTAACCCTGTTTGCCTCAGTTTCCTCATCTACAAAATGAGCTGGGGAAGGAAATGGCAAACCACTCTAGTATCTTTGCTAAGAAAACTCCAAATGGAGTAACGAAGAGTAGGACGAAACTGAAAATGTAACAACAATATCTATATCTACTCTACTTGATAAATATATATCTTCCCATTTTATTTATTACATTTCATCACAACAGCTTTTTCAAATCTTTTCATGCTTCTTCAGACATCCCACAGCTTGCCTTCCCTCAGTTCTCTCAGTTAATAAGCTCGCCTCAAGTTTCATTGAAAAAATTAAGGTCATTATCCACCTCCAGAGTGAGAACTGATGAACTCAGTGCAAATTGAGAATATTTTTTCACTTTCTTTATTTTTCTTGTTTTTTTGCAATATGGCTAATATGGAAATGTTTCACGTAACTTCACATCTATTTTGATATTCTGTTGCTTGCTTTCTCAACGGCTGGGGAAGGGACTGAAGGAAGGAAGAAAATTTGGAACTCAAAAAAAATTATTTAATGTTGTAAATGACAGTTTTAAAGATAAAGTTAAATTAAAAAGAAATAATTAAGGTCATTTGTAGAAAGCTCCCATCTCTCCCATTTCTCATCTTGTGTCACTCAGATGCTTTCAGCCACCATCTCCACCTCCACCCTTGTCTCACACGAAGAAAGCTTCTTCTATCAGCTACCTGGAAGACTCCGCAGGTTCAGTGACAGAAATGTTGGCACATGTTTGTTCTGTGATTCCTGCTGCAGTTACTCATTTGTAGTTTCAAGATGGTTCTGTACCCTGAATCTATGATCCTACTCTTTGAGTCAAATGGACAGAGCTGTAGGTTCACTCATTTTCTGTACTTCTTGCCATAGTATGAAGATCCACATCCAGACCTCCATTCAGGCTTGATCAATGACCCAACTCTGGGATCCCAGCCATATACCAGCATGGGAAATCCTACTCTGTGACTGAAACACACACACACACACACACACACACACACACACACACACCAATATGCAAATCTTCTGTGAAGATGATTGTACTCATCATTGGCACATGGAATGTGCACACACTTATGGACACTAAAAATCCAGTAGACCTGAAAGATGAACAGCTCTTGTGAGAGAATTCAGTAGGTATCTCATTCAAATAGCAGCCCTGAGTGCAACAAGGCTGGCAAATGAAGGCCAGCTTACTTTAGTCAGAGTTGGATTCACAGTTTTCTGGAATGGCTACAATGATGAGGAATGCCATGAAGCTGGTGTAGGCTTCTCAATCAAAACTAATCTAGACAACAAGCTTGTATGCCTCCCAAAAGGAATGAATGATGGGCTCATGACAATTTGAATGCCATTTGCAGAAAAGTGCCATACCACCATCTTCAGTACTCCCACTGATGGAATATGGGCCCAATCTAAGACCTTTGCCCCAATCCCAAAAAGAATTTGGGTCTCATTTGTCTACAGATTCTCCTTGAACTCTCCCACTTGGTCAAGGAAGTCTCTAGTGGATCCCTTGAGACTATAATCCTATTAACTGGCCTTTCCTGATGCTTGCACCCAATCTTCCAATTCTGTTACCCTTAGCCTAGGTCAACCTTCCATTGTCTGTTATCTCGAGATGGCCTCCAGCTACTTCCACCCTTGATCCTATCTAGACCCCATTCTTGACCTCCCAGTAACTCCCATCAAGATCCTCCCTAGACCCCTTCTCCAGTCACTCCAGCTTACTGGCCACTTCCATCAAGATACCCCTTCTCCCAGACCCCTCCTCCAGTCACCCCAAACTACTTGGCCACTCCTAGATCCCTCCCACAGTCTTTCTGTATATAAGGTCCATCATGTCTCCATTAAGATGCTGAGATTCTTAAAATCTAGCTGGTGCTCAGATTCTTTAAAATCTGGCTCCCTTACATTAGCAATACAAATGCTCAGATTCCTTAAGTGTCTGACCAGTGTGGTGGATCTTTAATAAACCTTGTCTTTGGCTGAAAGAAGGCTTAGGCTAAATTCATTTGGGCAGGACCCATGTCTCTTGCTCTTGATATTTTGGGGTCCCAGCACCCCTGAACCTCAACACCACCACAATTAACCCTGATGAGGTTAAACAGAAAGTTTTGAAGATCTGAAGATCCTCATCATCAATGTGCTGAAAAAGGACAAGCTTGTAATTCTGGGTGACTTTAATGTTAGAGTAGGCTCAGACTGCCAGACATGGCAGGGAGTCCTTGGCAGAAATGGAGTTGGAAACAGCAACAGCAATAGTCACTTACTACTGAAGATGTGCATCTCATGACCTTCTCATCACCATTCCTTTTACTTAAATGCAATATAACTCCATGGATTCACTCTCACAGCAAACATTGACATTTAATAGACTATGTCCTATAAGGAGAAGAGAGAGACAGGATGTGAGAACAATGAAGGCAATGTGTGACTCAGAGTGCTAGACAGATCATAGACTTATCCTCTCTAAGCTAAACATTTGCATTCAACAAAGATGGGAGTCCCAAGTCAAGATGAATACCAGAAAATTTAATGTAAACAGATTAGAGGCTTCTCTAAGGTGAACAGTTTGAGGGTTGGGACATTTCAGGTTTTATAAGGTAAGATATTTTGCATAACAGCCAAAAGTCCATAGAGGAAGCTTGGGAATCTTGTGAGAGTAGAGTTGAGTATTTACAAAATACCTAGAGGCTAGGGGGTAGTGGTAACACCTGGTCACCTTCAGGCAGTTCAAGGGTCTAGGAATGGGACAAGGTCAACTTTAGTCTGTAGTAAGTAAGGTCAGGAGCAGTCAGCTTATAATCAACTGTGTTCAACAGTAGCAATGCCTTACCTATGTGAAAATTGAGGCTTTTACTTCTGAGTAGTTTTCCTTCAAATGATTGTCTTAGCTGAGAGTTTAATATGTGAAACGTCAAGATTGAAGATATCTGCTCTATTACCCAAGTGTTTTGATAGTTCTGAGAGTTGAAGAAAACAAAATGTCAACCATAACACATAATTTTCACTGCTCCTCTTAAGAAAAAAGATGATGGTAAACTGAAATGGCTTTACCTTTTATATACTGTGACTGACTGCTTGGAAAAATCTCTTCCTTAGGAAAGTTAGTTATAGAGAATTCTCAAATTATTCAATTTTACTTTTAGGATCACTATTCTATGTTCTGGTCAACAATATATCAGCAAAATGAACATCTAGGTGTGGCCAGTTTGGGAATTTACTGATCAAAAGGAGTGGGAATGGTATTCTTTGTGTACCATTGTATTGATGGGAGGGAAACTTACTAATGAGGAACAACATGGTGGTACCCTACCCACTATTCCCACTCTCCCCAATTCAACAGGGAGGCTAGTGGCTTATTCATGCAACAAGTTGCATATTCTATTTCAAGGCCCTTAGTCACTCAAGGTTAAGATATATGGTATTAGAGAAAAAACTGTTATGGCACTGATAGGGTGAAGGGACCTGGATCCCTAAAAGGAAAAGACCATGTCTTTGAAAGCAATCCAGTCCCTGAATTTTCCCATACTTTTCAGTAGCCCAGATCATTGGCATCTCACCCAAGGCATCTGGCCCACCCCAGACCACCTAGATACTTGACAGTCCTTTCACAGTGGCTCTTGACACACTCCAGACTACTTAATATTCTTTTCACTATTGTACCTGGCCCACGTCAGGCTACTTACTATTGCTTAAATTCCATCCAGATCCTTTCACTGTCCTTTTCAGATATAAGCATCAGTCTCACCCCCATTAACTTGCAGATTCACTAGGAATTCAGCTTGCTTCTATTGGTGTTATAATAAACCTTGTCACTTTGACTGCAAGAAGGTTTAAGTGTGTGAATTCTCTCCAGGTGGAGGTCACCCTGTACCCTGACATTTCAGGGCTCCCAATAACCCTAAACCATATAAGCACTAACAGACACCTCCTCATCATCTATGGGAGAAAGCAGTAGGGTAGTCTGGACCACTAAAGGCAGGGTATTTACTGAGTAGACTAGTAAGAAAGATGAATGAAGGGGCAGAGATGTAGGAAACTTAATTCCAACTATGCCACTGGGGCTGGGGAGGAGGCAGTGCTTGGTTTCCAGTTCAATTTATCCTTAGTGTATGTATACATATACATATACATATACATATACATGTATATGTGTATGTATGTATATATATATATATATATATATATATATATATATATATATATATCTCCAGAGGACTGAGGTTATACCAATCAAACCAATTTTGCACCAGCTCACAGGAATATAAAAGAAGGAATTGTTTTGGGACCAGATAAGAACACCAGATCCACTAGATGTGGATCCAGGAAACTGACACACAAAAATAAACATGAGAAGTTAAGAGAAAAAAAAAAGATTTTATCATCCTAAAGCACTTATGAACCTAGTATTGTGAGAATGAATATGTACACTTCTCAAGCCTTAACTCTTTCTTCTAGATTTTATAAACCTAAAACCCACAGAGTATAATATGCACACAACTAGTTTAGAGATGGAACAGTGGTTTCTAATATTGGGACATTTACAATTCTTGAGATAGATCAGCAGAGAATCACAAGAGGGACTGGAAACAATTCTCATTACTGCTTCTAGGAACTATTCATCTAATCTGTTCTACTGATCTCCTTTTGTATTTTCATAAGAAAAATGTTTTCCAGAATGGGAAGTCAAAATCCTGCTTTCAAAACTAAATTGGCCACAGGAAAATGCCCAAAACTTTCTAAATCAAGATTGTTTCTCAGGCATAGGTGACTTAGACTGGGGCAATGCCCATTCATTCCTTAAGGGCTAGGTAAGAACTGAGACAAAAGAACCATTACCATAAAACATCTTTCTGGGAGGGAAAGATTCTCCAAGTTTCTCAGGAAAATTTGTAAGCTTACAAATCGAAAATGTAAAACAGGCTATTTGTAAAAAATAATTGCTATTTAAACTCATTTCTAGCCATCAAAATCTAAACAAAATGGCTAGGTTTAGGTGCCTTAATTGGTCATCAATAAAAGCCTGAGGTGATTTGAGTTTAAAGGTGTAGTCAAATAGTACATTTAAAACACAGTGAGCTGGTCTTGAGAAAATAAAATACTTTAGATAAACCGAAGACAGAAAGATTATCTCAGCTATTAGAAAACAAACAACCTAAACTATTAGCCCCAAATCCATAATATCTTGCAAAAATAAGTGACCAGAAATTATAGTCTTATGGTAAGTTCGCACATGTAAGAAAAGAGAGGGCCCCATATGTAGTGAGAGTGCACCCCATGAGTGTAAAGAGGCCCACCTATATTGAGGTCTGTGTATGACTAGAAGGTAGGCAGAAGAGACCTCTATAGCCTCTTCTCCCCCCACCCTTTCTTAAGGGAGACTTTTATTCCAGTCAGCAGGCATGAGGGAGAGAGACCACTCTGCTCTCCTCAGATGAAGGGAATAGTGGGCTTAAAGTATATCTTGTCAACCTGAAATAAAGAAGACTGCCAAAAACAGCAAAAATGAGGGTATTTGAATTGAGGAAAGACAATTGCAATATGGAGCCACCACATAGCACCAAAATGCTGGAGTGCCCAGGAGGGGAAGAGGAGACAGGGCAAGGTTAAATACCTTTCATTAGGGAGGGAGCCTCATGGGAGGCATAGCCTTGAGAAGCTGTTATGTCAGTTGTTTTGCATCACAACCAAAAGTCCTTAGAGAAGCCTGGAGGAGGTTGGGGACAGAGGGAGGAATGACATCAGTTCAGAATGGCAGGCTTGGAATCCAGGAGCAGCAACTGGGAAACTGGTTTGGATCTGCTCCAATTGTGGGGTCAGTTGGAATCAAAGTCAGGTAGCCCCTTCTGAGGTCTGCATTCAACTTTTTTTTTTTAACTGGCTTCCATGTTCCTCTTTTAACTGGTTTTGATTGCCCTAATGAAATTTGTTGCTCTGGGATAAGGCATGGTGGGCAGCTGCATTCAACAATCTATATGCTTTCTTAAATATTATTAGTCTAGGTACATAGGTTCTGAAAGTGGGCAATACCACTCACTGTGGGGCACTGGAATGATCCAGGTAGTAGCCTCCAGTACAATGGGGGGAGGGGGGAGGTATTGAATAAAAGTAAAGGGGCAGTGGAAACATAAGGAAAGAAGAGAAAATAGGAAAATTTTGAAAAAAAACACACTTGTGCCTGTTTCATCTGTAGTGTAACAGAGTTGAAGTCATTGTGATTACGTTATTTTCTAAATAAACACAAAAAATGAAAGTTATAACCAATTAGTGGTCAAGTCTACCAAAAGGTCTTAACAAGCAAGTGTTGGTAGGCAAATGTGTCAAGCACTGTCGGGAAGTCCATCATGCATGGGCAGGAATCTGTGGGTGTAATATCTTGTTTACAATATAATACTATACATTTACATGATGCAATATTGCATCATCAAAATTTCAATGGAGGAAAAAACCCACAAATTTACAATAATTATTAAATTTAAGATGCATCATTTTTTAAAAAAATATAGATTTTTTGAAATGATGCAAATTTTAAAAAAAAAGATTAAAGGGTTAAAGAAAGCAGATTTCCAGGGGGTGCTGAGTAACTTTTTTTTTTGAAAAAGGGGCAGTAGGCTAAATAATTTCAGGAACATCTCATCCAGGACATGTGGTATTCAGGTTCAATATAACTTCTGATACCTGTTTTTTTTTAATGAGGAAGCAAGACCTCAAACTCTATATCTAAAGCTTCACTCCTTTCCCACCAAGGTCTTATGGGGTTCCAAGGAGAACTAGCACCTCTGTTGTGAGGGCTACTCATCCACCTTTAGTGTCCACCTTCACCTGTGGCTCCAAGAGGCTGTAGCATGTGGCCACACCCTAGCAAACCACCTTGGTTGACTGCCTACCAAAGTTGAAGGTAACCAACAGGCCCAGGAGTTGAGGGAAGTCTACCCAAAGCATGTGAAGGCTTTCTCCCCAGGGGGATGGGTGGATGAAAACAATTTGTTCCAGTGCCCATAAAGGTGACTGAAGCAGGTGCAGTAGAGCATGTAGAGCTTAATTAGGCATTGAAGATGCCAAGGTCATCCATTACATCCTAGGCCATCACCAGTCATCTCAACTTTTGCTCTGCCACTGGACTTTGATAACTCAGGAAGAGAAAGTGAGGTTGAAGACTTTTTACAGGTCTGCCTCACTTAAATCTAATTTACTTGTAAGTCAAGACATCATCCATGATGTCATTGGTCCTCTTCAAAAACAAAGGACAAAAGAACAACCTTTCCCACCAAGTACTAGTTCCACAATGAACAAACAGCAATTAGTGAAGAGACCCATTTATCCAAGTCACAGTAAACCAGAAATCAGAAAAAGTATGCATAGAAGAATATATACCAAACAATACAGATTGAAGGAATTCTTTCATAGGGAGCAAATTAACTCAGCTCCTCCAAGAGATAGATTAGAGTCCTAGATTTCCCCCAAGGGAAAACTTCCCTGCAGCAAGCTGTGAATAGGGACATGATGGAGAATGCCAACTCTTCTCATATTGGCTTGTTTTCACTCTTTTTCTCAGCAGCCTGAAGTGGGATTGGCCTCTTCTATCTTCTCTCTCAAAGGTGGAAGCCAGAAGTACCAGAAGAGACTAAATTGGAGTTTGATGAATCACAAAATGGACTAACCCTAAAGAGTCCTGAGAGGGACTGAAGGGGACTGGTGAAGGCTGCAGCTCTCTTTCCTCTCACCATCTCCACTTCATGCCTCACTCAGGGTAGGGCTTTCATCTCCACCAGTAAGGAGACAGTCCCATACCAATGAGCTTTGGGACTTGTATAACAGATAGTTTTGATAATAACTGCTTTGTAAAATAATTGAAATCTCTTTCTCTCTCAACATGCCCTTTATTCTTTTTTTAACTTCATTTTTTTCTTTGATATTATTGACCTTTTGTTTCTCTAGATAAAATTTTATCATTACAAAGCATACATTTGAAAATTTGATTTAATAGCACAAAATCTGTAATTAGAGAGTATCATGATTTTATAATTTATTAACATGGCCCAGTCATTTATTTTGAATTTCTTTCCAACTATATAGAGAGTGCTTTTCTTTCTATGGAAATTATTTTGTAACAGATTATATGTCATATGTGTCTTAGTAAGTTAACTCCTAAATATGTAATGTAATTTTAAATTCTTTTAAATAGAATTTCTATTTTTTCCTCCTGATTTTAATAATAACAATATATGGAAATGTTAATTATTTTAAGGATTTATTTTAAATCATGCCTCTTTACTGAAGTAAAAAAATCTATTTGATTCTCAATTTTAAAAATAAAGCATAATAACATCTGCAAGTAGAGATAATTTGCCTCCCACTTGACTGTGCTTATTCCCTTAATTTCTTTTTCTTATGTTATTGCTACAGCTAACATTTCTAGCATTAAGTCAATATTAGGCTTCACCCTTGTTATTTTTGAAGGGAAAAGTATATTTCATTTATAAATAATGTTAGTTCTTGATTTTAGATAATTTAAAGAATAATATTCAGTAAATATCTTTCCATTTCTAATATGTATTAGTATTTTTAAAAAACCACAAATGAGTGATCCATGGCAAAGGCTTTCCCCCACACACCTATTAATGCAATCCTTTAGAGTTTTGTTTTTGTAATTAACACTATGAATTATTTAAATTATTTTCATAATGCTGAACCATATTTTCATTCTTAGTATAAATCTAACTTGGTTATTCTGAGTAATTTCATATTTTATGTCAATATTCATTAGTGAGAGTTATCTATGGTTCTCTTTTCTTTCTTTATCTCTTTTTGATTTATCTCTTCTTGATCACGTTTATCTCATAAAAGCAGTTTTGGGGAGTATCTTATTCTCAATTTTTGGCAACAGTTTACAAAACTTAGGAGTAATTGCTCTTTAAATATTTGATGGAATTATTTGTAGATCTATCTGATTCAGGAATTCCCTCTCCCCTTTCATTTATGACTTATTTCTCTTTCTGAAAACCGAGATGTGTAGGTTTGGTCTTTTGCTATTTTGAGTAATTTAGACTTTTGGAATTGTTTATATGGGTATATTTTTTCCAATTTTTCATTCTGTTGGCAAATAAATAAGTATAATAGTTTCATAATTTCATTTATTTCCTCTCCATCTGTCATTAATTCCTCCTCATTTTTATTTTGATAATTTGATTTTGTTCCCTTTTAAGTAAAATTAGACACTGTCATTCCAAGCAATTTTTCTAGTTTAAGAAGGATATATTGGTTAGTTTGTCAGTGTAAAAGTAATATGCTATCAATTTTTTTCTCCCTTGATTTTTTATGTAAATAGTATTTTTCCCAATTACATGTAGAGATAGTTTTCAACATTTATTTTTATAAGATTTTGAGTTCCAATTTTTTCTCCCACCCTCTCTCCTCTTCCCCCTCCCCAAGATGGCAAGCAATCTTATATAGGTTATACCTGTGCAATCATGTTAAACATTTCCACATTAGTTATGTTGTGAAAGAAGAAACAGAAAAGGAAAAAAAACACAAAAACACAAAAATAATATGCTTTGGTCTGCATTCAGACTCCATCAGTTCTTTCTTTTCTCCTTTGATTTTCAATGTTTTTCTTTTGTATTTGTTTTGAAATTATTAATTTGCTGGCTTTCTAGTTGTATTTTTAAATTATAGATATCTTTTGTTCTTGTATCACCTTCACTTCTCAATATATTTTCCCCTTACCCAAAAAACTCTCACTTAATAACAACATTTTTTAAAAGGAAAGGGGAGGGAAGCGGTTCAGCAAAACTAATCCACACCAATCAAGTCTGATAATGTATGCTGTGTTACACCTCAATACTCCCTCACCTTTTCCAAGAAAGGAAGATGATTCTAAAATCTTTCTCAGTACCAGCTAGTTTGTTATACTTACATTGTTCAGTATTGATTTTTGTTATTGTTGATGCTGTTATTATTGTTCTTTCAGTTTACACTGTTGTAGTCATTGTGCATACTGTGCTCCTTAATTCTATATACTTCACTTTGCATCTCCAACATATCCCTATAGTCTTCATGTTCATCATTTCTCAAGGCACAGTATTATTCCATTGCCATCATGTATCACAATTTAGTCATTACTCAATCAGTGGTCATCCGCTTTGATTCCAGTTCTTTACTACTAAAGAAAGGGCTACCATTGTCAAGTCTTGAAATAAATCAAAACTATGACTTGAGAAATATAACAGGGTAGCAAACCTGCCACTCTGGGACATCCAGTAGATTTCCCCACTCCAAGATTCATGCAAAAGCTTCTTATACCTTTAGGAGGAAAGGGGGAGAAGGCAGTATGAGGTAACAAGGCCTGGTCATGAGACCACAGTGGCCCTTGACAGTCTGCGTAAGGAAAGCCACTTCATTCTGGCTGTTTTGCCCTTCATGCCATGACTCCCAATGGAAGGGGGCAAGGACACTAGAAGCTGATATCCAGCTTGAGCTAGGCTCCCCACAAGGCAAAACACCTGAGTTGGGGGACCCAGGGTGTGGTTTAACTCAAACTAATCAAGAGTAAGTATCTTAAGAGTAGCAATGTAAGGACATTACTGAAATTCTGATGTTACCAGGATCATTTAAAGGGAGTGGTAGTCCATATTACATTTGGTATTAACAATTTCTATCATTATATTAACAATTTTATGTCACTAATGTGAAAAATGATTTCTCTCGGTAATCTGTATCTTGGAGACTCAGAGCTCCACCCAAGCCAGCCTTCTGTACAAAGTTCTTCAGAAGGACATTTCTGATAATGAGATTGCATTGAATCTTATGCTGGTCAAACTTTAAACCCAGGCCTGAATTGATTTTATCCTACTCAGGTTCCAGCGGAGACAGACTCCCAAGACTGGGAGTGGCGTTTCCTTTGATAGTGGGTGGATATCAGACCCTATGGACAAAGTGATCTATTTTAATATAAACCATCTCCTAGTATGTGGATCAGTCATGGTTGATTGATACCCCATTGGGAACACCTACTCTTTGAAGGGTACATAACATTGTACCCCCCAAATCCCATTCAAGTCAGTCTTGAACTGGCCCCCTGGGGCCCAGTTTGGACTGAGCTGCCATTCAATGTGTGTCAAGCAAGCCTGAGAGAGATTAAACCACAGACATATGCCCCCTAATTTAATTTTTCTCTTTCTTAGAGCAGATTCTAATAAATTGGGGTTCACACTATCAATGTCTTAGTGTACCTTTTATCTTTCTTCCTATCTTTAATGTACTTGGGTTATATATCTAATATCTCTGGTCAAAAAGATACCTTTTATCCATTTTCTTAGTATAATTTGAACTTGCTTTCCAGAATGGTTGGACCAATTCACAACTCCACCAATAAGGTATTGATGGGGTTGAGATCTAGAACCCAGAAAGGAAAAACCCTGGACTTTGCCACAAGGCCAGATCTCTGTATTCACCTGAGGTTATAATCCCATCAACTGGCCTTTCCTTCTCCCCTAGGCCCAATCTCCCAATTCTCTGTTACCCTTAACCTAGCCTAGCCCTCGATTGTGTTACCTTTTTATGACCCAGGCCACTTCCCACCCTTAATCCTATGTAGACTTCATTTTCCCTTGGATCCCTAGATCTCTCCCACAGTCTTTCTGTATATAAGGCTTCCATTAAGGTGCTCAGATTCTTAAGACTCTAGCCAAAAGCTCAAATTCCTTAAGAACCTAGCCAATAGCTCACAAACGTTAAGATTCCTTAAGAGTCTGGTAAATACGGTGGAACTTTAATAAACTTTGTCTCTGGCTGAAAGAAGGCTTGGGTCAAATTCATTTGGGTAAGACCCATGTGTCATGGTTTTGGGATTCCAGCACCCTTAAACCTCTAGACGTCATCATTCTTATGTTGTCTATTTCTCCACAAGTTTTCTAACATTGACTACATCTTTTGTAATTTTTTCCGATCTGCTAGGTGTGAGATAAAATCCCACTTGTTTTTACTTATTTTTCTCTTATAATTATTAACTTAGAGCAATCTCATATAACTTTTAATAGTTTGCAATTCTTTTGAAAGTTTTTGTTCATAAACTTTGACCACTATCAATTTAAGATTAAGTGAAAACAGTCAATACAACAAAATGGGCATGATTTTCAGGGAAAGTGAGTAGCAGTTCAGGATGCCACACAGCACGTTCTGGGGTACCCAAGGAGGGGGCTGGTAATAGGATTTATATAGGGTCCTAAGCCAGAGAGAATGAGTAGGCTGCAGGTGGGAGGGGCTAGTCATCTCTTAGCTCCACAAGTTATGTTATTTTGCATAACAAGCAAAAGTCCATAAAGAAAGCTAGGGTATCTCTAGAGGGGAGAGTTTGGGAGATTTACAAAATAATTAGTGGCTAGAAGTGACAATATCTGGTCAGCCCCAGACAATTCATTGGCCTGGGGACAAAGACCAGGTCAATTTCAGTCAGTTTCCTAGTCAATTGTGTTTGTCATCATTATAAGTGATGGGGTGATGGGACTGGAACCCCTAAAAAGAAAAGACCAGTCTTTGAAAGCAACCCAGTCCTTGAATTTTCCCAAACATTTCAGCAGCCCAGATCACTGGTGCCTCCCCCCCAAGGCAACTGGCCCACCCCAGCCCACTTAGATCACCTAATTAGTTTACCTGACATTCCTTTCACTGTCACTCTTGGCCCATCCCAGGCTATTAGCATATACCGTCACTCCTTAATCCCATCTAGATCACCTAATTAGCCTACTTGGTAGTCTTTTCATTACTTGCACCTGACCCACCCTAGTCTATTTACCATTCCTTAATCTCAGCCAGATCCTTTCACTGCCCTTTTGTATATAAACCTCACCCTTCATTAAGTTGCAGGCTCACTAGGAGCCCTGCCCCTCCTATTGGTGTTACAATAAACTTTGCCACTAAACTAAAGATGGTTTGAGTGTATAAATTCATTCCAGGCAGATACCACCCTGTATCCTGATATTTCTAGGTTTACAGCAAGCCCAAACTGCATCATAAGGAAATGACTTTTGATCTTATATATTTGTATATTATGTTCCCATATATCTTTGGATATCAGATCCTTGTCAGTCATAACGATGCAAATATTTTTCCCAATCAACTTCTTTTTCTTCTTATCCTAGTTATGTTGATTTTGTTAGTGCAAAAAAATTTTACAAAAATTATTCATTTTGAGTCTTGTGATCACCTTATTTGTTTAAGTATATATCCCTCTCATCTCACCCCCAGATTTGTTTTTTTTTTTTAATGTATCTTATCTGGTTCTCTTCTAATCTTTTGTAGAATAACTGTTAACATTTAAGTCCAATTTCTCTAAAACCTCTTCTCAATTTCCCTAAGACATTTTGTCAATTGGAGAATTCTTCCTCTAAGTTCTTTATTTTTTGTCATTGTTCTGTCAGTTTTCGGTCATGTACAACTCTTCATGACCCCATTTGGGATTTTCTTTGTAAAGATACTGGAGTGGTTTGCCATTTCCTTTTCTAGATCATTTTATAGATGAGGAACTGAGGCAAACAGAGTTGAGTGACTTGCTTAGGGTCACACAGCTAGTATGGATCTAAGGTTAGATTTGAACTCAGGTCTTCCTGATTCCAGGCCCTGTGCTACCTAGCTACCAAAAAGCCTTTATATTCTTAGATTTACTAATTTATTAGGTAATCCTGGATTATTTAGTTAAATTGTTTCTAATCCTTATTTATCTAATCTGTTCCTCTACTGTTTTCTGCTTTTTAACCAGCATCAGATAATTTTGATGCTTGCCAATTATGATATGAATTGAAATATGGAAGTGCTATAATCCTTTCAAAGGGTTGTTTGCTTTTTTATTCCCCTAGAGGTTTTAGATTTTTGTTTCCTCCAAATCAGTTTTATAATTATTTTGTATATCTCTATGAAGCATCCCTTTGGTCTTTGATTGATACAGCACTAAATTTATAAATTAACATAGGTAATATCATCACATTTATTATATTGAATTATCCTAGCCATAAGCATTAAATGTTCCTTTAGTTAATTAAGTTGTTTGTTACTTCTTTTAAGAGATTTATAGTCATATCCATACAGGTCTTGAGTGTACTTCAGTAGATTGATTCCCAGGTTTTGTTTTTGTTTTTGTTTTTTTTTAAATGAATTTTGTAGTTATTTTAAATGGGATTACCCTTTCTGTTATTTTCTCCTGAATTTTGTTATTGCTATATAGAAATACTTTACTGAAGCTACTTATTATCTCTAGTTTTTTTTAATGATTCTTTGTGGTGTTTTTATGCAAATCATCTTGATATCAACAAATGATATTATATCACAACTTTGCCTATGTTTAAATATTAGATTCATTTCTCTTGTCTTATTGCTAATGTTAGCAACGAAGGATTATGTCAAAAACAGCAGGGAAAGGGAAAACTTTGCTTTACTCTTATCTTTATTGGCAAATCTCCTAGCATTTTCACATTTCAAATAATGCCAAACTCTGAATTTAGTTATTTTTATTTATTTTATTTTATTAGATTAAGAGCTCTTCTTTACTTATGCTTACAGTTTTTTATGTACATGAGCATTATACTATGTTGAATGCTTTTTCTGGATCTTTTAATATAATTATGTGGTTTTAAGTGCTTTTTAAAAATATGGTTAATTTTTTTCCAATAATGAACTATTCTTTATCCTTGGCATGAATACTCCTTGATGATAGTGAATATTCATTGGAATAAATTGCTGTAGTCTTTTTGTTTTTGCCTGAATTTTATTTAAAAGTTTTGAATCAATATTAATTGCTTTCAGTTTATAGTTCACTTACTTTGCTTTATCCACCACTCCTTTAGATTATTTTTGTTAAGACTATATTTGTCTCACAAAATGATTTTTGCAGTGTTTTCTTCCCCAATCTTTTATAATTTGTATAATATAGGAATTAACTGTTCTTTTAAAGTTTGATAGAATTTATCTATAAATCCATCTGTATCATGGTCCTCTTTCTCCCACCTCATCCTCTGATTGTTGTTTTACTAGTTCAGTTTCTTTTTCTGAAACTGTATTGTTTGAAATCTCTATTTCATTATCAGTTAATTTTAATATTTTATGTTTAAAGGTATTCCTCCATTTCTTTTTGCTTGCCAATTTTGCTCACATAATTTTGTTTGCTTTTTAAATTGGATCTCCTTTTCTTGTTGGTTCAGCAGCCATTCACTGGCTTCATCCACTGCTGATCATCACCAAAGCTTTGATGGTAGAATTAAGTGTGGTCACCAGTCATGGGTTTGGCTTTAGTTGGCTGCCCCTCAGAACTTTCAAACTTGACTGATCACCATCTTCACTCATTCTCTGCTAAGTAGCATGGATGACACATGTGCACTGCTTGCCTGGCTCTTAATGGGAGGTTCTAATAATTCTTTTATTTCTTCCCTGTTATAATTTTGTTTTTATTTTGACAATTTGACATTCCTCTCACTTATTTTCCATCAGATTGTCTGAGGGTTTGTTGGTTTTGTTACTCCTTTCAAAGAACCAGCTTTTGGATTTGTTGATCAAGGCTAAACTCTTTGATTTCCAATCTATCTTTATTCTCTTCTAATTTCAAATTTCCTTCTTTTGAGTTCAATAAATTTGTTTATTTGATGATTTTCTAATTTTTTAAATTTCATGTGCAGTTTATTAATCATCTCCTTTCCCTCATTTTGTTAATTTTTTTTTAGAGGCATACTTTTTCTCCCCTTCTATTGAAGACTATGTTATCTAGATCTCAGAAATTTGTTATGTAGTCCAATCATTATCATTCTTTTTTTGCGGTTATTAATTATTTTTCTGATCTGTTCTTTGGCTTATTCATTAGTCAAGATGTCATTATTGTCTCTGTTTAGTTCTGTATCATTGCTTGTATTTTAATTAGTAGTTTATTGCATTGTGGTTTGTAAAAGTTATATTAGATATTTCAACTTTTCACATTTATTTATAATTTCTCTGTGCTAGAGCACATGGCATACCATGGAGAGAAAAGCAGTAGCAGGTGGTGGCATAAATGGTTACAGAGGCAAAAGCTATGGCACATGGAACAGTGCTACTCCATCTGATGGGTTGCTTGTGCTTGGACCCCAGCCCTAGGACCATATTTCTCCCCAGCTCAAAGACCGTATCTCTAGCAATAACTCACGGTGGACACAAGTGAGGCAAACTATCTTTCTCTGTTACAAGAACAAGTTGACCTCTGTAGAATTTCCCTTGCATAAACAGGACTGTCTTGAACCAGCGGGACCATCTGATTCCCATAGTTACTGTGTACAATACAGAAGTCAAGCTATAGACATCAACTCTCAAGGCTATCTTGTTACAGACATAACAGACCAAAAACAAATCCCTTAGAAGCCCTAGGGTTGCTAGTAGTGAATGACACCTGTGCCCTAGGTACAGAAACTGTATGTTCACAACCGGTTAGCATAGTTGGCCCACTATTCACTGACCTTTTTGTATATAAGCTTTAGCATCACTCCTGTAAAGTTGTGAGTTCTGTAAAGAGCTCCACCCTCCATATTAGTTGTACAATAAACTTCTTGCCACTTAACTGGAAGACTGCTTGAGTCAGCGAATTCTTTCCAGACAACTCCACCCTGAACCTCAGTATTTGGGGTCCCTGCAATCCCAAACCATATCACTTTCATCCTGCCTTTGGGTTACAGGAACTATTACAACAAAAATGCTGAGAAGTTCTGAATAAAGAAGGAAAAAACATTAAGAAAATCTACAGAGCAGAACCAGAAAAACAACAACAAAAACACCAAAAACATGCATTTCAAATTTCAAAACATGTAGTGGTTAAATTTAACAATGTTTATGATCAAAATTTTGTAAGTAGCCAATAGAAAGATCTTCAAGTATGAAGGAAAGGAAATTACATGATGTAGTTTTATTCTTCTGTTATAAGAATTCTATAAGGGAATGGAACATATATTACATAAAATGATGGAATTCAACATGCAAACCAAAAAGAACCATCCTACAAAACTGATTCCAATTATTGTTATTATTATTTTTCAAAATTTATTTATTTATTTTTAGTTTACAATGTTCACTTCTTCAAGATTTTGAGTTTCAAATTTTCTCTCCATCTCATCCCTCCCCCAGCCTAAAATGGCATGCATTCTGAATACACCTTCCCCAATCTGCCCTCCCTTCTATCTCTGCCCATTCTTTCCTTATCTCCTTCCCCCTCAATTTTCCTGTAGTGCAGGATATATTTCTATACTCCATTGCCTGTATACCTTATTTCCCAATTGCATGTGAAAACAATTTTTTTTAAACATTTGTTTTTAAAACTTTGGGTTCCAAATTTTCTCCCTTTCTCCCTCCCCACCCACCCTCATTGAAAAGACAAGCAACTGGATAGAGATTATACATGTGTAGGCCTGCAAAACATTTTCATAGTAGTCATGTTGTGAAAAACTAAGTATATTTTCCTTTATTCTATCCCACCCTCCATTTATTCTATTCTTTCTTTTGACCCTGTCCCTCCTTAGAGGTGCTTGCTTCATATTACCTCCTTCCCCAATCTGCCCTCCCCTCTATCATCCCCTTGCTCTCTTGTCCCCTTCCCCCCCATTTTGCTATTTGCTATAGATTTCCATACTCAATTGAGTGTGTATGTTATTTCCTCTTTAAGCCAAATCTGATGAGAATAAGATTCACTCATTCCCTCTCACCTTCCCCCATTTCCCCTCCACTGTAAAAGCTTTTTCTTTTCTGTTTTATGTGAGATAACTTACCCCATTCTACCTCTCCCTTTCTCCTTTTCCCCATAAAATCCTTTCTCACCCGTTAATTTTATTCTCCAGATATCACTCCTTCATCTTCAACTCACCCTATGACCTCTATCTATCTATCTATTTATCTATCTATCTATCTATCTGTCTATACACATACATATGAATTTTTCCCCTCCAACTACTCTAATACTGACAAAGGACTCATGAGTTACAAATATCATCTTTCCATGCAGGAATGTAAACAGTCCAACCTTAATAAGTCTCTTATGATTTCTCTTTCCTGTTTACCTCTTCATGTTTCACTTGAGTCTTGTACCTGAAAGTCAAAATTTCTATTCAGTTCTGGTCTTTTCATCAAGAATGCTTGAAAGTCCTCTATTTCACTGAATGTCCATTTTTTACCCCTGAAGAATTATATTCAGTTTTGCTGGGTAGGTGGTTCTTGGGTGTAATCCTCTCTCCTTTGCCCTCCAGAATATTATATTCCAGGCCCTCTGGTCCCTTAATATAGAAGCTGCTAAATCTTGCGTTATCCTGATTGTGTTTCCACAATACTTGAATTGTTTCTTTCTGGCTGCTTGCAATATTTCCTCCTTGACCTGGGAACTCTGGAATTTGGCTACAATATTTCTAGGAGTTTTCCTTTGTGTATCTCTTTCAGGAGGTGATTGGTGGATTCTTTCAATTTCTATTTTACCCTCTGGTTCTAAAATATCAGGACAGTTTTCCTTCATAATTTCTTGAAAGATGATGTCTAGGCTCTTTTTTTGAACATGGCTTTCAACTAGTCCAATAATTTTTAAATTCTCTCTCCTGGATCTATTTTCCAGGTCAGTTGTTTTTCCAATGAGATATTTCACATTGTTTTCTATTTTTTTATTCTTTTGGATTTGTTTTACAGTGTCTTGATTTCTCATAAAGTCACTAGCTTCCAATTGCTCCATTCTAATTTTTAAGGAAGTATTTTCTTCAGTAAACTTTTGGACTTCCTTTTCCATTTGGCCAATTTTGCTTTTTAAGACATTCTTCTCCTCATTGGCTTTTTGGACCTCTTTTGCCATTTGGGTTAGGCTATTTTTTAAGGTGTTATTTTCTTCAGTATTTTTGGGGGTCTCCTTTAGCAAGCTTTTGATTTATTTTTCATGATTTTCTTGCATCACTCTGATTTCTCTTCTTAGTTTTTTCTCTACTTCTATTACTTGCTTCTCAAACTCCTTTTTGAGCTCTTCCATGGCCTGGGACCAATTCATATTTTTCTTGGAGGTTTTGGATGCAGGAGCTTTGACTTTGTTGTCTTTTTCTGCTTGTATGTTTTGATCTTCTTTGTCACCAAAGTAAGATTCTATGGTCTGACTCTTTTTGCGCTGTTTGCTCATGATCCCAGCCAATTACTCGAGTTGCAAATTCTTTGTTAAGGTAGGGGTCTGCTTCCAGTGTGAAGAATGTACTGTCCCAAGCTTCAGGTGTCTTGTGTAGCTGTTTTCAGAGATACTTCTAAGGACCTGTAAATTTTCATTTCTTTCAAGGTGATATGATCAAAGGCCTTTCCTGGCCTGTACTCTGGTCTATGAGGGACCACAAGAACTCTTTTCTGTCTTGGAACTGTGAGGAGGACTTCCTCTCCACCACCACTACAAACTCCACCATGCCAGTGCTTCTCACCGCAGGACCGCCACCCAGAACTGTGACCCAGATCCAACCACAGGCAAAACAAGAGAATCCTGCACCAGCAAAGAGATCCCTGTAATCCCCCTCTGATCAGCCACTCAATTCCCCCTCAGTCTATGGGCTAGCAGCTCCAGAAGCAGCTGCTGCCCTGGGGCTGAGCTCAAGGACTTGAGCTGGGACCATACCTCTCTCTCACAGCAATCACTGACTTTTCCTACTGACCTTCTAAGTTGTCTTTGGCATTTATGGATTGGGAAGTCTGGAAAACACCACACCTGCCTGTGATTCAGTCCTCTGAGGTCTGCTCCAGGTTCCCTGAGGCCTGTTTTGCCTGAGTGCCCCTGCTGAACTGCGTTCCTCTCCCTGTCTGGTGCGATATACCTTTCTAATCAACCATCCAGGTTGTCTTGGGTTGGAAATTATTTCCCTCTGTCTTTTTGTGGATTCTGCTGCTTTAGAATTTGTTTAGAGCCATTTTTTATAGGTATTTGGAGGGGTTTGGGGGAGAGCTCAAGCAAGTCACTGCTTTTACTCTGCCATCTTGGCTCTGCCCTCCAATTCCAATTTTATGGAAAAAAGTGTACAGCCAACAACAACAACAACAACAACAACAACAACAACAACAAAGGTATTTAAGGTATTGAAAGCAAAAGGAAATGTTGTTAGATTATTTGACATGCAAATACCCCTAAACCATAGCACAAGAAAGGTTAATAAATACAATTATCAGAATAAAGTCTAAGTAATAATAGTAAGGATCTCAGTCTTTGTCTCAGGTAAGTCAAACTACCACCACATCTTCCCTCAGATCTACAAGTTTTCAGCTGAGGACACTGAGCCCCAAACCCTGAGAATAGCAAAGCCTTTCCTCATCACCAGTCTTGCTCCCAGGATTGTCCTGGTAAATATGTAATAACCAGCTCTTTGGGAAAAAAAACCACATAACACACTTTAAGTTTAATCTTTACTATTTATATTCTCCTTAACTTTCTTAAGTCTAGGTAATCACAATAAAACAATAAATCAAGCTCTGCTTTGCCGCATTGGTCAATTTCTATAGTGTAAATATTCATATTGAAATCTTTTTTTCACATTGAAAACTTAACAATAAGCTTTCATAAACTGGTTCAAGCTGCCTCCAACACACGCATGTTTGCTTTTAACCACTCACCAAACCCTATACCCCTCAGCTCCACTCACACAGATACATACCTGTGGTAATAACAACTGCTTTCTTGTACCACATGTACGATTGGATCACCATTGCGTAATTCCATCTCCAATATGTGAAAACTTTGAGAGAAGTAATTTCTTAGTAATTAATCATTTTATTAATCATGCTAGCAATAATTAATAAAAAGGTTCAGTGACACTCTTGAATGCCAAAGATCCCTCATGGAACCCACTCAACACTCATATGCCCTTAGAGGAATGGGTGTTCTTGAGGTTGGAAATCAACTCTGATGGATTAACAAGTAATGAGACAATGAATATTATAATGAGAGGTGGGCTTATTCTAATGAGAGTCTGGGATCACTCAGTTTAACTATACTCATATCACCCCACCTAAGGTAATCTAGATAAATGGGGGTCCATCTCTGCTCAGACCTGGCTAAGTGAAACACAATGGGCCAGAATTTACCTTAGAGTAAATTCTCTGTAAGGTTCTCTAGCTGGGTATGGTCTCCTCCCCACTATCAAAAGGCATGTACTCCTGGGATTTGGGCATTCTCATCCATCAGCAATGCCCTTTGGAGACTGAACAACCAACTGAACAACCTGAAAAAATCCTGGTTTTAATTCAATAATTGATTATTAATATGAGAGAGAAATAATCATTTCTCTCACAACTTGTGCTACTTTCTTGGTCACAGGGAACCCTATGAAGAGCTAAGCTTGACCTCCTGAAGAACATGGTCTATATCACTTCCTGTAGCCTGCAGGAGAGTAAAGACTAGCTCAGTGCTACAAGACTAATGGCATACTTGCTGCAGGAAATATCCTCAGACTCTTTGTGTGAAAACAGTTCAGTTTCCTACATGTCATAGATATCCCTCACCCCCTTTGTCAGGATTACCAAGGTTTCTTGCTTGCTATTTCATAAATGCTCCACCTCTTGGGGCAGCTAGGTGGCACAGTGGATAAAGCACCTGCCCTGAAGTCAGGAGGGCCTGAGTTCAAATCTGGCCTCAGACCAAATACTTGATACTTGCTAGCCGTGTGACCCTGGGCAAGTCACTTAACCCCAATTGCCTAAAATAAATAAATAAATGCTCCATCCCTCATTTCTGTGCTTTTGTACTGGCTATCCCCCATGACTAGAATACATTCATTTCCTCTTCTTCTTGGGAACTGGTTTCCTTCAAGATTCGGCCCAAACTCTTTCTTCCACATGGAGCTATGCCTTCTCTCCCTAGCTGCTAGTGCTTGCTCTCCTCAGATTCCTTCATATTCATTTTGTATATATTCCTTATAAACTTGTGCATGCATATATTGTCTCTCTTGTTACAACAGGGACAGGAACACTACATTACACTTCTTTTTTTATCCCTAGCACTTAGTATACATATGGTTGTCATATAGCAAGTGCTCAATAAATAGATATTTATTTAATGTTCGGTTGATTGATTCACAGGTCTATAGGATAGAACATCTATATCTGCATTATTGTTCCTTGGCTCTGAATGAACACTGAATTAATGATCAGTAGTTACCCATCTCTGCCTCTTGACATCAAATATAGGACTTGTCAGAATGACAGTGGAATGTTGTCAATCCATACTTGGAATTGAGCTCCTTACACATTCTCAGATTTTATCAGCAACAATCCAGTTCAATGCTAAGAATTCAATTTGTGGATAGGTTAATGGAGCACCACTGTCAGGGAGCCTTCTATAGAGAAATTTAATGGGTCTCTAATGACCATTTCTCTCCAGACATAAACTGCTTCCACAAAAGACTCACTTGGAGTTGCAAAAGCCAACATAACATATGTGTGGGATCACTAATTAAATCTTTAAAAGTCTGCTCATATTTCTTGTCACAATAATCTCCAAATGTTGTCAGAGGTTTTAGCCATTTGTTCTTCTTCTTGCCCTTTTGCCTTTGTGTCTTCTCAGCTTATAAACCCATGAGTGAGATTGTTGAGAAGCTTGGTGATAGTATTTTGTTTTGGTTTTTGTTTTTTTAAAGAATTTTCTATGGTAGCCACTGAATCCTTTAAATATCTTTTGGTCTTGATAGTTGTTCTAATGTGGCCCAATGACTAAGTTTCTGTCTTCTCAAAGCTATTATTTAGTCTGTACCAAGATATTATGGAACCCATCTAGTTGATAGAGACTTGGAAGAACTGACAAAGATGATTGACAGCTTTAGACTGGCTGCTTCCATCAATATGGACTATCTTCAATAGCGTTTTCTCATGTTTCTCCAATGTCTTTCCAAATGTGATGAGACATTCCAGATAAATTAAGACCTACATGAACATCTAGATCATGTCACTAACCATTATTTTTCCTGTGAATTATCAAAAACTAGTGGAGGACTCCAGCATTTACTAGGTAGAAGGCATTGTGATAAGTGGGTATACAAAGAAAAGATGAAAGGATACCCTGCCCTGAAGAAGCTTGCATTCTAATGGAGAAGAAAACATACATAAATAGGTATATTCAAGATTCACACAGAGTTTTCCAAGGAAAACTTAGCAGGGAAGGAACCAGAAGCTGGGGGAATGACTGCACTTGGCTACTCTTTAGGCGTAGAGGTAGGAGGATCATTTTTGTTTTGTTTTGTTTTGTTTTGTTTTTTAGGCAATTGGGGTAAGTAAATCAGTCAACCAAACATTAAATAAATATACATTTATTGGGCACTTGCTATATGCCAACCTTGTGTATACTAAGTGCTAGGGTTCAGTCCTGCCCAATTCTTCATGTCCCCATTTGGGGTTTTCTTAACAAAGATAGTGGTTTGCCATTTCTTTCTCCAACTCATTTCATAGATAAGGAAACTGAGGCAAATAAGGTTAAGTGACTTGCCCAGAGTCACACAACTAGTGAATATCTGAGGCTGGATTTGAACTCAGGTCTCTCCTGGTTCTAAATCTATGATCCTGTGATCCTATGACTTCTCTTTCAGTTTGTCCCCTCTCTCTTACAATAAAAACTAATTTCCTAGCCAAGGCTTAGATTCAGAAACCTTTCAGTCTATGAAGTGATAGCAGTAGTATGACCCTCTCCCTGGATGAACTCAGTAGCCCTGGCCACAGAAGCATGGGCAACAGCTAAGCTACAATCAGAAGGAAACAGTGCTGAAGTTCTCACTAAGAAAAAGGGCAGTATTTCACTGCATTTTTTTCCCCATTCACTTAAATACCCTTCCTTAATGGACTCCTTTCTGCAAACAAATCTCAGTATTGAGGCAGATATTTTATCTGTCACCTGCAATCGCTGGTTCCTGGGGCAGCCACTGAGGAAGAGGACTAACCTTCTTTATCATGGTATGGGCTTGCCGAGGCTGCAGCCAAGAGTTGACTTAGCTTTAGGAAATCTGTGCATTCAGGATGGGTCCCCAGTCACAAGGGCAGAGGGAGTCACATTTTTCATCTGTCTTCCAGGCAGGAGGTTATGGTAACGGATGCTTTTAATGCATTAGTATATAGAGATTCTGAAAGTAGAACAGATGACATGACCAGTTTCTTTAAAGCTGCTGGCTCAGTGCCTAGCAAGAGAAAGGACCTAGAAAAAGCTGTAGCAATCAGAGGAGGCTGTGTCTATGGTACGTATCTTCCTTCATCACTCAACAGAAACGTTCCAGTTGTACTCTGCCTTCTCTTCAGCACATTTGGGTTAAAGCAGAATGATTGAATCTCCGCCCCCTAATTCTTCCTTGTTCTGGATTTTTCTCACCCTTAAGCTATTGATTTTCCTTCTTTCACAGTATGGAAGCTTCTGATAAAATGATTCTGTGCTCAGAACAGTTTCACTTTTTGTCCCACTTAGGACTACTGTATACCAGGATCCTCATTTTGAAAACAAAGAAGATGGAGCCAGTGTTGTACAAGGGAAAGAGAGACCTGATTTGACCAGGTGAGAAGGGGGGGAGGAGAGGACTTGCTTTGTTTTTTCTTTTTTCTTTTTTTTCTTTTATTTTGTATTTATTTTAATAGTAGTATTTTTAAAATTTTAATTAATTTATTTTTAGGTTTAGTTTCCAACAATCACTTCCATAAGCTTTTGAGTTTTAAATTTTCTCCCCCCGTCCTCCCTACCTCTCTCCGCAAGATGGCATTCAATCTGATATAGGCTGTACATATGCATTCCTATTAAACATATTTTCACATTAGTCATGTTATAAAGAAGAATTAGAACTAATAGAAGGAATCACAAGAAAGAAGAAACAAAATAAAACAGAAGGAAAAAAAGAACAAATACTATGTTTAACTCTGCATTCAAACTCCATTGTTCTTTCTCTGGATGTGGACATCACTTTCCATCATGAGACTTTTGGAGACGTCTTAGATCCTTGCATTGCTGAGAAGAGCTAAATCTATCAAAGTTGGTCATCACACTATGTGGCTGTTATTGTGTACAATGTTCTCTTGATTCTGCTCACTTCACTCGGTATCAGTCCATACAAGTCTTTACAGGTTTTTCTGAAGTCTGCTTGATCATTTCTTGTTGCACAATAGTATTCCATCACATTCATATACCACAACTTGCTCAGCCATTCACCAATTGATGGGCATCTTCTCAATTTCCAATTCTTTGCTACCACAGAAAGAGCTGCTGTATATATATTTTGATACAGTGAGTCCTTTTCCCATTTGTATGATCTCTTTGGGATACAGCCCTAGAAGTGCTATTGCTTGGTCAAAGGGTATGCACATTTTTATAGCCCTTTGGGCATAGTTCCAAATTGCTCTCCAAAATGGTTGCATCAGTTCACAACTCCACCAACAATGCATTAATGTTCCAATTTTCCCACATCTTCTTTATTATTTATCATTTTCCTGTTTTGTCATGTTAGCCAATCTGATAATTGGTGATGTGGTACCTCAGAGTTGTTTTGATTTGCATTTCTCTAATCAATAGTGAAGTACAGTATTTTTTCATATGACTACAGATGGTTTTAATTTCTTCATCTGAAAACTGCCTGTTCATATCCTTTGACCATTTATCAATTGGGGAAAGACTTATATTGTTATAAATTTGACTTAGCTCTCCATGTATTTGAGAAATGAGGCCCTTATCAGAGACACTGGTTATAAAATTTTTTTCCCAGTTTTCTGCTTCCCTCCTAATCCTGGATGCATTGACTTTGTTTGTGCAAAAACTTTTCAATTTAGTACAGTCAAAATTATCCATTTTGCATTTCATAATGTTTTCTAACTCTTGTTTGGTTATAAATTCTTCTGTTCTGACATAAATCTGACAGGCAAACTATTTCTTGCTCTCCCAGTTTACTTATAGTACCAGCCTTTATATCTAAATCCTGTACCTTCTAAATTGTCTTTGGTATCTGTGGGCTGAGAAGACTGGAATGTGCCACTGCTGCTTGTGATTCAGTCCTCCAAAGTCTACTCAGGCTTTGTTCATGCTGGGTCCACACTGAGTCTTGCACACTGGACCTCTCTCAAGGTTGGTCCAACAGACCTTTCCTGTTGACCTTTCAAGTTGTCTTGGGCTGGATATCTGCCTCACTCTGTCTCTTTGTAGGTTCTGCCACTCTAGAGTTTGTTCAGAGTCACTTTTTAGAGGTATTTGAAGAGATTTGGGGGAGAACTCAGGTGAATCTCTGCTTTCACTCTGCCATCTTGGCTCCGCCTCTCTGTTTTTGCTTTTTTCTAAGCTTGTAGATTTGAATTCTCTACTTCCCTGCAGGCAGGAGCCAGTACTTTTTCTCCCTGGGGAGTATAAGGAGCAGGCCACTGGTGGACAATTGCTACAGGATTTTTCCTCAGCTGAAAGTAGAATCTGGAAGACATGATGAGAGTATGGAGGGAGGGGAGTGAACATGCCTCAATTGTAAAGCCAGGGTAAAATCCAGGACTTTATTAATTCATACATTTGTTCACTCCTTCATTCAACAAAAGCACCTATTATGTGCAGTGCAATCACTATCTTTTGAGCCCTGAGATCTTCATTGAATGAAGGAAAGGAGCCAACTGTCTCATTCTGTAGACAGTGAGTCAGCTACTTTGTGGAGCTGCCATTTTCCAGGCCCACTGAATGATGAGTGGTGGGTCATGACCAAGCCCAAGAGGAGGCACCACTCAACCTTCAGGTTCACCTCCGATTCACTTTCCCCTTTTCCAGAAGATATTCTTAGAGGAAGAAAACTGGGAGATGAAAATGATACAGGAGGAAATATTTAGGATAAAATGGAGTGGAGAGAATCTGTTGGCCGGGAGGAGTGAGAAGAGGAAGATTTTTCAACATGAGCTGAGAATCTACCAGAAGAATTTGGTCACAGAGTCAGCAAGGAGATGATTTCTTTTCAAAATGGCATAGGAAACAGGAGCAGGCAGTGCCAAGTTTGGGAAAATTTCTGAAGTGGCTTGTTTCTGAAGGAGGGTCCTAAGATTTAGAAGTGAATGAGATCTCAGGTCCCTTCATTTAACAGATTTCATTTCAGCCTTTCATTTTACAGATTAGGAAGGTCCAATGCCAAGGGGCAGCTAGGTGACAGAGTGGATAGAGTACTGGACCTGTAGTCAGGAAGACTCATCTATGTGAGTTCAGATTTGGCCTCAGACACTTACTTGCTATATGTCCCTGGGCAAGTCACTTAACCCTGTTTGCCTCAGTTTCCTCATCTATAAAATAAGCTGGAGAAGGAAATGGCAAATCACCCTAGTATCTTTTTCAAGAAAATCCCAAAGAGGGTCATGAAAAGTGACTGAAAAATGTGCCAGGAGAAAGGAATAGGGAACATGTATTTATTAAGTGACTACTATATTATCAGACACTGTGATAAGTGCTTTACAAATATTATCTTGTTTTATCTTCATAAAAACCTTGGGAAATAGGTGTGATTATTATCTCTATGTTAAATAGGTTAAGTGACTTGATCAGGGTCATGCAGCTAGTAAGTGTCTAAGGCTAGATTTGAATTCAGGTCTTTCTGATGATTCCAGGCACATCTACTGCACAATCTCATTACAAAATGGCTGCTGTTTTAACCCTTAGTTAGAGAGCGCAATTTTCTGGATGTGGAGTTCCCAGGAAATAGAACACTAAGAAGTGTCCCTCTTTCCTGGGTGCCTCCCATGGTGACCTCATGCCACAAATAAAGGGACCTCAGGCAACATAAGGACAGTGTCAACCACAAGTGTTTAGGAGAAGTAATATTAAAGCTGGCAAATGTATTCTCTAACAGCATTTTAAAAAGCATATACATAATTAAATAGAATTAAGGTTAGGCAGAGGAAGGCCAGTTCCTCTCCAAGGGCTCATTTCTTCCTACACCTGGAATAAGAGCCCACAATAAAAGTGTGATTGGGCACACACACACACACACACACACACACACACACACCTCCCACTTTATTCATTTAAAGTTCATCCTTCATAGTCTTATAAAAAATACCTACAGATATTGTAGACATTGGCTGCTGCCATAGTGGCCCTACTGCCAAGGAGTAATGGACGCCTCTCTCTTCTCTCTGAAAAGACCTCAGCAGCTGGAGAGCTCTTCCAAAGCATTATAAGATCCACATAAGTTTTGGACAAAATAGAAAAATAACATAAAAATAACCAAAAGAAACCCCTTCTTTTATGATATTCCTCCCCCAGCCCTTAAGGACCATCTGTAGGTTTCATTTTTAAAAATGAGGGCTCCCTTCTTTTAGAAAAGTGAACCAGATTTGTGTTGAATTTTTGAATGCTGTATACTATGGCTAAAGAAACATATTCACTCAGCCACCTAACTGAGTAACATCCCTTAGGACAAAGGGATCTGTGTGCCAACTGCCCAATTGTGAGACATCTGTCAAAGCAGGAAATAAAACCTTATTCAAAGGAGGTAATCCTGTGATGGGTGGTTTGGGGGCTCCCACTGTATTAGCCCATTTAGATCTTCCATATAGAAAAGAAGCAATAATTTTTCATGCACAAAGAAATGAACAAACCACTTGTCTGAGCAATTCTGCTACCATGGCTACATCTCCTCCCTTTCTATAACTAGGCTTTTTACATCTTCTCTCTGCCAGTCTGTTGGTCATTGGGTTGAAATTCTTCATTTAGCAGAAGTTTATAAAAGCTTCTTTTATATCCTCTCTTAAAACTTCATGAATTTGGTAAGTTCTGATACTGTCATGAAATGTCTAGAATAAAATTTAATCATATAGAATTGTTTTAAATATATAAAAATATAATCAATGTCTGCCTTTACTCTGCTTTTATACATATTTTCTCTTATTTTACAAAATCTTAGTGTTATATAAGAAAAGCCATACAGTATTTTTTTGCTGAGTATATGTCTATTTTGTGGAACACTCACCACTGCTTGCCAGTACTACTATAATAGCCACCAATTGATCTCCTTGCCTCAAGTCTTCCCCGCTTCCATATGCCAGAGAGCTACCAAAATGGCATTCTCAAAGTAGAATTCTGACCATGTTGCTCCCCTGCTCAATCATCTTTAGTTGTTCTTTTTTTGCCTGTAAGATAAAATGCAGACTCTTCTGCATGACCTTACAGCTCTTTAAAATCTGGTTGTGATCTATCATTCTAGATCTATCATTACTCTCAAAGAGGCTACTCAGTGTTCCCTGTGTATATTATCTCATCTCCAACCTTTGGGTAACCTGTCCTTCATGCCTGGAATAATTTACCTCCTGGAATCCCTAAACACCTTCAGGGTTCAGCTCATATCTCTTCCTAGAAGAAGCATTTACTGATTCTCCCAGTTGTTGCTAATGCTGCCTTCTGAGATTATTTCATATTTACCTATCTGTACATATATTATTCCTCCAAATAGAATATAAATTCTATGAGGGTAGGGGTTATTTTTTTTTGGGTGGGGGGAGATGTCAGGGGCTTTGAATCCCAAGAACTTAACACAGTACCTGGCACATAGAAAATGCTTAATAAATGCTCGTTGAATCTAATAAAATTGAACTTCTCAAAGGTTTCATAGAGTTTGGGAGTTGAATAAGACCTTAAAGAAGATCCAGTCCAACTCACCCATATGACCAGAGAGGTTGAGATATTTTTCTGTGGTCACACACCTAGTTAATGGCTGAGAGAATTCAGGTCATCTGACTCTGAGTTAATGCTGCCTTTTCTCTTTGTGTTAAGGAATGTAGATTCCCTGGACAGGAAGGAGAAATAAGCCTCCCTCCTAAATCTCTCCTAATAATCTCTCTCTTTTCAAAGCTTTTCAGCATGAGGTCTATGATTAGAAAGAAAGATTTGTGATGTCATTGCTGTGGGAGCTCTCCCAGCCAACACCCAGTACAATTCACTTTGTGCCTTAATAAATGGTTTTATTAGACCCTGTGGCTAAAATTCATCAACCTTTGGTAACAAACCTCTTCACATTTAGCTAGGTTGGTGCTTGGCAGATGAACACATAGTCATCTTAGGGTTCTGCTCAAAGCCTTTCCGTTTTGTTATGACCTGAAACTTTTGATCCACTGGTCTTGCCTCTGAGAAACCAGGCTTAACAGTGTGTGTGTGTGTGTGTGTGTGTGTGTGTGTGTGTGTGTGTGTGTGAAAGAGAGAGAGAGAATGTAAAAGATGCCAGAACCAAACACACAAACATCCATCTCTCCAAAATTTACACTAACGAGTGTATAGGATGAAATCCCCCAAAACAACTATTCTTTTTTCTGGGGATATCTTATAAAATATAATACAAAATAACATCCTTTATTAGCACATTCACAGTGGAGAAAGACTTTTCATTATCAACCTTTGGGCAGTATTTTTATTTCTGCATATAATTTTCTAATACAGCTATGTCTATTCTCTCCACTAAAGTCCTATTTCAATGCCTCATTGGGATATTGAATTGAACTAAAATTCTCAAAGGCAAAGTCAGTATATAACATGCTATGACAAGTCCTACCAAGCTGTAAAGACTTTGAATAAGACTCAGTGACATACTGTGGGTCTAGTTTCCAAGGACCAGCCTAGTTAAATGTAGAAAGGCTTATTGTCAGAAGTTTGGCTACCAGATGCGTACATACATAGATAGATAGACAGACAGGCAAGCAGGCAGACAAATGGTATCCTGAAGTGCTTACTATGTACCTGATGCTGTGTTAAGTGTTGAAAATGAAAATGCAAATAAACCAGACAGTTTCCACCTTCAAGAAACTTACTTTCTAAGAGGGGAAGAAAACAAATATAGGCAAGCTGGAAGAAGCAGGAAGGAAGGGTGAAAAGTGGCAAGCAAGGAGAAAGAGAAATCTGGAGCATGAGCCCGGGTGTAGGTAAAATGAAGCATGGCTTATCTCTTGCCTAGCGTCATGATCCTAGGGAGGGAGTAACCAATAGGACAGCAGAGACTCAGGGTAGAGAGTTTTCCAACACGGCAAAGCAGCAAGTGAGGAAGAGGTAAAGTCCAGGATGTGAGTCCAGGTGTGAAAGAAATAAAGAATGGCTAAAGCCCTTTCTGAAACAGTGGTCATAGAAGGGAGTTACTAATCAGGAAAGCAGAGTCTCAGGGCACAGAAGTTTCTTCACAGTGGCAATGCAGATCAATGTGGGGGAAAAAAGCAAAGGAAAGTAGCCTAAGAGTATTAGATTTCAAACAATATTACTAAGCGGTAATCATCAAAGTAATCTGGTACTGGCTAGATCAGTGGAATAGATTAGGTACATGATATACAGTTGTTAAAGGACCATAGTAATCTAGTGTTTGATAAACCCAAAGATCCAAGCTTTGGGGGGCAAGAATTCAGTATTTGACAAAAATTGCTGAGAAAACTAGAAACCCAATATATATATTCAAATATGTGAGCCAAACTTATAAAAATAAGAGCCATTCTCCAATCGATAAACGGTCAAAGCATAGGAACAGGAAGTTTTCAGAAGAAATCAAAGCCATCAATAGCTAAATGAAAAAAAAATGTTCTAAATCACTATTGATTAGAGAAATGCAAATTAAAACAGTTCTGAGGTATCACCTCATACCTATCAGATTGGCTAACATAACAGAAAAAGAAAATTACAAAAGCTGGAGGGTAGGTGAGAAAATAGTACAGTATTGTAGAGCTATGAACTGGTCCAACCATTTTGGAGAACAATTTGGAACTATGCTTAAAGAGCTATAAAACTATGTATATTTCTTGACTCACCAATGCCACTACTAGGTCTATATCCCACAGAGATCAAAGAAAAGGGAAAGGAACCTACATGTACAAAAATATTTCAACCAAATCTTTTTGTGGTGTCAAAAAATTGGACAATGAAGAGATGCTCATTAATTAGGGAATGACTGAACAAGTTGTGGTATATGATTGTGATAGAATACTATTGTGCTATAAGAAATGGTGAGCAGGATTTCAGAAAAACCTGGGATGCAAAGTGAAGTAGGCAGAACCAGGAGAACACTGTACACATAGTAACAGTAATGTTGTAATGATGATCAACTATGAAAGGCTTAGCTACTTTAATCAATATAATGATCCAGGACAATTCTAAAGGATTCACAAAGAAAAATGTTATCCATATCGAAAGAAAGAACTGATGAATTCTGAGTGTGTATGGAAGCATATTTTTTCTTACTTTAGTTTTCTTGCTTTTTTATTTTTGCAATATGGCAAAAATGGAAATGAGTTTTGCATGACTTCACATGAATAATTGATATCATATTGTTTGCTTTCTCAATGGGGAGGGGCTGGAGGGAGGAAGAAAATTGGGAGCACTAAATTTTTAAAAAAACAAATGTTAAAATAAATAAAGTATAACTATTGAAAACAGTGGCAAGACTGCAGGCAAAGAGAAAGAGAAATCTGAAGAACAGACCATGTTTAAGTGAAATGTAGCACGTCTGGGAGGCCTCCCTAAAACAATGGTGTCATGAGGAGAGTCACCCATCAGTAGGGCAAGTAGTGAATTAGAGCAAAAGAAATTCATGAAACTGCCCACTAAGGGGGTGGCACTGTTCAATGGTAGGATGAAGATTGCAAAGGTCACTCATCCTTCAAGGGCTGCACATGACCTTAATATAAGCTGCTAGCAAGATGATTATAATGTGATAGAAGGTGATAGTTCTGAAAGAATGGAAGTGATCTGTTATTAAGTAATAGACATTTTAAAAGAACTTACCTGTGAATTTCATAATGACTCAGAATGGGGCCATTCAAAGACAATAGAGAAATGTCAAATATTTCTGTAAGTTCTCTTTAACAATGTTTTTGGCTAATATGAGCATCTCTGTATGGTGCTGGGTTGTGGCAGTGGAACACGCTTCAGTAAAATTCTTCCTGATTCCTTCTCCATCCTAGCTCCAACACGTACTAGTTACGTGACCTTGGGCAAGTAACTTACTTTCTCTGATCCTCAGTTTTCTTTTCAGCAAAATGGAGATAAGAATTGCACTGTCAAGGAAGCACTTTATAAATAGAGGCATCTAGTGGTGAAGTGGATAGGGCAATGAATGTGAAGTCATCAAATGGTCCCTCATTACTGGGTGTGTCACGTTGGACAACTCATTTAACCTCTTGGAGCCCCAGGTTCCTCATCTATAAAATGATGTAAATGTATTTGTTAATATGTATATGATATATATATGAGCAAATAGATGTAGATATGTATATATATTTATGTATGTATATATGCACATGTGTAAATACTTGGATACATAAATACAATTACACACATAATTATATAATATGTATATATTATATATGTATACATATACTTGTAGAAAATATATATATATATACACACATGCAAACATACACATTATGTTCAGGGACTTACGGTATGTATGCATACACACTATATATGTACATATGTATTTATGTATATATGTATGTAAGTGTGTGTATGTATGTATATATGTGTTTCTGATTCCAGGTCCTGCTCTCTATCCACTGTGGTAACTGGCCACCTCAAGTTGAAATGACTTGCCTAAAGTCAAAGTCAGTAGTAGTCCTGGGACCAGAAGAAGCTAGTTAGGTCTCTTCAACTCCTGACTAGTACGTGTTTTTCTAATTCACAGTACTATTTGCCATTGTTTGTTTCTGTTTCATTATTGGGCAGATAGATGGCCTAGCGAATAGAGCTCCCAGCCTGGAGTTAGGAAGACCTAAATTCAAATCCAGCCTCAGACACTAACTGTGTGACCCTGGTCAATCACTTAACCTTGATTAGTTTCCTCATCTGTAAAAATGAGCTAGAGAAGGGAAATAGCAAACCAAGAAAAAACCAAGAAAACCACACATAACGGGCTCATGAAGAGTTGGACACAACTGAACAACAAATATTATTATCTCCTGATGACATCAATCTAAATAATACTATTTGACAAGATTCACTCTACATAAAGCATGTTGAAAACTGAGGTTTTTAGGGAGTGTGTTTCCCAGATATCTATTCTGATTTATGAGACAAAATTATTTCCATCTAACAAAAACACATAAAAATAAGAACTAAACTAGAGGGACCTCTTTAAAGCCAAGTCCCACTACAGCAAATAAGCCTTTGTTTGCTTAATCTCACTGACATTCTGAAGAGTTGTGTAAATTAACTGAGACAAAGTAAAATAATTACATTTATTGATTTAATCAATTAGCATATGCTAGGTATTTTGCTAAGTGCTAGAGATACAAAGAAAAGCAAAAACAAAGACAAAAAAAATCAGTACCTACTCTCAAAGTTCTCAGTCTAACAAGTGAGAAAACATGGAAACAACTATGTACAAACAAGATATAGACAGAGTAAATTAGATATAATCAACAGAGAAAAGGTGCTAAAATTGAGGAGGACAGTAAAGGCTTCTTGCAGAGGTGGGACTTCCACTAAGACTAGAAGAATTCCAATGAAGCCAGGAAGGGGAAATGTGGAGGGAGAGAATTCCAGGCAGAGGTGACAGCCAGTGCAAATGTCTAAAGTCAGGAGATGGAGTGTGTTGTGTGAGGAACTACTAGGAAACTAATGTCACTCAATCACAGAATATATAGAGGAGAGTGATGTTTAAGAAGACTTGAAAGCTAAGAAGAAGTCAAGTTATGAAGGGATTCAATGCCAAATGAAAAATTTTTATATTTGATGCTGGAGATAACAGGAAGCCATTGTAGTTTATTGAATTTAGAGAGAGGGATGATGATGACATAATTAGAATTGTGTTTCGGAAAGATCAATTCGTCTTATACAATAAGCCTTACAACTATCTTTATTTTTAAAAATATTTAAACTATGCAATATGCCCTCTTTTGTTGTAATCTCTTGTTTGACATGAATTCAAAAGATTTTTGACTTATATTCTTTAATTCTTCATCTTGAAACTACAGATTTGTCCCTTTGATTTTAAGTGTACTTTTGGCAAATAGTGAGTTTTTCTAGGGAGGCAAGGAGATGAAGTAGAGTGTCAGGCCTGAAGTCAGGAAGCCTCATCTTCCTGGGCTCAAATCTGGCCTCAGATACTTACTAGTTATGTCACCCTGGGTAAGTCACTTTATCCTGTTTGTCTGTTTCTTCATCTATAAAATGAGCCAGAGAAGGAAATGGCAAACCACTTCAGTATTTCTGCCAAAAAAACCATAAATGTGGTCATGAAGAGTTGGACATGACTGAAAATGACTGAATAATAACATTTTTCTAGGAGTAGTCTTAATTATATCTCATAGGTTTTCATTGGCTTTTAAATTAGGTGAATTCTCGAAAAGTCTCTGAAGCATGATTCCACTTCTTGGCTCAATTTCTTAAACTTTCCTGATATGTGACTTGGTTCAACATTATGCTGAAGTATTCCGTCTCCATTTGGGAATTTCTGTAATTTTGGAACAATTCCTTTCTGAGTATACCAATATATTTATCAGAATTCAAAGGCTCGAGAATAGCCTCAAATGAAAAAAATAAGCTTCATAAGTCAAAATGATTCCTCCCCCATCTTTAATAGTCTTGTATTTGTATGATTATGCCTGTGACAGCTGTTTTTTTTCTTCTTAAGAATGGATTGCAGACTTTAAAAAAAATTAAATAAAACTGTTCCTCACTGTTCTTCTAACTTCAAGGAGTCTACAATGCGCTATAGATGAAACAATAACAAGTCCAGTGGTCAGGTTCCATTGAAGGTCTTTGCTTATTTTCTGAGGGTTAATTTGGCTCTTTTGCAGCAAAAGTTTGTCAGTTATTGCAGTTGGTTTTCATTTTCAACTGCACTTATCTTTGTGCATAAATGCAACTGATCCTTTTGTATTTGTGTCCTTGAATGATCCTTGAACTGTTCTACACCAATGTCTGCTGCAATATCTGTAACAGTCACTAAGGTGTCCTCTTTAGGAGCTACAAATTTTTCATACTCCCTTGAAGTTAAATCCATTTTTCAAAATGGTGCTTAAAAACAGAACAAAAAGATCAAAGAAATGTGTTTACATAATGAAATTGATCAATCAACAGACAGAGAACTAATTAAAGGTAAGGAAATCAATTCAATCAGGTTTCATCTGGTCAAGGTCACAAGCTCTTAGTCAGCTTAGGAGCAGTAGAAATATCCATAAATGACCACAGCTATTGTAAAACAAAACTATATCAAAAATATTTATTGTCCCAAATAATTCATTATCTCCATACTTCTAAAATCACCTGAAAAGTAATTGATTTTCTGAATCTGAAATCAAGACATAGCAACCCTTTCCTCACCAAAAGGATTTAGAAGATGAGTGTAATAATGTAGTTACTATATTCCTTGCTACCTCTATGTCCTGAAAACAATAATGTGTATTTGCATTTCCTTCACCTAGCTATTATATATGTTTACTACTGTGCTAAGTGTTCTGATTCTTTGTCCCATTGATTCAGAATGTTGGTATTATGTCTACCACCCTCATTCATATCAAATCAGCATTTCCCAAAAGATAAGGGGGAGTGTAGAGAAGACAGAAATCATGGTAAGAATAATAATGATAATGATATCTCACAGTCATGTGACAAATAAGAAATAAATTTTATAAAGAACCATTTAATGGTTATTGGTCATGAACTGGTTTATGGTCAAAAATTAGTAGATGATACCTATGCTGGCATTTAAGGTTGTGACTTTATACTTTGTTTATTGAACTCTCATTTTTTCGTACTGTCTTTTGTGATGGAATTCACAGTGAAATAATCGTGACAAGTCTCTATTATGCTATCATTCTTTTATATGTTATGTTCTATAAATCATTATATAGGTGGTTAAAATTGTTACTTTTGTTGGTTGTTGTTGAATAAAAGTATTTAGATGGAAGCTTATCTTCTGTAGACTCACTGAAAACATCCTTAGGACTGGATGTAGACAAGGATTTTTATTTTGTTTTGTTTTGTTTTATTTTACTGGGGTTTGGCTGCTGCTCATGCTGAGAGTTTGCAGACAGTCTAAACCAGATTGAGAGTAACTGACAAGCCTTAAATCCTTTGGTGAGTTAGGGAGATAGATGTCTTCCTCAAGCATGTGAAGACTTCCTCTAGCAGAATGGGCACATGAGAACAATTTGTTCCAATAGACCAAGAAGGTGGCTGAAGTAGGTACTATGGGAGCCCTTAGACACCAAAGATGCCAAGGTCATACACTGAATTGCGGGCCAGTTGTCTTCACTTTTATCATGCCATTGGACTTCTATGACTCTGGAAGAGAGACTAAGGCTGACGACTGTGCAACTTTGCCACACTTAAATCTAATTCATGTGCAAGTCAAGACCTCATTCATAATGTCATTGCTCCTTTTCCAAAATGAAGGACAAACAACAACAGATCTCAGTGAGATCTATATCTTACGAGAGCTTTTTGTCCCATGAAGATTGGAGATGATGTGTATTTAGAATGACACCATTTAAGGACATTTTCCCTAAGTTTTTATTATTGATGTTACAGCTAGATAGTTTGCCTCAGTTTCATCATCTGTAAAATTAGCATAATAGTAGCATTTACCTCCCAGTGTTGTTGTAAAGAGAAAATAAGATAATATTTGTAAAGTGATTTATAAATGCTAATGTTGTATTTTATGATATTCATTTTCAGTCCGTTATCTCTCTGCCAAGAATTAAGAGATATATTTCATCTTTAATTTTTTGAAGGCACTATCATTCCTGAATGCATACTTTTTACAAGGAAGAACTTCAGCTTTGGGGGAAACTAGGTTTGTGAGTATTGATAGATGTGAAAGAAAGTATTAAAAAAATATTTTTGAGTATGCAGTGTAATAACCTTTAGTAGAACGCACATAGAGCCAACCTATTACTGTGTGTGTGTGTGAGAGAGAGAGAGAGAGATAAACTCTGGACTTATTCTGGACTTGCATTGGTAGGTCAGGTCTCCAGAGTATAGCTATTGCTCCCCTCATAATTCTGGGGATAACCTTGAGGGTTTAAAGGGTTTCTCTATAGTAATATATCTTTTGGCTCCCCAACTGGTATAATCTTTCCAATATTAATCACCAAGTATCTTCTCTATATTATCTAATCAAGGATTACAGTTCCATCTAATTTTTGACAAATAAACTCTTCATTATCATTGATAACCAGTCAATATTAATTAACCAATTAATATTAATTAGCTTTATGGTGGGGTATTTATTGAGAAGATATAATCAAAACTGGGAGCAGCTAGGTGGCATACTGAATAGAGTCTGGGGCCTGGACTAAAGAAGACTCATCTTCCTGAGTTCAAATCTGGCCTCAGGTACTTACTAGCTGTGTGGCCCTGGGCAAGTCACTTATCGATGTTTCCTTATCTATAAAAATGAGCTGGAGAAGGAAATGGTATACTGCTCCAGTATCTTTACCAAGAAAACCCTAAATGGGGTTATGAAGAGTTGGACACAACTGAAACAACTGAATAACAACAACAAAATAGCTAAAATTGAAGTATGAAAGTTCCCTATGCACTGAAGTACCCTCTTTCTCCTCTATGCTTCAGTCTGAGGGGGAAGAGAACTCAAAGTAGTTGCTACTAAGCAGTTCTCCATTCTCCCTTAACCCCAGTCAGCTCATTTCTGAGTGTGGCACAGCTTCAAAATGAGTCACTTGCAGGACAAAATGTCTTAGATATCAGACTGATTCACTGCTAAGCTGAGTCAAGTAGGTTATGCCTCAGAACTGCCTCATCAATATTCTTAGCTATTGCAATGAAGGCCAAATTCTGTCATGAACTCTAGCTGCTAAAATTCAGGTGGCTCTAGTACTCATTCAGGTAAAATCAGGAAAGAATAAACACAGCCTAAGAAAACAGTGGCACCATGAGTTCATGGCCACATGGTGACTAGGTGAGTGAGGAGCTCCTCCACCTGGCAGCTCACAGAATTTTCCCCTTCTCACTTGGAAACTGCCAGGAAGAGTTTGTTAATGCCTTGTGTATGAACATTTAATTCCAGTTGAGCAGCTAATGAGAAGCCTTTTCCTCACTGCACAGTAAGTTGACAAGCAATAGAATACCTGTACATGCATCAAATCAGGAAGATGAAAGTTCACCCTCTCCATTATGCATTTCTGGAAGTAGATTTACCAGCCTTCCTGTGGGTTGATGCCAGGAAGAGCATCATGCTTCATGTAGTTCCTGAAATACGTTTATACTTTCTGTCAAATACTGTAGGGAGTGTATTCATTCATAGTGGTTGAGGAAAATGCTAGGTTTTTCTTTTATTACTCTGTTTTGGTGTCAATAGTCTGCAATTCATGCCATTTACATGAAAAATGTCTTTTGGGGAACTCTAGTCTAAGTTTGCCCATCCCCCTTTCAAAATCATTTGAGAAATTAGTACTGTTTTTGTCATCTGTTTCATTATTAGGTATAATTTCTGGAGTTTGCAATAAATGAAGATTTTTAATGACATCAGGTATACACATTTTCCCTCTTCAAAATATAGTAGCACCCCAATTTTATCTATTTCCTTTAATCTGGATTTAGTGGGAAAAGCTATTTTTTAATTAGTGCTCTACACTTGTCATCATCATATTCTTGTGTAAATTGGAGCTGATAGCATCATTGACAAAAAACAATTTGAAGCCTTTGCTTATAACTGCTGAGATCTGTTTCCAATTGTTATAATATAGTATTGGTGTATGACAATAGTATTCCTGTCTTCATTTCATTTTATGCACACTCCTTTGATTATCAGATCCATCTACAATAAAGGATTTCCAGCAGGTGGGGTATTGGTTTTTCATATTTGTTCTTGCTTTTCATGTGGTACCAGCATTCACAGGAGAGTCATTTGTTCTGCTGTTTCAAGTATCCGGATCTTTTTTGACAGTTTTAAGACGAGTCAGCCTATGATTCTATATTACCCCTTCCATTCCTTAGATTCTTAGGAATAGTTTCATTTTACTAACCAGGGTTAGTGCTGTCACCAGAAACCCACTGGCCAACATTTTAGTGTTTGAGCCTAGCCTTAAGGTTAGCCATAAAGGTCTTAAGGCACCAGAGAACCCAATGGCATAGCTGACTCCCTTACTTTGTCTTTTTCCTACAACTCCTATCCCTCTCCCAACAAAAATACAACATGGGTGATTGTTTTGACTTTGAGAGGGGCATAATTATTATTGTCATCTCATTATTTTAAGTGGGATGCCTATAGAAACATTCCTAAAATGTCAGTATTTGACTCTTATGGCTTTGTTTATAGTGTTCTATGGAATATTGCACAAGTAGATAAAATATGTGAGGATTTTTTTTTGAGTTAAATAAAAGTACCAGAATATAAACTTATCATTTAAAGGCTCACTGAAAGCATCCTTGCTATGACTTCAGTAGCAGACTTGAGAGCAAGGGTAATGTACACCTCCTATAATTCTCATGTTATTTTTATCTCCTCTGCAAAGTCTCTATACTTTGAAAGCTTTTTATTCCATATGGCTTGGAGATGATGATGATTGAAAAGCATCGTGATTTTTTTTCCTAAGAGTAATTTTTTCATATACTCTCAAATCAAAATTTAGTCAAATTTACTGTTGAGTAGCTAACTTCTAAATTATGTGAAACTATTTCTAATTCTAAGGTGTTTTGATGCTTTTTTGTTGTATAAGTTTTTTTGGCAGAATTCTTGTTAAACTTGTCATCTTTGCTTTATATTTTAAGACAATTGATTGTTTCCATTATATCATGCTATCAAATCTTGCTTCATTTGTTTTCATTTATTTATTTATTTATTTTGCCTCACTATAAAAACCCTTCCTGGTTTGTGTTTTCCTAGCATAAAAGATGGTACTTTCAGGGGGCGGGGAAATTGGTTACTTAAAATATTAAAGATTCTTTGGCACGGCTAATCTCTTAGAATAAATAGAGAAGGAAAATGTAGAAAATGAAACTAGACATCCTTAAATCTTCTAATTTAAAAAATGAGTTATACACGATTATCTAGCTCATTAAAGATTCTTATAAATAAATTAAAGTTTATTTTTAAGTGAAAATTCATTGCCAAATCAGGAAAATTCATGGAACTCATATGTCTTTTTTTTAAATCTTACAATATGGACAAAACTTGCCTATCAAAACCTTTGAGAATGACATTTCTTTTTTAACAAACCTAGAAGACTTCAAGCAAAGTAAAGTACAGGATTTCAATGTAGATCTTAACTTTTTGTGTCATGTACTTCTGGCAGTCAGGTGAAGCCTATATGGACCTATATGGACCTCTTCTCAAAATAATGTTTTTAAATGCATTAAATAGAATACATATTATTACAAAGGAAACCAATTATATTGAAATACAGTTATCAAAATATTTTAAAAACACAGACCCACTATAACGCAACATTTCTCCATTCTATTCTTTCCCACCAATGGCTTTCTAGAGCTATTTTTGTCAGTACCACAGGACCTATAGTTTAAACTCTACCCAGGCATCTGCAGCAGCTTTTCAGGTAAAATTCCCACCCCTTCTGCCCAAAGTCCCCACATCCTTTCATGAGATCATATTATGGCCAAGTATATCTCAGTGGGCACATTGTTCTATGGGTCAGTGACCATTGAGTTAAGCTTTCTACCCACACCCCTTTTTTGTTTGTTAGGAAAGTGTGGTACAGGATAAACAAATATGGATGGATTGCACTTTTATTCAACTGAAACTACTCTCTTTTCACTTATGAGTGCTTTCAATTGCCAAATCTTTTTCAAGTCTCATTCTTCTTGACTTCCATGAAATATTCAATGACTAACAGGCACCGTCCCGTCCTAGATGCTGACTTCTTTCACCCTGGGTTGCTGAAAATGATATTTGTCCTATGAAAATTATATACTATTATCTGCACTCATTTAAAAATTTGGTTTCTAATGAATTTTCAATTTTTGCTTCAATTTTTTTTTGCTATGGTCTGTAAAAAATGCATTTAATATTTTTGCTTTATTGCATTTGTTTGTGAGGTTCTTATGCTCTAATATGTGGTCAGTTTTTGTGAAGGTGCCATTAACAGCTAAGAAATAAATATATTCCTTTCTATTCCTATTCATCATCCTCTAGAGAGCTATCATATCTAACATCTAAGATTTTATTCATCTCCTTAACTACTTTCTTGTTTATTTTATAGTTAGATTTATCTAGATCTTAGAAGTGTAAGTTTAAGTCTCATTATTAAAGCTTTACTCTGTTTCCTTCCATAATTCATTTAACTTTTCCTTTAAGAATTTATATTCTATGACATTTGGTGTATGTATATTTAATGTTCATATTAATTCATTGTCTATGATATCTTTTAGAAAAATGTAATTCCTCTGTTTATCTCTTATAAATAAAATAATTTTTATGCTTTTGCTTTGTCCAAAATCATGATTGTTACTACTATCTTTTTCACTTCAGCTAAAGCATAATAGATTCTACTCCAGCCCCTCATGTGTATATCTTTCTGTTTCAAGTGTGTTTATTGTAAACAACATATTATTGGATTCTGGTTTCTAATTCATTCTTCTATTCTTTTCCATCTTATGGATGAATTTATACCAGTTTCATTCACAGTTATGATTATAAATTGTGCATTTCTCTTCCTCCTGTACTGTTATACTTTTCCTTCTCCTTTTTCCCCAACTTTTCTTTTGTTTTGCTTCTCATGCCTTACTTAATCTACTCTCCCTGTTATTTCCATCTTTTCCCTTAACCTTTTTCCCTGATGAGTAATATATGTGTACATGCATATATATATACATGTACATATATCTATGTATGTATGTATTCATACTTTCCTTAGTTAGTTTAGATGACAATGAGGTTCAAGTGTTGCCTGTTTTCCTGTCAGTGTCTTCTCCTTGTTTTATAAAGTTCATCTTGTGTACCCCATTTATGTGAGACAATTTTCCCTATCTATCTCTATCTTCCTCTACCAGTACATTCTTATATCTCACCTTTTCTATTCTTCTTTTGGGATCATCCAAACAATAATAGAATCATATCCATCCTCTGTCTAATTAGATTCGCTCTCCCCTGGTGATGATAAAGTTTTGAAGGGCTACATATATCCTTTCCCCAGAGTTTTCATTTGGGGGTGTTCAGGAGGTAACTGGTGGATTCTTTCCATTTCTATTTTGCCTCCTGGTTCTAACATATACAAGTAGTTTTATTTATGATTTCTTGAAATGTGATATCTAAGCTTTCTTAGTTCATGGCTTTCAGGTAATCCAATGATTCTTAAATTATCTCTCCTCAACTTGTTTTTCAGGTCAGTTGTTTTTCCTATTAAATAGTGCACATTTTATTTTTTTCAGGCTTTTTACTTTGTTTTAGTATTTCTTGATGCCTCATGGAGTTCCATTTAGCCAATTCTAAATTTTCAAGGAGTGATTTTCTTCAGTAAGGTTTTATATTTCTTTTTCCAAGCTGTTAATTCTCTTTTCATATCTCTCTGCTTTTTCCATTTATTCCACTTGCTCACATTTGGTTTTTAAAATAATTTTAGCTATTTAAAATTGTATTGTTTTAATTTTTTTAAAGATTTTTTTTGGACTTGTATCCACTTTACATTTATTTTTGAGGCTTTGCTTATAGATGTTTTTAAGTCATTCTCTTCTGTGTTTGTGACTTATGCTTTCTTGCCCCACTGCCTCTCCCCTTAATAGTTCTTACCTGTGGTGCTGCTTTTCTCTTCATCCCCTTCTTACAACCTACTTCTTGACTTTTGACTTTATGTTAGTGCAAGGCTCTGTAAAATTCATGGCAGTGGTTGAAGGGGATGTCAGGCCCAAGCTTCTGAACTTTTACATTTTTCTCCTATTTTCACAGCTCAGGCTGTGGGCCTACACACTTTCTTTATTATTCTTAATAGTATTTTATTTTCCCCAATTACATGTAAAGTCAATTTCAAACATTTGTTTAAAAAATTTGAGTTCCAAATTTTCTCCCTCCCACCCTTATCTTTTTCCTCCCTAAGAAGGTAAACAACTTGATACAAGTTATATATTTGAATCATGTAAAACATATTTCCATATTAGTCATGTTGTGAAAGAAGAAACAGACCAAAAGAAAAAAAAACAAAGTGAAAAATAATATGCTTTGATTGGCATTCAGACTCCATCAGTTCTTTCTTTGGAGGTGGATAACATTTTTCATCATGATTCCTTTGGAATTGTCTTGGATCATGATAATACTGAGAATAGCTAAGTAATTCACAATTGATCATTGTACAATATTGCTGTTACTGTGTCCAATGTTCTCCTGGTTCTGCTCACTTCACTTCCTGTAAACTTTCAGTGTTCCAAAAAAATTGGTATAATCCAGGCTCAGGTCTATTCACTTAGACCTCCTGGTCTGACCTCTCTCTGTAAGATTCTAACCTAGGTTTGGATCTGTCCTTGGTTAGGAGTTTCAGTAGACTACTGCTGTACTCAATCAATGTTAGCAAGCCAGGAGGTTCTAGAGGATTGTAGTGATTGAATTATTGGCTCCCCTCTGGTCTGGGACTCCTGTTCTGGTTATTCTACTACTGGTTTGGATGTTAGTTTAAAGGCTAGAACTCAGTTGCTGATCCTGGGAGCAGAGTCATACAGCTATGTTTCCAGAATATGTTTCTTGCTTATATAGCTTGAAGCCATGCTCACAACTGCTCCTTTCTACCTAGTATTTGTGATCCAGAACTGAGTAGTAGACAACAAAGCTTCCACATGGTACCCATTCCTACATTCAGTGGTAATTCAGGGATCCCCTGAGATCTCTTCCTGCTTTGGTGCTTCCTGTCTTGGTCCCCATCTCTGCTTTGCTTCAATCCTTGGGTGCTAGAATGCTCCACACCATTGCTCCTATCCCATCCCCAGTCCCTAGTGCCTGCAGATCTCTATCTCTCTTTGTCTCTGTCTCTGCCTCTCTTTTTCTCTGAGTTTTACCTAAGCTAGACAAAATGTCTCATTGTGACTTTTTCTTGTCTTTCCCCCATCAGAAGCCTGGTGCATTTTTTAGGTCATTGTGAAGAAAAGTAGTGGGTAGCTAGGCCCAACTCTTTGTTTTATCTCCATCCACCATGTGGATTTTGCCTTCTATTTAAAAACTTAGAAAAATAATTTTCTAACCTTTTTAAAAAATCTTCCAAATGAAGAGTTTCAATAAGTTTTGAATCCATTTGTTAAAATTATAAAAATGCAAGAACTTGGAAATGGAATTTCCATGGAAAATGGAAATTTAGTAGCTGAATTTCACCAAAACCTTTGGCATAAAATAATGGTGAATGACATTGAAAAATGAGCATCGTGTTTTAATAATTTCAGCCAAAAATTAACTTCTTCCATTTGGAGCTACATACCTTTTTGAGGTACCTTTTGCAGCTAGGACAGCCATTATTTCAGTTTTATTGAAATAAACTTTGAATGAGACCTTCAAGTTTCTATCACAAAATGTTAAACCATGATTTTAAAAAATAATGAAATACTAAATCATGCTGCTCTCTCTAAAACATCATTATTAATATTTTAGTAAGAGCAAAACATTTTGTACCATTAATAAATATTTAAAAATATCATTTCATCTTTATCACACCCATTTTAAATGTCTATTTTGTTATGTGATGTTAAAAATTATTAGTAAAATAGTACATATATAAATAAGTAAATATACATCTATTGAGAGTATGCCCAAAATTATTTACTGATAGAAGTGTATGATAAAGATAAAAAGGTTGAAAATCATTGATGTAATCTGACTTCTTCATTTTACATATTAGCAAACTGAAGACCCAGAAAGGTTTTCAGTCTTATCCAAGGGTCACAAAGTCCCTGCTAAAATTATCCTTCAGAAATACACTTATCTCCTTTTGTTGGAAAGGTGAAAAGCTTTTAAGTGTAGAGTATTACTTATGCTGTCAGACACTGCCAGTTTGTCTTCTGGTTTTGCTGAACTGTTTTTATTTGCAATGAGAGAAGGTTTGCTTGAAAAGGGTAATGGATATATAAAGAAATAACTGTGTTGTAAAATAAAAGACATCGCTAAATTTTAATATGAATTAATGTCTTCTAATATCTCACAATGGAGAGATAACCCTGGTTTCTTGAAGTCCATTTAAGCAAAGAACAGGTTTCTAGCCCTCTGATTCCAAAGCCCAGGTTCTTGACCATTGTGTAATGTAACTTTATTACATCTTTTTATCTTTCTAGACAGATTTGTGCTTCTGATCATGAAGGTCAGGGACCATGGAAGTATTTCTCTATGTGTAAAATGACCAGAAAGTATCAGGTAGGTAGAGACACTTTAAAGAAGTTTGTGGGAGGTAGGGCCAAGATGGTGGAGTAAAGGCAGAGACTCACCTGAGCTCTCCCTCACACTCCTCCAAATACCTTTAAAATGACTCTAAACAAATTCTAGAGCAGCAGAACTCACAAAAAGATGGAGTAAAACACATTTCCAGCCCAAGACAACTTGGAAGGCTGGCAGGAAATGTCTGTTGCACCAGAGTGAGAAAGGAATGCAGTCAAGCACAGGTTGTGCCAGTGTAGACTGGATCACAGCTAACCTGGAGTAGGCCTTGGGAGTGGCTGTATCAAGAGGAGCAGCGGCTGTTTCTGGAGCCCTCAGCTCACAGATGGTTTGGGGCTCAAACAACTGGTCAGAAGGAGATTGCAGTGGTCTTTTTTCTAACACTGAGTCAAGACTCTGTTGCTTTGGCCATACTCAGCTCTGGGTTGCAGTCCTGGGTGCCAGTCCCAGGGCAAGGAGGAGCATTAACACAGCAGAGCTTGCAGTCACAGTGGAGAAGGAAGACCCTCCTCACAGTTCCAAGGCAGGAAAGAGTGCTTGTGGTTGTTCACAGACCAGAGCAAAGGACGGGAGAGGAGTAAACACCTCTCCTTAAATCATACCACCTTGAAAGAACTGAAAACTTACAGGTCCCTAGAAGTGTCTCTGAAAACAGCTGCACAAAACTCCTGAAGCTTGGGACAAATGTTCCCTTGGCGCTGGAAACAGAGCTGTACTTTAACAAATAGGCTGGGAAAATGAGTAAGCAATGGACTACCTGAAATTCATGATAAAAAAAAAGAGCCTAGACATTATCTTTCAAGAAATTATCAAGGAAAACTGCCCTGATATTCTAGAACCAGAGGGTAAATAGAAATTGAAAGAATCCACCGATTACCTCCTGAAAGAGATCCCAAAATGAAAACTGCCAGGAATATTGTAGCCACATTCCAAAATTACCAAGTCAAAGAGAAAATACTGCAAGCAGCCAGGAAGAAGCAATTCAAGTATCGCGGAGTCATAATCAGTATAATGCAAGATTTAATAGCTTCTACATTAAAGGACCAGAGGGCTTGGAATATGATATTCCAGAAGGAAAAGGAGCTAGGATTAGAACCAAGAATCACCTACCCAGCAAAGCTGAGTATAATCCTTCAGGGGAAAAAAATGGATATTCAATGAGATAGAGGACGTTCAAGCATTCTTGATGAAAAGACCAGAGCTGAATAGAAAATTTGACTTTCAAATACAAGACTCAAGAGAAGCATAAAAAGGTAAACAAAAAAGGAAAATCATAAGGGATTTAATAAATTTAAACTGTTTGCACTCCTACATAGGAAGATGACAGCTGTAACTCATAAGACCTTTCTCATTATTAGGATAGTTAGAAGGAGTATATATATATATATATATATATATATATATATATATATATACATATACATATAGACAGAGGCCACAGGTGTGAGTTGAATATGAAGGTATGATACCTAAAAAATAAAATTAAGGGGTGAGAGAGGAATGTACTGGGAGAAGTGGAAAAGGAGAGGTAGAATGGGGTAAATTATCTCACATAAAAGAGTGATGAAAAAGCTTTTACAGTGGAGGGGAAGAGGTGAGGAGGAGTGAGTGAATCTTACTGTCATAAGAATTGTATCAAAGAGGGAATGACATACACACTCAGTTGGGTATAGAAATGCATCTTACCCTAGAGGAAAGTAGGAGAGGAAGAGGACAAGAGAAGGGGGGGTGATAGGAGGAGGGGCAGATTGGTGGAGGGGGTAGTCAGAAGCAAAACACTTTTGAGGAGGGACAGGGTGAAAGGAGAGAGAGAATAGAATAAATGGGGTGGGGGAATAGGATGGAGTTATATCCAGTTAGCAATAGTAACTGTGGAAAAAAATTTTGAAGCAAGTTTCTCTGGTAAAGACTTCATTTCTCAAGCATATAGAGAACTGAGTCAAATTTATAAAAATAAGAACCATTCCCCAAATGATAAATGATCAAAAGATATTATCGGTTTTCAGATGAAGTAATCAAAGCTATCTATAACCATATGAAAAATTATTCTAACTCACTATTGATTGGAGAAATGCAAATTAAAACAATTCTGAGGCACTGCCTCATACCTATTAGATTGGCTAGTAGGACAGAAAAGGTAAATGACAAATGTTGGAAGGGAGGTGGGAAACATAATTTAATGAGCTGTTGGTGGAGTTGTGAACTGATTCAATCATTTTGTGGAGCAAGGTGGAGCTATGCTCAAAGCGCTATAAAAACATGCATACCCTTTGATCTAGCAATACCACTACTACGTCTGTATCCTGAAAGAGATTAAAAAAACAAAAAGGACAATGTCCTAAATGTACAAAAATATTTATAGCAGCCCTTTTCTGGGGGCAAAGAATTAGAAATTGAGGAGATGTTCCTCAATTGGGGAATGGCTGAACAAGTTGTGGTATGTGATGATGATAGAATATTATGATGGAATATTATTGTACTATAAGAAATGACGAGCAAGATGCTATCAGAAAAAACCTGGAAAAACTTGCATGGACTGATGCAAAGTGAAATATACTGAGTATAAAGTGAGAACAATATTGTAAGATGATCAACTGTGAATGATTTAAACTATTTTTAGCAATATAACAATCCAGGACAACTCTGAAGGACTTACGATGAAAAATGCTATCCATCCCCAGAGAAAGAAGTGATGGTTTCTGAATATAGATTGAAGCATACATGTGTTTTTTACTTTATTTTTCTTGAGTTTTTTTGTCTGTTTTCTTTCACAACATGACTAACATGGAAATGTTTTGCATGATTGCACATGTATAATCTACATTGAATTTTTTGCCTCTTCAGTAGGGGTGGGAGTGGGGAGGGAGGAAGGGAAGGAATTTGGAGCCCAAAGTTCTAAAAATGAATGTTAATTTTTTTACATGTAACTGGAGAAAAATAAAATACTAAACAACAACAATAACAAAAATAATTTTGTGACAACAATGGTCTCAACATCTTTCTAAAAAATGTTAAAAATCATAAAAAAAAATTTGTCCAGGACCCAATTGTCAGCAACTATTAGTTAGTCAAAGATTGTTTACCTTAAATTAATGATTAGAAAAAAGCTCAAATTAGAGATTTGTATTCAAGGCAGACTTTAGATGCTAGTTGAGTAGGTAGCCACCTATATGATGTAATTTTAGGGACTCCAGGAAGGCTGATCTCCCTCCCCCTCAGGGCATAGGGTTCAAATCCTACCTCAGACACTTATTAGTTGGGTAACTGAGAAAGAGATTGATTTTACTTAGGTATTTGTATTCCTAGTACTTATCACAGTGCTTGGAACATAAAAAGAAACAAATACATTTTCATTCATTCATTCACTAACAAATATAAATAATTTAAAAATCTCCACTCTTGAGCAGTTTACAATCTAACAGGAGAAAACAACTGTGTATCTAAGTACATGCAGAATACATTTGAAGAGAACAAATATAAATATATAAATATAAATATAAGGTAACTAAATGCAATATAGTTATGGAGAGAGATCACTAATATTTGGTTAGATAGAACTTAATGCTTAAGGGAGAGATTGGTACTAGATCTATAGATTTAGGAGTCATCTGCATATAGATAATCAAAACCATAGAAGCTGATGAGGTCACCAAGATAAAGAGTATATATAGGCCTCAGAAAAAGTCTTATATCCACAGCTGGGTGGATATAAAACAATATGATATGGATTATAAGGCACCAAAGGAGACTGAGAAGGAAATGGCCTCCGGGGAGAGAAATGGTACCAAAATCCAGAAAAGAGAGGATATCCAGGAGGAGTGGTCAAGAGGGTCAAGAACAGCAGAGTAGCAAAGAAGGATGGGGCCCGAGAAAGGTTATCAGATTTGACTATTGAGAGATTTTAGGTAACATTGGAGAGAGCAGTTTTGGTTAAGTATTGAGTTTGGAGGTAAGATTGCAAAGGTTTCTGCAGTGAAAGGAAAGGAAATAGAAGCAATTACAGACAGTTTTCGCCAAGGCATTCAGCTGAGAAGCAGAGTAGAGATATGGGACACTAGCCTGAAGGGGTAGTAGAGTCTAATGGAGGTTTTTATTTTGGTTGTTTTGTTTTTTCAAGCTGTGAAGATTTAAGGCATTTGAAGTCAGTAAGGAAGGAACTAGTAAACTAGGAAAAATGGACAATTAGAGAAGAAATGATTGAGGAGGAAATTTATTGAACAAGATGAGCAAATCATTTACTCTCTCTGTACCTCAGTTTCTTTATCTGCAAAATGAGGTGGATGAATTTGGAGGCTCTTAGGGTTTCTTCTAGATGTCAGTCTATAACTCTAATCTTCATTGCCTAAATGGTCTTTGATGCCTGAAATTTCCATGTCCAAGAACAGAATCATAAAACATTAGAGCTGGAAGGAATTTTAGAAGTCAAAAACTTCACTCATTTTACAGATAAGGAAAATGAGGAATAGAGTAGTAAAGAGTTTTGCCCAGGGTCATAGAAGAAGCAGAAGAACCAGAACTTAAACCCATGTTCTTGAACTCCAGGCTCTTTTCATTATGATACTTCTCAAATTTAAATAGGTGGTAGATAAGGGGCAGCTAGGTGGTGCAGTGGATAGAGCACCAGCCCTGAAGTCAGGAGCACCTGAGTTCAAATCCGACCTCAGACCAAACACTTGACACGTGTGACCTTGGGCAAGTCACTTAACCCCAATTGCCTCACCAAAAAGAGAGAGAGAGAGAGAGAGAGAGAGAGAGAGAGAGAGAGAGAGAGAGAGAGAGAGGTGGTAGATAAATTAAAATCTACATTAAGGACTAAATCACTCATAAATGGCTCATCACTGATTATTTCCAAAAATATAGTATGACCCAAAAGTCTTAGTGCTAAAGCTTAACACTACACTAAGACTCTTGGGATATCCTATATGTTTTGAAAGGAAAGAAAGAGTATGAAGTATATTCTCTCTCTTTCCTAACCCTGTAAGTAGAAGACAGCATGGACAGAGTATATAATACTGAAGAAACATTTTGCCCAATTCATAGTTATGTACCAGGACAATCCCAATGGCATGTTCTGGGTAATCATCAGAAATTCAACCTAGTTTCTTCCCTATAGACTTCCATAGATGTTCATAGCAATGGTCTTATGGCGCTACAAGGAATTTAATGAGACAGCTGATATAGGAGAAATATCACTGGACCTGAAACTTGAAAAACCTTGGTTTTCCTTACTATCTGGAACATCTGGGAGTTTCAGTTTTCTACTCTGCAAAATGGGGAGAGTAATACATGTACTACTGATTTTACTACTTAACTTTACATTGTTTCAAACAAAGTCAACAAACATTTATTATGTTCTTGATATGTGCCAGGTGCTGAGATGAGAAAAAAGGTTCAATAAGTTTTAAAGTGCTATGAAAACATGCTTTTGTCATTATAATTAGTACTTTTTTTTTGAGGCAATTGGGGTTATGTGACTTGCCCAGGGTCACACAGCTAGTAAGTGTCTGAGGTCAGATTTGAACTCAGATCCTTTAGACTCCAGAGCTGATGCTCTATCCACTGTGCTACTTAGCTGCCCCATGATTAGTATTATTTTTATTTCAAGTACAAAAAGTCAAAAAAGAGGGCACCCCACTTCGTCCAGTGCAAATATTTGTAACTGCATTATCCCATGGAAGTCTCTGGAGTTAACTCTTTGGAAATTCCAAATTAAGAAGTGGGTAGGTGTGGAGAAGTTTTGAGTTTGGTAAGAAGATTGTCAGAAAAACAGACAGATTAGTCAGAGGGTCTGAGAGACAGACAATAACATTCAAGTAAGAAGAGAAAGGGTGATTTGGGGGAAGCTACGTAATGTCTAAAGAGAAGAGAAATGTGTACACACATTGAAGAAAACACAAATTTAACAATCATAATCCTTATTGTGAATGGATTAAATTCCCCAATAAAAACAAAAGAAATGGAGGAATAGATAAAAAACCAATAGTTTTCCTACATTAAACTCACACACACACACCAAACATACTGACACATACAGAATGAAAATGGAACAAAATCTGTTATGCTTCAAGAGACTCTCAAAAAGCAAAAACCAGTAAGAGAGTACCTAGCTACCCTCAATGAATTTAAGTCACCAGATCCAGAAAACATATATTCCACAACAATTAAATAATTTTTAGATATGATTACTAAGCTACAGTCTCTGATCTTCGAATACTGATGAAAAACAGGAGAAGTGTCATAGGACTAGACAAAGGACAAAAATATTTACTAATTGTTTTTTTAAAGGGAAGAAGGTAGAGTCTGCAAACTGTAGGTTGCTGAGTTTGACTCCAATTCCTGGAAAAATTCTACAACGTGTTATTAAGGTATAGTTTGTGAATGATTAGAAAAGGAATCATACGTCATCAAGAACGGGTCATGTTGAATTAAGTAATTTCTTTTCTCTGATAGAGTTACTAGACTGGTAAATTTAGGGAATGATGTGTGTAAAAACATATATATATATATAAGCATATACACACACATATATGTGTATATACACACATATATACAAGCATGTACAAATATACATATATACACCTATATATGCGTATATATACACACATCTGTATTTCAGCAAAACATTTTTTAAAAAGTTCCCATACTACACTTACGGACAAATAGAAATATTTGTGATATGGCAGAAAGATAGCTGGATTTAAAAAGCAGAGGATGAGGATGATACAAATGTTGGCTCTGCCAGTTAATACCTGTATACTTTTTAGCAAAAGTCTCTCTGGACCTCAGTTTCTTCCACTATGAAAGGGAGGGGGAGTTTGACTAGATGATCTTGAAGGTTCCTTCCATCCCTAAACCTATGATATGGTGATGTTATGTCAGTTAGATGATTTAGCAGTTAGATAAATTCAGAATTAAGGGGGTTGAACACAATGGCCTTCTAAAGTGCCTTTAAGCTTTTAAATCTATGATCCTATGATCCTATTATTGTCATTGAATGGCTGAACCCAAAGAGTAATCATTAATGGGTCAGTAGTAACCTGAAAGGAAGGCTCTAGTGTGATGCTCAAAGGGCTCTGCTCTATACCTGTACTGTTCAATAATTTTATCATTGCCTTTAGATGAAGGAATAGTTAGCTTCATTATCAAATTTGAAAATAACACAAAACTTTGAGGGAGAAATAACACATTGAATGACAGAGTCAGGATCTATTTGGAACTTGATAGGTTGAAACAATGGGTTCAACTTTTTTTTTAAGGTGAAATTTTATAGGGATAAATATAATTATCTATACTTGAGTTCAAGTAGTCAACTTCAAAAATTCAAGGTGGAGGAAATAAGTCTAGACAACAATTCATGCAAAAAAAAGATATGTTTGTTTTCTGGACTGCAAGTTCAATGCAAGTCAACAATATAATACAGAAGACAGAAAATGCAATATAACCTATGCTGGCATTTTCTGAGATAAAGGGCAACTAGTCGTATAGTGGATAAAGTGTTGGGCCTGGAGTCAGGAGGACTCTTCTTCCTGAGTTCAAATCCGGTCTCAGACATTTATTAGCTGTGTGACCCTGGGCAGGCCACTAAACCCTGTTTGCCTCAGTTTCCTCATCTGTAAAATGAGCTGGAGAAGGAAATGGCAAAGCACTCTACTATCTCTGTCATGAAAATCTCAAATGAGGTCATGAAGAGTTGTACATGACTGAAACAACAACAAGAGGTTCCAATAAGCGAAGTCCCTTATTATATTATGAAGTATTATGATCATTTCTTGATGACACATTTTAAAAACATTGACAAACCTCAATAGGCCTAGGAGAGAGGTAACCAGATGGTAAACTGGAATTCATTCCATATAAGAATTTGTGGGGCAGCTAGGTGGCGCAGGACAGCTAGGTGGAACAGTGGCGTCAGACCAAACACTTAACACTTACTAGCTGTGTGACCCTGGGCAAGTCACTTAACCCCAATTGCCTAAAAAAACAAAAAAGAATTTGTTGATAGAGGTAGGAATGCTAAACATGGAGAGGAGGACATGATATTAGATATGTTTTTTTCCTTCCATTTTTTATTTAAGATGATAAATAATTAGAAGAAAATAAAATCACAATTCTGGGAAGAAAACCAAGTAGTTGAGTCCAAATGTCACTACTATATCTATTTTCAAGTATTTCAGGAATATCACATACAAGAGGGATAGTTATAATTTCTGGTTGGTCCAGAAAACTGAACTAGGAGCTGTGGATAGAAGCAGAGAAGCAGATTTTGGCTCAATATAAGGATATAATTCTAACAACTAGTGCTGTTCAAGTCATTCAGTCAGTCACCTACTATGTGTCATGAATTGTGCTGAGGATCCAAATACAAAAAAAAAAGACAGTCCCTGCTTTCAAGGAGTTTACAATCTAATGGGGGAAGACAACAAGGAAATAGAAGCTGTAAAACAGGGAAGGTTGCTGGCCGAGGTACCTGATGAATGAGTTTGTTGAAAAAGTCAGAGAAGTCCCAAAGTAGTGCAGTCAGGTGAGAAATGAGGAGATGCGCTGAGCTGGAAACACATTCTTCATCACTAGAATTCTGCAAGAGAAGTCAGTGGGGCCATTCTTTTCAGGTATTTTGTAGAAGAGAGTCCTATTCAGTTACAGGTTTTCTTTACATGACTTCCGAGGCTCTTCCAAATTCTAAGTTTCTTTGTGTTTGGAACCCAAAATACCTGCCTGCCTCTGCCATTAACCTTCTAATTAGATATATCAGATTACTTTACCTTTCAAGGCAGATTACCATATATGATTCCAAAACTGCTTTCCAGTTCTGTGATTCAACGATTCTATAAATTACCAAAGACAGAATGTCATTCTCACTTGACTGTACTTATTAGGACAGTAAAGATATCCCTTTGCTAACCACAGAATTCAGTCACAAAGTCATTGTCTTTCTTAAGTATTCTTGAGGTTTAATGTACTTTTATGATGTAGCCATTTTAAAATGATTTCCTTCTTGTACACATGAGTTGTCTAAATAATAATACATTCTGAGAGGTGATATATATAGTAGAGTATAAATAACATCAATTCATTATTATATTGTGCCCTTAAGGTTTATAGACCATTCCCTTCAAATTGCCCTGTGAAGGAGATGTTGAAAATGGTATTGTAGCACATGTAAACTCTGGATTTACTATCTCAACCCCCACATCCTTTGTTTCCAATAGCATCATGTGGTGATTCTTGCCTTGGTGTGAACTTGATTTAAGTGAAGCAGAGTTGCACAAAGTCATCTGCCTCAAACTCTCTTCCAGAGTCATCTAAGTCCAGTGGCAAAACAAAAGTCAGGATGACTGGTGATGGAACAGGATGCAGTGAATGATTTTTGCATCTTTGATGCCTGACCAAGCTCTAAGTGCTTCACAGCATCTATTTCAACTGCTTTCATGGTCATTGGAACAAATTGTTTTCATCCACTAATTCTGCCAGGGTAAGTTTTCACATACTTAGGGTATACATCCCTCTAACTCACTGGTAGGTTTGAGGGTTTAGCCCATCTGCTGAGATGGTTTCATCAGGTTGTAGCTGCTACACATGCTACAGTTTCTTGGAGCCATAGGTGAATGTTGAGTGAAAGAGGAACCCCAAAGGTGGATTAATAGCCCTGAAAAGGGCTTGGCAAGCTTTCACACCAGAGATGTTAGTCTTCCTCGAACACTCCACACATCCCCTTTGTACTGGCAGATTGGATATCTAGGAGGCTGCTATTATTTCCCAGCAGAGCTCTAACTTCAGCCTAGAGGGCTTAGAGTTATCTTTCTATTTCTTTATTTCATAAGCCCCTCCATACTGGTATACCTTCCCCTTATGATTAATAGCTGACATTAACACCAGTTAGACTTAATTAGCCCTAAGCTACTTACTATAGTGGTATAATTGGTACAAAGCATCAACCTCCCCCCCCCCACAACCTCCCACCACCATACACACACAACCCAAAAGTCCATAAAAAGGATGTGGTTCTCTTTTTTTCCAGGCTCTGTAAGGTTTACATTATATAGGATTCAGACAAAGGTACCAACACATGAACCAAATATATGCAGTTAAGCAATTTTGCACAAAAGGCAGCTTGAAAACAAGGTCAATTGAGATGGATATCAGTAAGTATAAATATTCAATATAATTCAGATAAAGCCAAAATACAAAGAGAACCCAAAGCCCAAGCTTGAGTCGAACCAAAATAAGACCTAAATGAGCAAGTCTTGGATGCAGGACTTGGGGGAACTTAAAATTCCCCCTGAGATTCCTGGAAAGTTACTGAGTCAGGGTAACATTTCTTTTTTTTTTTTTTTTCAGCCAAAGACAAGGTTTATTAGAACATCCATCATATTGGGCAGACTCTTAAGGAGTCTGAACATTAGTAATAAACTATTGGCTTGTTGGCTAGATTATAAGAATCCCAGCAGTGGCTAGATTATAAGAATCTGAGCCCAGGGTAACATTTCTTCCATGCCACAAATGTGGCCTTGATTTTTGATGTTTGTCCTTTGTTTTCAAAGAGGACCAATTACATTACCAGTGATGTCTTGATTTGTACATGAATTGGATTTAAGTGATGTAGAGTTGCACAGTCATCAGCCTTACTCTCTCTTCCTGAGTCATCTAAGTCCATTAGAAGGACAGAAGTCAAGATGACTGGTGATGGCCTGGGATGCAGTGGATGACCTTGGTGTCTTCAACACCTGACCAATCTGTAAGAGTTCCATAGAATCTATTTCAGCCTCCTTCATGGCCTTCCTGGTCACTGGAACAAATTGTTCTCATCCACCCATTTCACCAGGGAAAGCTTTCACATTCTTGGGTAGATATTCCCCTAACTCACCAAAAGATTTGAGACTTGTTGGTTACTCTCAATGGTCTTGATACTTAAACCAGGGAGAGTCAAAATAGAAAAAAGAAAACTATAGACCAATTTTACTAATTAACATAGATTCAATAATTTTAAATAAAATACCTGCAGAGAGATTATAGCAATATATCACAAAGATCATACACTATGACTAGGATGGATTGATGTTAAGAATGCAAGGCTGGTTCAATATTAGAGAAAATGTAAGTATAATTGACCTTATTAACAGCAAAACAACAAAAATTGTATGATCATTTCAATAGACAGAAAAAAAACTTTTGAAAACAGAAAATATATCAATAAATAGAGTTTTCCTTAAAATGATAAGTAGTATATATCTAAGATGAAGAGCAAATATTATTTCTACAGGGGTAAGTTAGAAGCCTTTCTAATAAGATCAATGGTGAAGCAAAGAGGTCTATTATCACTATTACTATTCAATATTGTACTAGAAATACTAACTATAGCAGTAAGACAAGAAAAAGAAATCAGAGGAATAAACATAGGTAATAAGGGATCAAAATAATTGCTTTTTGTAGATGATAATGATGGTTTATGTAGAAAGCCCTAGAATGTCAACTAAAAATTTATAATACCACAGTATACACAGCTATCCCCCTCTATATGAGTACCTACTTTGTTTCCAATTCTTTGCTACCTGCCCCTCTGCCACCCCACCCTCCCATCCCAGTCAATGCTGCTATGCCATTTAAATACATATTATGCTTTAGCTTTTGTCTTGATGTTTTTGGAGTTTGCTATGCTTTTTTATACAGAATGATAAACTACAGAGGAGGTCTCTCAAGTACACATTTTGGAGTGGATAACAACAATAACTATAGTAGTATTTGTATTGTACTTTAAAATTTGCAAAGCGCTTTATAAATATCTGATTTCATGCAACAACCCTGAAAGATAGGTGTTATTATTACCCCGATTTTACAGATGAGGAAATTGAGGCAGACAGAAATGAAATGATCTTCCCAGGATTACATAACATCTAAGGCTGGATTTGACAACAGGTCTTCCTGACTCTAGATCCAGCACTCCATCCACTGCCCACCTAGCTGCAAATAGAATACAGTAGAGTAGAATATAGGCAATAGTCAAGCTTCAACCAAATTTCAGGATAAGTTCCAAGGAAATTTACCTAACTAATCAGTATGGTGTATGAATTCATATCCTTATCACAATACCAAATTTGGAGAATAAAACTAAAATCACAATCCAGAAGGAGTGAGGAAGCTCTCTGGAACCCTCTCGCTGCTCAACCTGGAGTGGATGACAAATGGCTTCCATGCATCATTTTGCCTTATGACTTGGGCTCCTCTACTAATAAGACATTAAAGAAAGAATAGATGTTTGTATTTCTGGCCACTTCCTCATCCTCTCCACTATAATTTCTGGCACATACCTGGAGTTGTGTTAGGAAATGAAACCATAAAAATACATTGGTATAATCATTTGGAAATGACTGGGCCTTGAAATGTTTCATTATCCCGGCAAAAAAGGAAACATATTCTATTTAAGTATCTGATACTTTATCGTGGTTTTCTAATATATTACTTCATGTCTGCAATAAGGCACCCTGTATCAATTTTATGGTTATGCATTATTTATGCTCATGTGTCAAACTAATGATTTTCATCTTGCAGTTTGGAATCAATCTGGAAATGAATTTGCTTTATATCTGGCTAAAATAGTTTGGTTTTTTGTTTGTTTTCATTAAAAGACATTGAAGGGGAGATTTTCCTTTCACCAGGAGATTGGGATGCTAATGCAATAAAATATTGAATAATAATCCTCATATTGCGTAACATCTCATTTTTCTTATAATCTTAGCTTTTTCTGGGTATAGTTTTAGGGGCATCCTGAAGGTGGTTTTCAATGCTAAGATACCGTAATAAACCCAAGCCCTCAAAAATGAATTCTCATTCTTTTTCTCTGACTATTGTTCCTCTATGCAGTTTTTCTTTACTGACTTGTTTTGAAGTCAATATATCTCACTTCCTAGATTGCTTTTCACAGGTGTAAGCATCATCTTAATAATGGTCAGCAAGTGGCCCCAAATCCTTTTCACATTAGTTGCTGACAGGTGCTGTCATACTCAGCGTTTCCTCAGAATAAAAGGATAATGTCTCTGTTGTTTAAAAGATTTGGAAGTATAAAGACAAGGAGAAAATGGAGGATTGGATAATGTAATGCACATCTTCAATGTCTAATAAGGACTTAATAAGTATAGGAAGAGGCATGTTGCCTCAGGCTATGAAATCATATATACATACATACATATGGGTACATACATATATATACATACATATATATACATACATACATATATATATATATATATATACACATACATATATATATTCCATTCCCCCCAACTCCCCTGCATAAACCTGCATCACTGGCATTCAGGGGGCTAGGGAAAGGAATTAGCATACTTACTTCTACTTTTAATCACTTACTTTGCCTTTATCACTTAATAACCTTTTCTTCTTTGAAGTTGAAGTCAATAATTAGTTAATTCAATCTCATTACCAGTAATGTCATTCAAGATTTTGAACTTTGAAATGAAGATTATAAAAAAAGAAGGAACTCTGGATCTCTCCAAATCATTGGTTATTAATAATCATTTCTCTCACCTAGTAGTGGTATTGCTGGGTCAAAGGGGATGCATAATTTTGTAGGCCTTTGGGAGTAGCTGCAAATTGCTCTCCAGAAAGGTTGGATGAGTTCATAAGTCCACCAATAGTGCATTAGTATCCCAGTTTTCCAATAGCCCTTCCAACATTTATGATTTTCCTTTTCTGTTATATTAGCCAATCTGATAGGTGAGAGGTGGTACCTCAGAGTTGTTTTAATTTGCATTTCTATAATCAAAAATTTGTATTTCTCTAATGTAATTTCTCTAATCAATAGATTTAGAGCACTTTTTTCATATGACTAGAGATAGCTTTGATTTCTTTGGCTGAAAACTGCCTGTTTATATCCTTTGACCATTTATCAATTGGAGAATGATTTGTCTTCTTATAAATTTGACTCAGTTCTCAATATATTTGAGAAATACAACCTTTATCAGAGATACTTGCTGTAAATTCTTTCCCTAAATTTCTGCCTTCCTTCTAATTGGGGTTGCATTGGTCTTGTTTATGTAAAACATTTAAAATTTAATATAATCAAAATTATCCTTTTTACATTTTGTTAAGCTCTCTATTTCTTGTTTTTCCCAAATTCTTTCCTTCTTCGTAGGTCAGACAGATAAACTATTTTATGTTCCCCTCATTTGCTGATGGTATCACCCTTTATGTCTAACCATATACCCATTTTGACCTTATCTTGGCATACAGTGTGAGATGTTGCTCTACGCATATTTTCTACCATGTTCTTTTTTGGTTTTCCCAGTAATTTTTGTCAAATAGTGAGTTTTTGTCCCAATAGGTTGGACCATATTTGTGCCATAAAAATAATTTGGTAGGACTCCTTCTTCACCTATTTTTTTCTAAGTAATTTATTACATGTAACTTCTAAGAACAATTATCAGGGCACTTAGAAGGATTCAACATAGTCAGAAGGCTTGGGAGCGAGACAATTATGTTGGGATAATGTAAAAAAACGGATGGATGAGAAAGAGAGATGCTCTAGGAGAAGTGGGAAGGGAGAAGAGTATGGAAAATCATCTCACATAAAAGATGCCCATAAAGAAGAGGTTTTACCACAGAAGGGAAAATCATGGGGAGGCAGGAAATGTGTGAAAATCACTCTCATCTAAATTGGTTCAAAGGCGGAATACACACACACACACACACACACGCACACACACCCATTCAATATGGTGTAGACATTTATCTTACTCTATAGAAGTAGGAGGGGAAAGGGATAATAAAAGAGGGACTGATAAAAGGAAAGGTGGAAAAAAGAATGCAGTGGTCAGAAGAAAAACAGACTTTAGAAGAGAGACAGATTAAAAAGAAATAATTTTACGATGATCTCTTCATTGCTAACGTTTAATGGTTTTTTGTTTATTAATCTTTATGGTTTTTGCTCTCTGTACAGCCTTTAACACTGTCAATGACTCTCTTATTCTTGACACCTTCTCCCCTCTAGATTTTCATTACACCACAGAGTCTTGGGGAGGCTAGGCAGCACAGTGTGTGCTGGGCCTGGACTCAGGAAGACTCATCTTCCCGACTTGAAATCTGGCTTCAGACACCTACTAGCTGAGTTACTCTGGACAAGTTACTTAATCCTTTTTGTCTCCTTTTCCTCTTCTTTAAAATGAGCTGGAGAAGGAACTAGCAAACCGCTCCAGTATCTTTATCAAGAAAATTCCAAATGGGGTCATGAAGAGTTGGACATGACTGAAAACAATTGAATAAAACAGTCTTTTGGTTTTCCTCCTCTCTGTCTGAAGTCTCCTCAGTCTCCTTGGATGGATTTTCATCTAGGTCACATCCACTAACTATAGGTATCCCTGAAGTCTCTAACTTGGGCCCTCTTCTCTTCCCTTTCTATACTTTCTTATTTTTATTTTATTTTTTGCTTTTAAGTGAGGCAATCAGGGTTAAGTGACTTGCCTAGGGTCACATATTTAATGTCAAGTGTCTGAGGCCGGATTTGAACTCAGGTCCTCCTGACTCCAAGACCGGAGTTCTATCTACTGTGCCACATACCTGCCCTCCCTCTATACCTTTTCATTTGATGATTTCATGGGCACCTCTGGATTCAGTTGTCATTTCTATGCTGATGATTTTCAATCTATTTATCTAACCCTTACATTTCTCCTGAACATCAGTCTCAAAATATCGACTGTCTACTGGTCATCTCAAACAGGATATCTTACAGATATCTTAAAATCAACATGTCCTAAACAGACATTATCTTTCCTTCTAAAACTTTTTTTCTTTTCTTAACTTCCCTATTACATTTGAGGATACCACCTATCCTCCTAGTTACCAGGCTCATAATCTAGATGTCATCTTCAACTCCTCATTCACATTCATTCCTCATATCTAATCTTTTGCCATGTCCAGTCATTTTTACCTTCACAACATCTATGGTTCACATCTCCTTCTCTTCTTTGACACAGCTGCCACTCTCTTGTAAGCCCTCATCATATCACTTCTTGACTTTTGCAATGGTCTTCTTTTTGGTCTACATCTCTCAAAATTTCTCCACTTAAAACCATTCTTATTTCAGCTACCAATGTCATCTTCCTAATTGGCAGGTCTGATCATGCTCCCCTCCTCAATAAATTCCAGTGGCTCCCTATTATTTCCAGGATCAAATTTAAAAATCCTCTCTTTGGCTTCATAATCTGGTCCCTTCCTACTTTTCTATTCTTCTTACACTTTACTCCACATACTGGGTAATCCAGCAACAATGGCTTTCTTAATGTTTCTTGCACTTAACATTGCATCTCTTGACTCACATACATTTTCTTTTTCTAAAAATCTATTTTTATTTTGTTAAATACTTCCTAATTATATTTTGTAGAATTAATATTCATTTTTAAAATGTTACAAATTTTTTTTCTCTCCCACTCTTCCCTGGTCACTTGAAAAGGCAAGCAATATGATGTCCATTATTTATCTGAGATCATGTAAAACATATTTCCATGTTAGTCGTATTGCAAAAGAGAACACACAAAGATGAAAAATAAAGAAAGCAAAAAGTTATGCTTCAGATTACACCTAGAGTTTATCAGTTCTCTCTCGATGTGGATAGCATTTTTTTATCATGAATCCTTTGGAATTGTCTTAGAACATTGTCTTGATCAGAGTAGCTAAGTCTTTCACAGTTGATCATATTTACAGCATTGCTATTACTGTATACAATATTTTGATTCCACTCACTTCACTTTGTATTAGTTCACATAAGTCTTTCCAGGTTTTTCTGAAACCATCCTGCTTGTCATTTCTTATAGTGCAATAGTATTCCATTACAATCATACCACAATTTGTTCAACCATCCCTCAGTTGATGGGCATCCGTTTGGTTTCCAATTTTTTTTTGCCATTGCACAAAGAGCTGTTATAAATATTTTTATACAAATAGGTCTTTCTATCATTTCTTTGAACTTTTTAGGATACAGACCTAGTAGCAGCATTGCTGGTTCAAAGGGTATGCGGTTTTACAATCCTTTAGGCTTGGTTCCAAATGTTCTCTAAAACAGTTGCACTTTCTTTCTTCTTCTTTTTCTTCTTTTTTTTTGTGTGGGACGTAATTGGGATTAAAAATGACTCATCCAAGGTAGCACAATTAATAAGTATGAAGTGTGTGAGGCTGGATTTGAACTCAAGTCCTCCTGACTCTAGGTTGGTGCTTTATCCACTACACCACCTAGCTACCACTCCCATGCATTTTCACTGGCTGTCTCTAATGTCTGGAATTCTCTCCTTCCTAACCTCTACCTCCAAGCTTCCCTGACTTCCTCCAAAACTCACCTGAAATGTCATTTTTGGCAGGAAGCTTTTCCCAGTCCTTCTCCCACACAGACACACACTGTCCTTATCTAATGCATTCCTTCTGATACCACTTTCCACCCACTTTGTGAAAATATTGTATGTATGTAATTGTTCACATGTCTCTTACACTAAAATGTCAACTCCTTGAGGTACTGTTTTTGTATTTCTTTGTATCCCCAGTACTTAGCACAATGCCTGGCACATGCTTAATAAATGATTATTAACAACTGTCTGGTTTGTAAGTTTAGAGTTGGAAAGGACTTTGGAGAACATTTTGTTCACTATCCCCACCCCCACTCCCATTTCACTGATGAAGAAACTGAGGCACAGGGAGCTGAAGTAACTTATATAGTTAAGTAGCACAACCAAGATTCAATCCAGCTTGTTTGACTCTAAAGTCAGCACCCTTAACCATAACAGCTCTTTCATCGTTCAGTGACCCATTTCACTGGTCATTTCTAGACACAGTCAAACTACAGGGGGATATTTAGTAAGTAAACACCAACCTCTACCTCTGAGTTTACCTGGGTATATTAGGACTGACATGTATTAGCTTTAAATGCTGGATTGATATCAGAAAGGAAGAAGACTGTGTACCATCAGCTAGAATAATTCACTAGCTGACAGTCTTAGCATGTGGTCATCAAGAATACTATAAATCATTGACTGGAGTTGGGTGACAACTTCTCCACTTGCCCTACTCTCTGCAGGAGACATCCTGCTACTGAATCATTAGCATGCCCTCAGTATATTTGCAGCATCTTCTAGGAACCCAAAGACTTCAATAACATATTTGTGGGTAAAGAGCTCATACAAAGGGCACATAGCATTTTCCCCTCCTATATTCTTTCTTATTTTTGTTATATATTCTTGCTAGAAACAAAGAAGCAACAAATTTGCTTCCAGAGCCCAGGTCACACTTTCAGTCCTTCAGCCACATTTGCATGTATGGGAAATATTAGTCATGTCATTGTTACATAAGTGCCTCAAGGAATCTTACTAATATAAGCAAAGTAAGTTTTTATCCCTTAGATCTCCTAGTGACATTATTTACTTTCCTGATTTGACTCCAGCTAGAACATGTCTCTAGTGAAAAAGGATGTTTTCTTCCTTATTGGGATGCTCTTCCACAGCCTTTCTATTTATCCAATCCATTTTTCAAGACCTGAATTTAGCCCAAGGGTGTCCTAGAGCCAGCATGTAACAGCTCATGAGAGCCAATTATTAAATTTTCAGTGTAAGCATTTATACATTGGAAATTAGCAAATGCTACAAATCAGGGTTTGGGTTACTGTTTTGCTAATTGCCTGGACTTAAGAAAATGATGCAAAAATATTAATAATACATAATCAACTTAAAAATGTATTATGAATACTTCCCTCCCAGACAGCCTCTTGTCAAACAGTAACCAGTATACTACTGCTTAATCCTCACCCTATTCATGAAGGCATTTGAAACAACATCTTCCTTCTTTGAACTCATACAGCTTTTTCCATGTCTTACTCATTGAGCATTTGACCATGTTTGCCCTCTAAGTGTTTTTATTTTATTGTACTAGATTGTTCTTTTTTGAGGCAATGTGGTGTGGTAGAAAAAACATTGACTTTGGAGTTAGAGGACTTGAGAGAGGGGCATGACTACAGGACTATACTTGCTGGTAATATTATTGAATAAAGTGCATGATACTGCCAAGGATCCACTGGGCTATCTCACAGGCTTGCTGCAAACCCTGTCATGCCATTCCATCCCTGGGCAGCAATAATGCCCATCACAAACTTTCCCCATCACATAGATGTAATGTGTCTTGATGGTAGAAGACATTTAGACCAATACGGCTGAATTCCTCCACTGAATTGGAGCACCTACCATGGCCAAAGCCATCTGTTTGTTCCTGAAAGAAAATTTTCAATTGCAATCTTCCATCTCATATCACTTCTAATCAGATTTCCCAGATTATCTCAAACATCTAAATTCTACTTCTGAAGTCTTTTTAAGTAAAGATTTGCCTTTCCCTGGCATATAATCATTAGTGGATGAGAAGCTAAAGTAAATGAAATGAACCCTACATATCACCACAAAGTATATGCACAGACCCAGTCTCATCATTAACCAACACCGAAGCTTAAATCTGCTCCATTTCTGACCAGGGCCACTTTGCCCTTCCTTAGGCAACCTGGTGGCTCCCTCGTTCCTGGGAGTTCAGCATTCTGCTGTTGGACTTAGTGTGGATAAATGATAGGCTTAGCCCCCTACAGCTCAGAACTCCTGAGCTCAAGAGATCCACCAATTTCAGCCTCCCCAGTAACAAGGATTAGAAGGCTGTGCCACCCTGAAACTATGCTAGAGCCAGCTCATCAGCTTATAAGAACCTATTTTTAAATTTTCGTTGTGACCATCACATCTTGGAAATCAACAAATGTTATAAATTAGGTATTGATTTATTGTTTTGCTGATTTAATAAAGACTTAATAAAGTGATGGAGGACATATTAATAATGCAAATTAAATTTGAAACTGTGTCATGAGTATGTTTGAGCTGGTTGTTAAACATCTACCAGCATAACCCTGGCCACCATGTACAGGTCCAATTATCTCTTAATTGAGTAGTGACCTTCTTGAAAGTTCTTTATTCTTGTGCATAGCTTCCTGTTCCTTAAGCCCGTGGATTTTTGGATCCCAGAGAAACTCAGGTTCTTTCTCCCAGCCTAGCATTTGGTTTATACTTACTTGGATAATACTATTATAGTTTCATAGAATCTAGAGCTGGCAGGAATATTAGAGGTCATCATTTTACTGGTGAAACTTATCTTTGGCCCCACTCACACAAGGGTCAGTGACTTGAGAGACTTAAGAGAAGGAACCACCTGACATTTTATCTAGCACCCCCAAATTCTGGGATCATCCCCTCATCTTTTTTTCTTTTTTTAAAGAGGCAATCAGAGTTAAGTTACTAGCCCAGGATCACACAGCTAGTGAGTGTCTGAGGCCATATTTGAACTCAGGTCCTCCTGACTCCAGGTGCAGTGCTCTTTCCATTACACCAACTAGCTGCCCCATCATCCCCTTATCTTGAACTGAAAGGAGGTTGTACAAAGAAAAAAAAGGAAGTAAGAAGCTAGGAACTATCAGCAGTGGCAGCTATGGGGAACTATTAGAAATGCCAGAGGTTGACCAGTGTAAACTGAATGATAAGCTAAGGGAGGGGACAATTGAGATGTTCTATATGTGAACAATGAGCTCCATTGAATCTGTGTTCCTGACCTATCTGATTCAGGAGGGAAAGGGGGTGACCTTCTTCCCTTGCCCAGGGAGAAGATGAATGACTTGTACTATTCATTGTTTCTCATTTTCTGCTTCCTTTTGACCATGTTATGCTTGATGAAGTTGCTTAGGTTCCTTCCCCGAAAGTTTACTTTGTAAGCTGTCAACCTTTGATAAAGTTATTGGGCAAGAAAAGGTGTTTGCTGTATTAATCAATGCACAGAAAACATAAATAGAAGAAAAATTAATTCCTTTCAGAATCAAAGGATATTTTTATCCATACAGGCTAGGCTGGGGGCTGGAATTATAGAGGCAAAGAGAGGCAGTGTTGTTATCTACCGCAAGTTTTGCAGGCAAACCTGAGACCCATTATAGAAGGCTACCTCTAGAGTAACTCTCCTTTTCCATTAAGACCGAAAACCAGAAGCAACAGCTGTTGGGGGGAGGGGAGAAAGACAATCTGCCACCACTTCAGTGTGAGAGGCTCAGAGCAGCCAGCTTTCTCACATTCATTTCAAAATCATAATCTCTAGAGGGGAGAGGGAGCAAGGACAGAGGGCATCAACTGTGCATGGAAGGTTATCATGGTGACACTACCATGGCAACCTAGCCATCTGCTACCAGTGTCTGAAGTCATTCATGAGCTCCCTCTGGTGGCAAGAGATGAGTCATGAAGTGATTTGGACAACATCACATAGGTTGTAAATAGGATATAAGTACAGGTCCTCTGATACAAACATAGGTCCTCTGATTCTAAGTCCAATATTCTTTATAGTTTTTATATTTTTATAGTCTTAATTCAGATCTCATTTATCTTGCTCTAGGAGGAGATTACTACCCCAATCCCCTGCCCTAATGATTCTCTTAATCACCAACCCATAAAAATATACTGCAGATAACACATTAGGCCCTTTTGTTCTGCTTTGGAAATAAGTGGTAAGTTTCTAAATAGTACTACATAAATATATATGTGTTTAGATGGTTGAATACGAATTTCTCTTGTTTTTGTTTCACTTTCCCAAATACATCCCTTCACTACTCAGAGAGCCATGCCTTGTAACAAAGAATAAAAAAGGGAAAAGAAAGCAGTTAAAACTAACAAACATATCATAGAATCATAGATATGGACTGGAAAAGGGGCTCAAGAGGCCAATTCATTCAATCCATTCATTTTGCAGATGAAGAAATTGAGGCCTAGGGAAGATAAGTTGTCCAAGGTCACACAGGTAATAGGTATTGAGTAGACTGGAATCCAGGCCATCTGATTCCAGAGTCAGAGCTTTTTCTTTCTACTATCCCCTGAATTTGTTTAATATCCATAGTCGCCTCCCTTTTCAAGGTTAATGGTGATCTGACTTGGTCATTATAATTTCATAGGCATGGAAATTACTTGGAAGAAGCAATGATTATCAAATTGTTATCCGTATCATGAATTCCACCAAGCCATTGTTGAACCAAGAAGAAACTTTATTAACTACCTGGGAAGGCCAGGCATCCCACCTGTGTGAGAGCACACGTGTGAGAGAGCATGTGTCGACAGATGCACACCTTTTTATTCCCTATTCCCAATTTGAATTTCCTTCCTCTGTTTTTCCTTTGGCTGGGTACTATAGAGGTTACAGCCTATCAGAAGTGCCTAATTTCCCCACAGGAGTCTCTGTCCCTAATTACATCTCTCATTCCCCACAATTCAGCCACTCAGGCACTTATTTAATTTTGCCCTTATTTGGGTATGCCCACACCCCCTCTGCCTGTGACATGGATGTGTCAATCCACACCTAACCTCAGCATCAACCCTCATTGGCCAGTCCATTCATCCACCAATTCTACTCCATGGCCTCCTCTGTTCAACCTCCACCCCTGTGGAAATGGAAACCAGCCATTTCCCATACTCCCTCCTAGTCCAAACTCTACAATGCTGTCACACAGGCATCCTGATTGAGTGACATGCAGAAGCAACATCCCCAACCATTTTCCACAAAATGGTTACATCTTGTGAAAGCAAAGGTCAGCATATGTGTTTCTGCTGCCACTAACTTTACTCAGAATATCTAATCTTGACCAGCTGACTCCAGATTGATCTGCCTTCTCCATCTTTAGTTAGTTCTCTGTCATTTGAGTGCTAGGTTGCACGCCACACACATGGATTTCATTGCTCTCTCTTTCTAATTTTAATTCTATGGTTTTTAAAAATGGATATCACTCCAAGAAAATGTCACTCTCAAAGAACACACTCTGTGGACTGCTAAAGATATTGAAGGGGCTGTTCATGTAAGGAGGTCTCATTCAAAACAAATAGTCTGTCATACCAAATGCAAAGTAAAACGCAGTTAAAAATGAAAAGTAACTCCAAAAACTGATAAGCTATTGCTACAAAACAACTTAATTAGTTCTCAGAAAACAAAGACCTTCAGAAGAGCCTGGTGAGGCTATCGCTGATTACTGCACAGTATGACTTAGTTGTTTTAAAGGAGGAGGAGGAGGAGGAGGAGCGGCTGTTAACCATCACAACTAATACAGTCCCTTTTTCACATAGGGCTCCACCAAAACGTTTGTCAGAAAATGTCCAGGTGAGCCAATAAGATTCGGGCATCTTAATCACTCTAAAACATTTTGGGGGATTTTGATTTTTTTTTACCTCCAATGAGCTTACAATTCTTGCCTACATCGAAGGAATGATGAACTCAAATAAATATGCTGAGAAGCAGAACTGTTCTGGAATTATAGAAATTGCCAAATGGAGATGGGATACTACAACAAGAAGAGGGAAGAGAAGGAAGAGGAGGAGGAAAAGAAGGAGGAGGAGGAGGGGAAGGGGAGGAAGAAGAGGAGGGGGGAGGAGAAGAAGAAAGAGGAGGAGGAGAGGGGAAGGGGAGGAAGAAGAGGAGGGGGGAGGAGAAAAAGAATTCATTCACTTGACCTTGTCATCCTTTCAGCTATTGCCCTGTATCTCTTCTTCATTTATCTTCTAGGTCTCACTTCATCCCATTTTAGCTCACTTCTCAGATACTTGCAAGTCAGCCTTTGATCTCACCAATCATCTGAAATTATTTCCTTCAAAGGCTTCCTTCAAAAGCAATCCCTGAACAATTTAAATGCTATGACCTTTGCTCAGTCTCCACCCTTCTTGAACTTTATAGTATTTGACTTTCTTGACCACACCTTACACCTAACTACTGTCCTTCCTAAGGTTTCAGGATTCTGATCTCTCCTGGTTCACTTTCTACCTCTGATTGCTCTTTATCATGCTTTCTTGTTGGATCATTATTAGCTCTGTTCCCTAACTGTGGGCATCCCCTAAAATCAGTCCTAGGATTTCTTCTCCTCTCTATCTTCTCTTCTTGGTGATTTCATTAGCTCCTATGAGTTCAATCATCATTATGTTGCAAAGGAATCTCAGATCTATATCTCCAGCACTAATCTCTTCTATTAATGACTAGTCCCACATCACTGTTGGTCCCACACCACATTTACCAGCTGAATGTCTCATAGGAATCTGAAATACAACAAGTTCAAAATGGAATTTATTATTTTTTCCACATTAAACCCATGCCTAACTCCAAACATTTCTACTTCCATTACACATAGCACCTCCTTCCAATTATCTGGGTATATAACCTTTCCTCTACCTCAACCCCCCTGTATCCAACCAGTTGCCAAGTCTTGATAATTCAACCTCCACAAAATCTCTTGCATCTTCCCCCTTCCCTGCACTCATAAACCACCACCTCTCTCCTGAATTGTACTCCCAGCTTCCAGACTCTCTGATCCATCCTGTAAAAATTGCATTTTTACCAATATAATTTTCACAGTGCCATGAAAGAACCTTCAGGGGCTTCTTATTTAGCCTCTAAGCGTTAGTTGAGGAGGCTTTAAAAATACTTAATCCCTTCTCAACCTAGGGTCCCACCTAACTTTATAGCCTTATTTTATATTGCTTACTACATTCTACATTCTTGACAAACTGCCCTATTTGCAGTTCCTTGAGCTTGGTATTCTATTTCCCACCTCCATGCATTTGTACAGGCCATCCCTCTGTGCCTGGAATGCACTTCTCCTTAACTCTGCTGCCTGAAATATCTAATTTTGTTCATGATTTAGTTCATGTGTCATCTCCTTTGGAGCCCTTATCCTAATCCACTTACTTGGTGGCATGTTCTTCTTCCTCAAATTATCTTATATATACATGCTTTATCCTTCTAGTAGAGTTTAAGCTCCTGAAGCTACTAAGTACTATTTTACATTTGGTCTGTGTTTCTTCAGTTCCTAAAGCAGTGACCTCAGACGCTTACAAGCTTGTGCAACCCAGAGTACTTTCCAGAGTACAACAGGCTATTGTGTGCACATGAGAGGATTACCTCTACAGAGCTGTTGAAAATGATACTTACAATATCATTTAAGTCACTTAACCCTGTTTGCCTCAGTTTCCTCATCTGTAAAATGAGTTGGAGAAGGAAATGGCAAACCACTCCAGGATCTGCCAACAAAACCTCCAAATGGTCACAAAGAGTAGAACACAACTGAACAACAACAAAGTTTCTAACCATGAGTTTAAATGTTCTCACTTTTCTAGTTTTAATTATATCAGCCAAGCTTTTTGTCATGTGTTGCATAATTAAGGCTACTTTAGTATCATCCTCACCATCTTTCTGTGAATGGAACTTCACCAGAACTTGGGCCATTCTTGAAATATAACTTTTTAAGAATTCCCTTTTCCCTTCTAGGAGACTGGTTTCCTCATGTAAGATTGACTACTCTGATCCCTCCTGCTTGAAGGCCATGTACATTCCATTTCACCCCTCCATTAGAGTTACCTAGTACCTTTAAGAGGGTTGGGGTGTCTAGGTTCTCTGCCATTTGTTCCTGTCCCCACTGATGGTGTTTCCTCAAGTGTAAGAGGGTAGATCCCCTATACTCTCTTTCATTTAACCACTAACAGATTAGCTTTTACTTCAAAGAGATAAGAACAAATATACAAACACTCAATAACGCAGGGGAGGCATAATCCCTATCTTATACCACTTCAGTATCTAGGGAAGGTAAAGGTTTGGGCTCATAGCTAAGCTCATTTCCTATATGGCGCAATTCCATTTCCGAGTCGATTCACTTTGGGCTCAAGTCTCAGGTACCATGGCTTCTCAAGGCTTTCTTGCTAGGTTAGCCAACTGCAATATCCCGTTTAGAATCCTAGTTCCAAGTTCACCGTTACTTGAACTTTTGAGTTCAATGGAGATCACCACCTGAACCTGAAACTGAGGACAAATTAGAGCAGAACAGAGACCCAGGACAATTTCTTGAAGCTATGGGAAAAAGAAAATATCAACAGAAGGAAGCCCCTCCCTATTCCTCCCTTCACTCAACCTTTACCTTTTCTGCTTGATGAATAAGAAAAAAATATATAGGAAAGAGACCAAAACTGTTCTAGTCTGGCAGTTTTAAAGACAGCCTGTTCTGGCTACATTGGAAGCCACTGGAAGGTGATAGGAGAATACAGAGAAACAAAGTGCCTCCATGTTAGATAATCTAGGCATACTCCAAGTCCCCATTAGGCTGGCAAAGGGCATATAGCTGTAGCCTAACTTGCACCAGCCAGCCACTGCTGTGATTATTGGATCTCTGTAGTCATAAAGCACACCTACAATGAATGTCTTCTCTCTGCTTTGGAAAACTGTTAAAATAATCAATAAATTATCCCTTTCTCATTGTATATGAGTTCCTAATCAGCAGACAATGGTGAAACAATAGTTTAAATCTCCTTCCTTTCTGTGTTTCCAATCACATCCCTAATGATGCATACAGGCATTGGTACCCACAGCCAAACAATAAACCATGGTTTGGACGACATAAAAATTAAAGCAAAAAGACAGACAATTTCCAAATACCCATGGCTTACTCAGCCAGTAAGCGGGACAGCAGGACTTCTCTTTCTTTCTTTCTTTTTTTTTCCCTAGCTACAAGGAAGTGGTTGAATAATTAAGCAAATAGCTCTGTGGGCTAGAATGAAGTTTCTCACCCATAAACACTCATTGTCTCTGCTCTAGTCACCATCCCACTCCAGTATCTATGTAATCCTGCTTGGCTATTCTCCAATCACATCCACCAAGTCTTGTTCTCCACAGCTCCCCATTGCAAGGTACACTTCATTCACTTCAATTGCCTGATTATTTCACACCTTACTAGCTACAGTTTCTGTTGCCCTTCACTCTGGCAGACTCTCTTTCCCAAGTCATCTCTTCTTCCCCTCCTACCTCAGGAATTTCATTACTCTCCAAGAAACCAGTCAGAACTATAAAACAGTTGCAAACAAGACTTTGCCCCATCCATTGAAAATATGTGCAGAAATAAAGGGGATAGTTGCTCACTTTGTTGCATGCCTATGCAACCTATATAAGGTTATTATCTTGAACAGTTCCCTTCCTGGAGGAGACATTGTCTGTTCCTGAGTTCAGCATTGTTTTCCAGCTCACTTTCTAGAACCAGTGGGAGCAGACACTATTGTTATACCTTGAGTTTCTGCAATACTCTTCAGTGTTTGAGTTTTATAAAACTTGAAGATCAGAAAACCCTTATCTCTTTCTATCTAGTGCAGAATGTATTCAGGGATTGCAGTCTGTAGAGGAAGATGTCGTATGCAAGCAAAAGAAAAAGACCAATGTGGTTGAATTGCTGCCTCCCCTGACATTCTGTTTACAACTCAACATACATATTTTTACCTTTGCCTATCAACGATGAAGATAAATTGTGTTTGTGCTAGGCTGCAATACCACTCCCACTATGCTATTTTAAAGGAAAGCTCAGCATATTTTTGAATAATGAAAGGCTTTTCCTGACATATCTAAAGGGTTTCCCATGTCCTTCACTAGCAACTTTTCAACTCATGAAAATCTTTAAGTACAAAACAGCTTTATACTATAGGGTCCTTTGTAAGAACAATGAATCTAATGCTTTCTTAGGTTGAATGATATAGTTACAGAGAGATTGCAGAGTTTCTGAAGTTAGAATTTGGACAAGGAAAACTGAATGCTGCATTCTTAAGTCCATTGCAGGAGTTGCTATGATTTTTATGTTTTAATTTCTTCATTCTCCAACAGGCACGGGACCTTGAGGCAGAAAAATTATGTCATTGAAAAGAATAAACTTGCATAGTATTTGGAGAAAAATAAATGTAAAACTAGATCTTCCTTCCTTCCAACTCCCTACTTCCTCCCTTTTCCCCTTCTCTTATTTTTCCCTTATTCTCTTCCTTCATCTACCCCTCTCCTTCCCTTCCTTCCTACCTTCCTTTAATCTCTCATCATCCTTCCTTATCACTATCTTTGTCCCTTCCTTTTCATTGGATCTCAGATTTGGAAGGAATCCCAGAAGTTCTCTACTATAACTTGTACCTGAACAAACATCCCCTCTGTAAACCACCCCCAAAGTCATCACTCAGCTTTTCTTTGAAGCCCTTTAATGAGGGAAACCTACTTCCCCCTGAGGCAGTCCACTCCACTTTTGGATAGCTCTAAATGTTAGGATGTCTTCCTTGGGTTAAGTCTAAAAGTACCCCTTCTCAAATTTCAAGCTCTGCTCCTAAGTCTGTCCTCTGAGGCCAAGCAGCATCAATGAATTTATCAGTGACCAAGAACATGTAAGGTCCTTCTATGTGTCAGGCACTCTGCTAGGTGTTGGAGGTACAAAGACAAAAATGAAATGGTCTTTACCTTGTGGAAATATATGCTCTATTGACTAGGACAAATCTAATTCATTTCCCACATGATAGCTCTTTGGCAATAGCAACCAGTAATTGTATCTTCCCTGACTCTTCCTCATAAGCTAAAAATAATAAGACTAAACTTAGCCAAATATTATAAAGCAGGAAAATGCCTTTTTCTTTCCTCCTGCTTGATGACAACCCTCACTATGTATAGGTCCACAGAGGTGACTTAACTGAAGTCACACACAAGAGCAGCTACTAGCAATTCTGTTTTATAGGGCAGATTCAAATAAGGAGGGCGACTGGCAAGAACTGGCTGAGAACAATCGAATGAGTGTGGGGTGATGAACTCCTAGGAATATCTGCCTCCTAAGAGTCTTACCTAAGTCTCTGCCATGCAACCTACATATCATGACCAACTGCAGCCACTGGGAGGAGGCAAACAGGGTGAGCATGAATGTGTAGGTGTGGCAGTGGGGGAATGTGGGTCCTTAGAGGGGAGTGAAATGGTGACAAGGCACTCCCAGGTGGAAGTTTAGATATGGGATAGGGAGTATGGGTATTTGCACTATAGAGGAGGTCCTCAAGGATGGCAAAGGATTTCAGGATATAAGGACATTTGGCTGGGCCCCAAAAGCCCAAGATATCAGTGCCCTGGGACAAAGATCCAGTTCCCTTAACCTAATTATGCTTGTGCTCATACAGCTCGTAAGTACCTAAGGTAGAATTCAATCCCAGCTATACCTTGATTCCAAGTCCAGCATTCTTTCTACTGCATCACACTTTCTATGATCTGGGGCTTTGTCCTATTTGGGTGGAAGAATTATTTTAACTCTTGAAGCTTGACATCATTGATTGATGGATTTAGAGGTGGAAGGGAACTTAAAGCTAATATAATCCAATCTCTTTAGGATAGATGAGGAAACAGAGGTTCAAGAAGATAAGTAAGTTGTGATGGTCACTGAGCTAGTATCTGAAGTAGGACCTGAACCTAGGTCGTGTGGGAGTCCAAGGCAAGCACATCAGTCATCATACTGTGCAGTGACTTAAAGCAGACTTTCAAAGGCTGAGTTACCAAGGCCCTATGCAAGGAAACATGGAGCTTACAATAGGACAGCAAGCAAGTGAGCTTTGTTGAGGGAACTTACTTACAATACAACGGACAGTCAGGAAAGATGACAGACCATCAAATTGAATTGGGCTTTACCTATTGGAGACCTGGAGGGAATGGGGCATGCTCCCAACTAGTGACTAGTGGGTTTTTATAGGGTTCTTACCTGGAAGGCAATAAACATCTGTTAAGCAAGTGTGCCAGGTACTTTGCTAAGCACTGAGCATATGAATACAAACAGAAAGATGTTCTCTGCCCTCAGGGAGTTTACATTCTAAACATGGGGAGAGAGGACAATACTGCCAAGAGGGCACCATGATGAAATTCAGAAAGTCAGAATCTCAGTCAGAAGGGAAATGAAGGTTGGTTAGCCTGGGTTTGGAGAATAACCTATAGGTCCAGATATTGACCCATTATCTATTTTTTAAACAAAGTTTATTTTGTTCTGAACTTAAGAAATAAAACAAGCATTTCTGTACCATAGTAAAACTGAAAAAAAAAGATGATTTTACATGAAGTGGGAAATGTATTATTTAAAACTTGCTATTCCTTTTAAATATATAATAAAGTTGTCATGTAACTTTCTTTTTTCCCCTTTTTTCTTCCCTGCCCTCCCCCAGATGGCTATCATTAGACACAAATATATATATGTATATGTATGATCATTCTAAATATAATTCTATATATCAGTTCTTTCTCTGGATGCAGATAGCATCTTCATTCATATGTCCTTTGTAGTTAATTTGGGCACTTATGATAGTCAAAATGACTTAGTGACTTGAAGTTGTTCTTAAAACAATATTGCTGATGGACTTCTGGGAGCCAAGATGGTGGAGTAAGCAATAAATTACCATACTTCTCCCATATGACTTCCAAACAACCATAAAATAGTGCCTCAAACCAAATCCTGGAACAGCAGAACCAGCAAAAAGATGGGGGGGGGGAATAATCTTTGAGCTCAAGAAACTTGGAAGATTGGCAAGAGAGATTTGTATCACCTGGGTAGGAGCACAGTCCAGGGCAGAAAACATCCCAGCAAGTCAGCAACAAGCCCTACTCCAGCAAAGCAGTTGCAGATCCTGAGCCCCAGTGCAGTGGAGCAGTCAAATGCCAATACCAGGACCCACTACATGCCTCAGGGTAGCTGAGGAATAGACAGACTCCAGTTCTGAGAACTGCCACATGCTTTCAATTGTATAGATTTGACTTTATTTATTTGAAAAATGTTTTGCAATTGTATTTATATAATTCCTAGGTTTGTCTTAGCAGGTAGAGTCCCAAGTATTTTATATTGTTGACAGTCATTTTAAATGGAACTTCTCTTTCCATCTCTTGCTGGTGGGTTTTCCTGGTCATATAAAGAAATGCTGATAATTTGTGTGGGTTTATCTTATATCCTGCAACTTTGCTGAAGGTGTTAATTATTTCAAGAAGTTTTTTAGTTGATTCTCCAGGGTTCTCTAGGTATATTACCATATCATCTGCAAAGAGTCATAGTTTTGTTTCCTCATTGCCTATTCTAATTCCTTCAATTTCTTTTTCTTCTCTTATCTCTATAGCTAACATTTCTAGGACTATATTGAGTAACAGTGGTGATAATGGGCATCTGTGCTTCACCCCTGATCCTATTGGGAAGGCTTCTAGCTTATCCCCATTAGAGAAAATACTAGCTGATGGTTTTAGAGAAATACTGTTTATCATTTTAAGGAATGCTCCCTTTATTCCTGTGCTCTCCAGTGTTTTCAATAGGAATTTATTGATTAGAGAAATGCAAATTAAAACAATCTTGAGATATTATTTTACAGCTATAACATTGGCTAAAATGATTGAAGGGCAAAGCGACAAATGGAGAGGATGTGGAAAAATTGGGTCACTAACTCACTGTTGGTGGAACTGTGAACTGATACATCATCCATGTGTTGAAACAAGAGCAGAGTCAAGGACAATTAATGAACATATAAAAGAATTAATGAGGATAATCACAGAATCTTAAGGACTAGACTCTGAAGAGGAAGACTCAAGGAAGTTAAAGAGACATAGCAAAGAAAGTTGGGAAACGCCAATTTAAAGCAAATTGACCCAGTGGATTGGTGGATGGTGAATCAAGCGGTTTATGGAAGGCTGAAGGGGAGAAGAGTATGGCTATGGATCTGTTGTTATGACTAAGGAAGTTGATTTAGGCAGTCAAATTATTAAAGAGTGATAATTGGCTGCAAAAGCTTGAACCAGGTGCTTAGGGTTAAAGTATAAACGCTTCCAAGTTCTTAAAAAAAAAAGAAAAGTAAAAAGTTGACAGTTTCAACTACATAGAGAGAAGGGAAAACTGTCCAGGGACCTGCCCTGAGCATACAAAATTTGTATTTCTGACTGTTAGCTGGGTTCCAAGTATAAACTGTTTTCCTTTCTGCAGAAAGGGGAGGCCTCTCCACACTCCAGGTTGTTCAGGGGAATGAAGTGTTACTACAGCCTCAAGGCTTTAATAGGAGATAAAAAAAGATTTGAGGTGAATGAGGAAGACTTCACCCTTGTCAGGTTGTTGACAAAGGGAAGAGAGTTAAACAGAGGATGAAGGGAAGGAAAATGACAGTTTAAACTTGACTAGATATGAGTTTTTCCTAAAGAGGCAGGAGTTACTTTCTCTAAGCAGAAAGAAGCTGTTTACTCTTCAAAGAAAGCTATAATAGAGCTGCAGAAATGATTGTGTGAGAGTCATCCAGTACGAGTTAGAGGATAATAAGAAAAAGAGTAATAAATAGTGATTCCTGGCTAGTGGTACCCAGAAACTCTTTATTGATGTGATGAGAACACATCTACAGTCTTTGAAGGGAATAGATCCAACACCTAACAGAGGTCCTCCAAAGACTTATTATCTATGTCAATCAACGAGGGAGACAGCCCCAAAAGAAGACAGGTCAAGGGATTATTGAGGGTAGAACAAAAAAGGAGACAAAGAGATAGTAGAAAAAAGTGAAAAAGAAGAAACAAGGGTGTCAATCAATGTAGAAAAAGCATTATTTAAAGATTATATTTGGGACAATGAAACTTTCTGAGATACAGAAATAAAGAACATCAAATATATAGCCAAAAGATCTGGGTTCAAGTTTCATCCCTGATACCATGACCTTATTAGATAATTATGTATTTTCTCTGAAGTTCCTCGGCTATAAAATGAGGAGATTGGACTAGAAGATCTCTCAGTTCCCTTCCAGCTCTCTATATTATCGTATTTTTCAAAGTTAAAAAAGTACATGTAACATATTTAACATAAAATAAGCACATATGTGTATGTATGTACACACATATATACATATTTATTAGACTATATTTAATTATATATGTATGTATTTAAGCATGTATATGTTCATATATACACATACATACTTTAAAAATTAAATTATATATGCTGTATTATGTATAAAATCTAATTTAAAATATTGTATAAATATGTATATATAAATATATGTACATTCATGTATGCATATACAGGTATACTTTATTTTATTGTGCTTCATTTTATTGCAGATTAAATTATATATATATATATATATATATATATTTTTTTTTAACAAATTGAAGCTTTGTGGCAACCCTGCACCAAGCAAATCTTTTGGCACCATTTTTCCAACAGCATGTGCTCACAATGTGTCTCTGTGTCACATTTTGGTAATTCTCTCAATATTTTGAACTTTTTCATTATTATTATATCTGTTACGGTGATCTATGATCAGTCATCTTTAATGTTTTGTTTTGGAGTGCCAGGAACTATGCCCACATAAGACAGCAGATTTAATTGATGAATGTTTTGTGTGTACTGATTGCTCCATCAACTGGCTGTTCCCTTTTTCTCTCTCTCCCCTCAAGCCTTCTTATTTCCTGAGACACAGTATTGAAATTAGGCCAATTAATAACCATAGCCTCTAAGTGTTCAAGTGAAAGGAAGAGTCAATCAATGTGGCAAATTCATTGTTGTCTTATTTTAACGAATTGCCAAAGCCACCCCAACTTTCAGCAACCACCACCCTGATCAATCAGCAGTCATCAACATTAAGGCAAGACCCTCCACTAGCAAAAAGATTATGACTCACTCAAGGCTCAGATAATGGTTAGCATTTTTTTTTTTTTAGCAATAAAGTATGTTTTAGTTGAGGGATATACATTTTTTTTGGACATAATACTATTTCACACTTAATAAATTACAGAATAGTATAAACTTAGCTGGTGAAGCAAAATATTCATTGGCCTTGCTTTATTGAGATTTTCACTTTACTGTGGTGCTCTGGAACTGAACCTGTATCCCCAGGCATGCTTGTATATACTACACATACGTACATAATGTATGTATGTATGTATGAATGTATGTTTATTGTTGTTGTTAGCCCTCCAATTGGAAAAGGACCAATGATATCATGAGGGTAATGTCTTAATTTGAAAGTGAATTTTATTTAAGTGAGGCAGAATTGTGCAAAATCATCAGCCTTACTCTCTCCTCCTGTCATCGGAGTCCAGTGGCAACACATAGGTCAAGATGACTGATGATGACCTCAATGTCGTGGGAAACCTTGGCCATTTTAATTTAAGGCCTTTCTAGGGCTCAGTTTGTAAGAGGTAAAGCATATTTAGTAATCAAAAACTGGGTAAAAATTAAGGCAAAAGATGGTCTACTTTGCCCTCACAAAAGAATCCGTCTGGGAGGGGAAGACTCCTAGAGTTTCTGGCCAGAACAGAAACAATCACTATTTACACTCACTCTGAGCCATCAAAACCCAAACAATGAGCAAATGAGGTTTGGGCTGAGACCTATTATTGGCCAATCAGTGAGAGCCAGAGAGATTTGGGTTTAAAGGCATAGTCAAGTGTCTGCGTGTGTATATATGTATATATCTGTGTATATATTTGAATACATATATGTTTATATATATGTATACATACATACATGCATACATATACATATATAAAATATAGTCCATAATTCCACTACTGAGATAGATGGATGGATAGATAGATAGACAGACAGACAGATACACAGATAGATATTGACTTGGTGAATCCACTATTGACCTAAAGGAGGTCAAAACAGAAAAGCCCGTATACACCAAAATATTCACATCAACTAATTACTAATTAATTGGGGAATGGTTTTATGTGATATATCAGTAGAATGGAATTTTACTACGCTATAAGAAAAGATAAATATGAAGAATTTGGAGAAATATGGGACTACTTTATGGATTAATGCTTAGTTCACTAATGTTTCCTTATCTGTAAAATGAGAAGATTGGACTAAATTGACTCTCAGATGTTCTATTCAGTCAGTCAACAAAAACTTTTGTGCCTACTATTTCCAGACAATTCAAATGGGCAATTCAATTTGAATTGTCTTAGGAAGATTCTGAAGATCACCTGGCCAAATAAGATATCAGACACTGAGGTCCTTTCTCGAACTAAACTACCAAGCAGAGAGCTTGCAGAGAGCACAACTCTCATGGGCTGGCCACGTTGTTCAAATGCCAAATATACGCTTGCCAAAAAGACTATTTAATGGAGAACAGACATGGGGTAAGTGCTCACATGATGATCAGAAGAAGCAATATGAGACAATCTCAAGGTCTCTCTTCAGAACTTTGGAATTGATTGTGTGACATGGGAAACATTGGCACAGGACTACCCAGCATGGCATGCCCTTATCATAGAAGGTACTGTACTCTATGTGCAAAGCAGAATTGAAGTAGCTCAAAAGAAACGTGAGATGTGCAGATTTAGAGAATCCACCTCCATGTACTATTTGTGCCCCACCTGTGGTAGAGCAGCCTGAGCTTGTATTAGTTTAATCAGCCACAGTCAGACTCACCGTAACTTGACTCTAGATTTGATCCTAGAGGTAATAGGGAGCCATGGTCAAATCTACATGTCAGAAAAATCACCATGGCAGATTAGTTGAAGATGAATTGTTCAGGGTAGAGACTTGAAGTGGAGAGACCAATTAAAGACTTTTGCAGAAGTCAGGGTTAAAGGATTATAAAGGCCTGGACTTGGATTGTACCTATATGAGTGGAGAAAAGGAGGTGTATATGAGAGATGTTGTAAAGGTAGAAATGACAAGATTTGATGATAGGTTAGAGATTTGAGGTAAGAGAGACTGAGGATTTGATGATAACAAGATTGTGGGTCAGGGTGGCTGGGAGGATGATGGTGCTCTGGAAAGTAATGAGGAAATGTGGAAAGAGGAAGGTTTTAGGCTAGGGTAGGGCAGGGAACAGGAAGATGTGACCTAAGAGGGAAGAGAATGAATTCTCTTTTGGACACTGAGTTTGAGAAGCCTAGAGGACATCTAGCTTGAGATGTCCATGAGGACATATGTGACTGTAGTTCAGTAGAGAGATTTGAGTTGGCTATATGGATCTGAGAATCATCTGCATAGAGAAGCTACTCGGACCCATGGGAGTTCACCAAATAAGAGAAGGGGACCTAGAATAAAGCCTAAGGGACCACTTTAATGTAGAGAACATGGTATGGATGAAGAACCAGCAAAGGAGACTGAGAAGAGATCACAATCATCCAAACCTAGAGAGCAGAGTGTGCAGAAAGAGATGGCGATTGACAATGTCAAATGCTTCAAAGAGGTTCAGAATCAGGATTGAGGAAAAACCATCTGATTTGGCAATTAATGTATAATTGTTAGGGCAGCTAGGTGGTACAGTGTGTAGATTGCTGGGCCTAGGGTCAGGAAGACTAGTTTTCCTGAGTTTAAATCTGGCTTCAGACACTTACTAGCTGTGTGACCCCAGGGAAGTCACTTAACCCTGTTGGCCTTAGTTTCCTCATCTGTAAACTGTAGTTACTAATAGCACCAACCTCACAGGGCTACTGTGAGGATCAAATGAAATGGTAATTTTAAAGTGTTTAGTATAGTTCCTGGCACATAGTAAACATTACATAAAATGTTAAGTGTTGTTGTTATTATTATATGAGACAATATTTGTAAAACTCTTAGCACAGTGCCTGACACAAAATAGTTGTTATATAAATGTTTATTCCCTGCCCCCTCTCCAGTTTCTTTCCTGTTTCTCAGATCATTTATGATTCCTAACACTCCTGTCCTGCAATTGCAAAAATATGGTTTCTTGAGGAGCAGACTTCAAATAAATGTAGAGAGCTAGGCAGAAGGAGATGCAGAGATAGGCAAAGTGAAGAACAGAGAGGTAAATGAGAATAGGGAGTAAGAGTGGGGAGACAGGGACATAAAGTGCCCATGTGACACATGTCTTTGTGGGGGGAATCATGTGGGTCATTCATACAGTTACATTTTGTTCTCTTTATTTCTCTCTTGCCATTTCATAGGAACCTTCTTATCAATGTTCTATATTGCAAACTGTTTTTCTGCAAATTGGAAGCAGGAGGAGAGATGAGGAATTAAGCATCCTAAATCCTAATTAATTCAATTCTATTGGAAGAAATTAATGGAAGGGAAAAATATGAAAAAAATTTCTTGGTCATTTAAAAATTTGGATTTTTAAAAACCTTCATGTCATATACTGTCTGTAGAATCAATTTGCCAAAGGAGAGAATACTGGGTCTTTCAGTTCTATCTCTTTCCCAGCAATGGAATGAATATAGACACCTGGGGCTTGTGCATAGATATTTGAATGGTCGGATAATGCTTACATATCACACTGTAATTTGTAGCAAACTATAAATTTAATAGTCAAATTATAAGCTCCCTCAAAGTGTTTGTATGTGCTTATGTGTTGCAGGGATTTGATCCACACGGTATTTTTAACCACTTCAACCACTCAAATTATGGTTTCATGAAACAAAGCTATGTATACATTATTAGCTCCTCAAAAACTTAAGACAGGTTCTCACTCACCCTTACTACAGTTTTGTAGGCAGAGCATTTTTCCATGGCTGAACCTATTTATGCATGATAAGGAATTTTCTTTCAAGGAGTTCCTTCCTTCCCTCCTTCCTTTCTTCCTTCCTTCCTTCCTTCTTCCTTCCCCCCTTCCTTCCTTCCTTCCTTTCTTCCTTCCTTCCTTCTTCCTTCCCTCCTTCTGTTCTTCCTCCTTCTGTCCTTTCTCCTCCCTCCCTCCCTCCTTTATCCTCCCTCCCTGTCCTTTTTCCTCCTTCCCTCCCTCCTTTCATTCCTTCCTCTCTTCTTCCTCCCTTTTTTCTCCCTTCCTTCTTTCCTTTTTTTCCTTTCTCCCTCCTCCTTCCTCCTTTCCTCCTTTCTTCTTCCTCTCTCCTTCCTTCCTTCCTTCCTTCTTTCCTTTTTTTCAGACAGGATCTCTGAAAGATGCATATGAGTTTGGTTTCCATAGTAATTGCAAGCATCAGTGATAACCAAGAGCTTCTCTGTTATAATGTTCACTCAACCCTATTAATAAGTACCAAACTGCATTACCATAAGACAACTCTCAATCACTGATAGATAAGGTCAAGCCTAATCTCCAAACTTTAAATTAAATCAGAATAGATCAAAATGCAATGAGAGAAGTGTCCTTTTAAAAAGTTGTCTAAAATATGTGTTCTTTATGGAGAGCAAAACACTGTGTTCTGTGCTTTTTAATGCATTGGTGGAAATATTCTAAAATAGAGTCTGTCTTCTGAGTTATTAATTGTGATTCATATTTTTAAAAATACATAGTAAATTGACTTTCCCTGGGACAACTAAGACTGCAGCTAATGGATCAGTTGCCTTGTGCATCATGCAGCTGAAGATATAGCAGATCATTGTAGTTTTATGGAGAGATTCTCTACATCTTATCATAAGGGACCCAATGAAAAACCGGGGCTAGTTGAGAGATGGGTGAACAGGATGGTAAGGGACTTAAAATTACATAATAAAAGTAATAATTGAAAAGCTGAGGATATTAATATTTTAGAGAATTATGGTAGCTGTCGTTAAAAAGAAGACTCAAAGGGTTATAGTTACTGTCTTCAGACTTCTGAAGGAATGTCATATGAAAGAAGGATTCAATTTTAGCTCAATACAAGAGAGGTAGTTGAATTCTTTTGCTGTATTATTTAATGTAATGACATATCTCTGATCTCTAAGAGTTCAGCTTTCACTTTATGTTGTCCAGCTCCTGACCACTACCATTTTCAAATGACACCATCTGCTCTCTAGTCCTTTTCTTCCTCCTCCTAGGACCAGAACTCAGACTGCCCTTGGAACCCTGGGCCCTAACAGGTAAGCTTTCAACCTATCTTGCCTGGAATCAGGTAACAATACCAATTCCTAACAATTTTCAGTACTCTCACCTTCCCTAGCCTGTTTCCAATCCAAGCTCCCCTTTATGTAATCTTCATCATTAAAATGTAAACTTCTTGAGGAAACGGGCTTTTTTGTTTGTTTGCTTGTTTTGTTTTGTTTATGTATCTCCGTAACTTATCACAGTGTCCAGCACATAGCAATAGCTTAATAAATGGTTTTTTCCACTCATTTGTTCATTTAACCAACAAACATAACTGAAACCTGGACCCTGAGTAGCTGCAATCTCTTTTCTGTTTAGGGACTCCTTTGCTTTAAACTCAAAGGGTATAGACAGTATTCAGTTCTTGGGAACTACCTACCTGCACACACACACACACACACACACACACACACACACACACACATATTCATATCTAAAGATATAGATATAGATCTCTTACCTACACACAAGTTTATATTAATAGTTGCATACCATGAGCATGTGCAGAACTGCTTATCCTACTCTCAGCAAACAATGTGTGCTGGCTCAGCTTTGGGGTGACAAAGTAACCCCCTTATTGATCCCTTAATCATTAGAGAGTGGGGAGGGTATAGGGTGGCTGTTATCAAAAATACACCATACAGGATTGGCCGCTAAACCAGGAGGGGTGGCTTACTCAGTGAACTTTAAAAGATTTGTTTCACTCTATCCTTTTCTTATTCAACCCTTTAGTGTAGCAAGTAGCAGGCCCTGGACTTTGAATGAGAAACTGAGGGAGGCGCCACCCTTCCCCCTACCACAACAGCACAGCTTATGCTTTGACGTGACATTTAGAGAAATCTCTAAATTTGATGAGCTGAACTTGGGCAATGGGATTCCTTGATGACGCTTCTACTTTATGTTTCCATCCCTAAGCATGGTTGACTGAACAGTGATCCCCAGGTGGATGTGACCAGTATTGAAGGGAACTCTGTAAGTTTGAGAGGTCCGGAGATTTGAGAGGACTTTTGTCTAGAGCCGACTACTATGGGAGAGTGGGGATTTTCTGCATTGTAGAGGATGACCACAAATAGAGGCAAGGAACTCAGCTCTTGTTTTGGATTGCCAGAAATGTGGACCCTGAGTGAATTATCTAGAAGGTGCAGAGCTGAGGTGAAAAAAAATGTCTTTTAAGCAATCTTAAAAACTGCATCATCTTGATATCTTAAGAATCCACCTCCCAGAAAAGTATAACATTAGTTATATTCTTGTTGCTGTTTGTGTGTAGACATATACATATACATATGTGTGAATTTATATGCATATGTGTGTTTGCATGTATTCTAGACTTAATCATCCAGAAGTATTGTTCTACCCACAATTCTGGCTTGCCACTATAAAAACTTTTTTTTTAAATCAGACACATTTATAATCTGACTCTCCCTCCACTCTCCATTGTTGCCTCTGTTGAATCACAACACAGAGATTAGTAATAGGTCATCTACCCTCTGAGAATAATGAATAAAACATTCATTAAACACTTACTATATACTTCCTTATAATGTGCTTACTATGTAAATTGTGCTAAGCACCAAAGGATACAGATACCAAAATGAGATGTCCCTATCCTCAAGGAATTCACATTTTAATGTAATGAAAATTACAATTTAATGAGAGTGGGGGAACACCTCAAAGGGGAATGAAAACTTAGGAAAGGAGTTAAGAGTTTGGCAGATCACAAAGAATGGAATAATGGGCAGTCAATTGACACCCCTTTCTAAGGGCAATGGAACTATTTATTTGATTACAGTTCTCTGGACAAGAGCTGGAAGCAAGGAGGAAGGAGGATATATGTGGCAAAGTAGGAAAGAAAATGGGATGAAGAGGAGGTTGTATCATCTCGGAGAATGGAGAGCAGAGTGGCTTAGCTCCTACCAAATGTGGTCTCTATTGTTCTGCTTTAGAGGGTGCAATCATAAGTAAGTCAATGTTCTTTGCAGAGAGAGAGAGAGTGAGAGTGCTGGGTAGTAGAAGGTGGTCCATTCTTTCATAGTCATAGGGAACTTGACACATCATTATTACTTCTGACCATTGGGGGATTGGCCCAGGTTCTGAAACTTCTTGTTGAATAAATCCAGGAGAATGGCTAGCAGAGCCTCATGGTAGTTAAATCTGTACTTATTAACTACCTATAGGATTACTCACACTTAAATGACAGACAGATGAAAACACATTTATTTCCAATGACCTACAGAAATATGCATATTTCTCATAGATCACAAGATCTAGATTTAGTACATATGTTAGAGGTCACTTGGTCTAACCCATGTATTTTGCAGATGAGAAACTGAGGCCCAGCCAGATAAAGTGATTTGCTGAGGCTCACACCAACAACAGAGCAGTGGAAGAGCCAGGATTCAAATCCAAGTCTTTTGATCCCCAAACCAGGGTTATTTCACTTAATTTGCAGATTGGAGGAAACCCTGGGAAAAGAAACTTTTAATCAGAAGAAAGGGAGTAGAAAGATTGTCGAAGCATAGAAGGTAACAAAAATAATTTGTCTAGGAAGGACATCAGGCAGCCTGGAATGATTAGATAAAGAGCTGCCCAAATATTGCTTCTGAAATTCAACCTCAGGCTGAGGTTCCAGGAAATGAAGCCAGTTCCACAGGCATGTGGGACCAAGTTACGATGGTCTCACCGTAACTATGTAGTTCAAACTTCTCACTTTACAGATGAGTAAACTAAAGCCAAGAGAGAAGTTACTTGTCCAAGGTGGGGGAGATTTATTCACTATTAGTTACTATGTGACAAATAATTGTAAATTAATGTGCAAATTATTTTTTTCCTTCTTTATTGTGAATCTGGACTCTAGAATGAAGCAATCCCTTTGTGGGTGGGGAGGGGTTTAAGCAATGCCCCATTAATCTGAGAACACAAGGATATGCTTGAAACATTAGTACTAGGATGTGAGTTATAACAATGACCAGACAGCCACTTTCACCTTTGAAAAAATAACTTGTTCAAGGTCTTTGAGCTTTGAATCAGAAAAGACATCAGTCCTTTGAGGCAATGGAAAGGCAGTGCAAAGAACCACAGATTTAGAGATAGAACGGATCTTAGAGCTCATCTACTTTGAACATCTCATTTAACCCAAGGAAGTCTTAAGTCAGGGAGACTTGAGTTCAAATCATCCTTCAAATACTAGCTGAATGACCCTGAGCAGTCTCTTAAACTCCCTGTACCTCAGTTTCCTCCATTGTAAAATGGGGATAACTTCAAAGGGTTACTGGGAAGATCAAATGAATTAACATATAAAAACACTATATAAATGCTAACCATTATTATTATTATAAGCAGCCAAGGGATGCTAAGAGACAAAGATGAGAAAGGAGTGAATTCCATGGATTACAGACAATCATTTCCAAGGAGATAGAGAGGAGGGAGGAATAGCAAGAAGGCAGTTTAGCTAAAGAGTAGGCTTCCAGAAGGATGATTGAGAGAATTTGAGTGACTTCTCCAAGATCATACACGGACTTGTTGTTACTTAGTGATGAGAGACAATAACTAAGAGTCAGAATATAGTTTACATGTTTTAATTTCCTCACCAAACCTTTCTAACATACAGGGATTTGTTGTTCAGTCATTTTAGCTGTGTCAGACTCTTCATGACCCAATTTTTGGAGTTTTCTTGGTTTGCCATTTCCTTCTCCATCTCGTTTTACATATGAGGAAACTGAGGCAAACAAGGTTAAGTGACTTGCTTGGGTTCACACACAGTTGCTAAGTGTCTGAGGTCAAGTTTGAACACAGGTCTTCTTGAATCTAGGTGTGGTGCCCTGATAGAGTTGGAATTAAAACCTGAGTCCTTTGACTCCAAATCCAGCCTTTCCCTATACTATGCTGCCTGTAAGATTTTGGAGTAAAAGAGTTCCATTTACATTTTAAGTTTTTTAAATGACATTATTATTTCAGAAACCTAGATGTCTTCTGGAAATTTTCATTCTGCTTTGTCAATATAAAACTGGATAACATTAGCATGCAAGAATGAAAACATATTTTTAAAATAATTAATGATATTGTGCACTTTCAGTGGACTGTTGATCCATAGCTCCCCAAACTCCCTTTGTAATTAACTATTTGCTATTATCATTTTCCAGATGGGGACACGAATGCCAGAAAGGTTTGGTGAGGAAATTAAAACATGTAAACTATATTCTGACTTTTGGTTATTGTCTCTCCTCACTAAACAATGCCTCAGTCTTTTAACTGAGTTGTTTTGTGAAAAATCCTAATGAAGGAAAATGATTTGGGGATGTTTGGCTGTATTTTATTTATTTCCATGTAATATCATTCATATCCCCAGAGCTTCTAAACCTGCTTATATTCCATCTGTTGTCTTTCTGCCAGAAAAAGTATTCCTCTGCCCCAGAAGGCTTTGTTTCTACTGAATGAAGCGGCAGACCCCTAAACCTTCTGGAATTTGTCAGCATCACACAAGCAGATAAAAAAAATCAATAGACTTTGGAATGTCACATCAGATCTCAGGGCTAGAAATGAGAGGCAACTGGTAATGAAAGATAATATGAAGACATACATGGGAGAGAGTTGTTTATATGCCTGGTGGCAATGTCTGCTTAACTTTTTTCTGCTTTTAACTCATAAGTAAACCATCTGATCTGACCCAAGGAGATTAGTAGTATTTCTCAAATTGTATAATCAATGCAGTCTGTATAGATCAGGTCCCTTCACCAAGATGGAAAAAGAAAATAAAGAGACAAAGATAATTTGAGTGAATGATGAATATCCACCAATGCAGCCCCTGACTTCCAGGTGGTCTACTAGATCCTGTGTTTAGCCTTATATGTAAACTACTTATGATTGGTATATCCTAAGGTACCTAAGGTCCACTTAACCTAAGGTAAGAGTGTCACTTCTTCTGTCTACACTAATATAAAAGTATAGCCCCTAACATGTGTGAACCATTTGTTCTTTGGAATTCATCAGAAGAGAGTTGGCTTCCTAGAAACATTGGAGTGTTTGGTGTCATTTCCTTGAATCAGACAAAGATAGTAACCCAGGAAGAGGCAGTGAATTGGAATGTATGTCCTCTTTTTCCCTCTATATATGAGGGGGACATGTCCTCTGAGGCAGTTAGTATGCTCCTAAAAGCCTGTACTTAGATCGTTAGAATAGTAGTCTCTGCTCCTAGAGATCCTAGATTTGATTAGCATAGAGGATTTTCCTCTGGAAGATCAAAATTCCCATGGAGACATTATGATAATAATAATAACTGATAGTTACATAGCATTTTAACTTTTACCCTGTGAGGTAGAGAGTATAGGAATGATTATGTCTATTTTCCATATGAAAACACTGGGTTTCAGAGAGGCTAAATTACTTGCCCCATATCACACAACTAGAAGAACCCATCCACACGAATCTGTATGACTTGAAAGGCAAACCTCAGTAATTGTGGAAATTCATTGTCCTTTGTAGATAGATCATACTTTATCCTTCCACTATATTTTTGCACTGTACTCTTTCATATTAGGTGATGATGAGAAACTGTTATGCACTATTTTTCAACTTTACATTCTGTTGTAGAGCCCATATTTTGTTTTATGTGCTTTGAATTGTATGTAATGAGAGACAGAATATTGCAGACAAATTCCCTCAGAACTTCAGGGTGTTCATTTGTAAAATGAGGGGGTTGGAATAAATGACCTCTGAGATCCCTTCTGTTGCTTATTCCATAGACCTGTGAAATCTCTGTGACCATAGTATAGTGGAAAGAGCAGTGACCTTCTGAGTCCAAATTATAGCTGTACTGATTCATAGTCATAGATTTAGAATTGAAACTCAATTTAGAGGCTATTGAGTCTAATACTCCCAGCGTACAAATGAGGAAACTGAGGCACAGAGAAGTTAAGTGACTCTCTTAGGGTAACATAGATAGGAAGTGTCAGAGCTGGATTTCAAACATAGGACCTTCTGATTCCAAAGCCAGTGCCTTATCCACTACCTAATCCAATCCATTAAACATTTATTAAGGGTCTACTATGGTCCAGGCACTACACTGGGAATACAATACAAATACAATTAATATAAGATAAGATAGTCCCTGCCCACAAGAAGCTTAGAATCTAATAAGAGTAAACAATAGTAAAAAGAAAGGAGAAAAGTAGGGATGGGGATGGGGGGAAGTGAAGAGATCAGAAGGCATCTGGCACAGGGGCATCTACTTAAAGAAATTAATTTTAATTCTGTAGCATTTGATTTTTAATATTGACCTGTATTTATTTTTCTGTTTAAATTTCTCCCACCTCTTAGCCTAACTCAAAAGAGACCTCTCCCATTCTAGCAGAGAAAAGTAATCTGTTCCCAGCCCCTGAGACATTGGGCATGGACTTTTGCCCTTACTATTCCCCTCATCAAAATTTTGGGTGACCTAGTCTACAGTAGGGGAAACTAAGCCAGTGAAAACCTGATTAAGATAACTTATGTTTTTCCAGCCAAAGACTGCTAGAGGAAGTTGGTTTTCATAAAGCAGCTCACATTCTATTTAAGTGCCAGAGAGGGGTGGGTAAGCCACATCTGAAAGCCATTTTCCCTAGTTGTAGGTTGATCTACCCAAGCCCTCCCCCTTTCAAGGATGAAGTAATGGGGACGCACTGAAGACTCTTGATACACTTCCTCATTAAAATCCACCAATCAGGACTGCCAGGGAAGGTATCAATGATTCATTGTCAGACCAATCAGAAAGAAGATATGTCTAGGTATAAAAGGTGATCATCCCTTTCTTTGGGTCTTTTGACACAAAATGGAAGCAAGTCAATAAGATCCCTCTATTACTAGGTTACATGCCCTTGCTGATAAAGGGCATCTAGGGAATTGCCTCTACTTGCCCTTTGTTAAATTCCAGGCCCCAACTTGTTCTGTGGAGTTGAATTCAGGCAGAGCAGCAGATTCAGAGTGGAGTGAACTAAAAAGTTGTTTCTGCCCTCTATAAAGGAAGGCATTGGGAGGAATTTGGTACTCCATCCTCCAACCTTCCAATCAGATGGCAGAGGAGGCTGAGGGAGGTGCTATCAGTTATGTCTTGAGTTAGAAGCATGGTGATGAGATTAGAGATGATGAGCTTAACCTGGGAGGGAAATCTGGTTTCATGGAGTTGAAACCAGGCAGAGTAGCAATTCTAGCTACATTGCCTTGGGTTGTGTAACTTTGGGCTCCACAAAGACATCTCTTCTTTTATGTAAGCTCCCTAGAAAAGTCACCCCAGGTTTGAGATGCTCCATTGGTCAAGACTCACTCAAAATCATAGCTCAAGAGCCCCCATTAAGCTGTTTCATTTACAGAAGATGTTGAATAAAATAACAGCAAATAAATTGGGACAAGAGAAGAGTGACACCATGTGGACATGAGATATTGTATTGCATAGATTTCCATATTACCAATGGGGAAAGGTACATGCAGAGAAAATATATATATATAACTAAGAAACACATATGAAGAATGGATGACATACAACCCTCATTACCAGAGACCACATATGATGGACATATATCTAAGGAAAATAAGTGGCCTGGGAACATATATGAAGAATCACATGACAAGAGGGCACATGGCCAGTTGTTGGAACAAAAGGCATGAACATAGGTGAAATGTATGACCAAAGAAGGGGCAGTCAGGTGACACAGTGAATAGAGTGCTAGCCCTGGAGTCAGGAAGGCTCTACTTCCTGAGTTCAAATCTGGCCTCAGACACTAGCTGTGTGACCCTAGGCAAGTCAATCAACCCCTTTTGTTCTCAGTTCCTTCATCTATAAAATGAGCTGGAGAAAGAAATGGCAAACTACTCCAGCATCTTTGCCAAGAAAATCTCATATGATGTCACAAAGAGTAGGACACGATTGAAAAACTGCTAAACAACAACATAACTAAAGAAATTCATACCTCTCACATTATAAAACAGCTCCAAGATCTGATTTACACTTAATTAATAGACAAGACCCTGTGGGGCAGGTTTTCCACTCTCTTTGTCTCACCCTTTTTCTCTCACACATATACATAGCATCACCTCCCACTGGCTCTGTCCTCTGTGCTGAGAACAGAAGTAGTTGAGAGTGATAGATACTTTGCAGGTGTCTGACCTGCTCTACAATGTCCTCTCAAGCCTAAATGTATGGCCTCCAACTCCTCCTTCTGTCAATAATCATCCTTATACTAACTGTACAAACCTATGTGTCTCCACACAAGGTTAGAAAGACAAATAATAAAGCATATTTACACAGGAAAAAAATGCTACTCTCTGATGATCTTGCCATCTTTTCTGGGCATGTTGTCTCTACTTTCCACTGGGCATAACATTGTTTCTAATGGGAATCTCTGGTAGTTTTTGGTTGCCATCTTCTGTTACCAGTTTCTAGGCTTCATATCTTCAGGCTACCCAATGTCATTTTGGCTCCTGTCTGCCAGGCTTCATTGATTGAGAAGTTTCTCTCATATAAAGGCAGCTTGTTAGTCCAACTGAGGCAATAAGCCACCATGTTAAGTTAAGGAAGAGTGAATGGAAACTGAGCAAAATATTCTTAGACCAAAATAAAGTCTTTTAATCCCCTGAGTTTAAAGCTAAATCTCAATACTTTGTCCTGGACAGCTATTTGACTTAGGGTAAGAAATTCTTTGTAACTGGTTTGTGGGGATTTCTTGTGTCCCTCTCTCTTCCCTCCAAAGCCATTTCACATGGCTCTTCCAAAGATTTTTCGTGAAAACTACAGGGGTTATGAAGCATACCTCATTTTCCAATATCATCTCTAGCTTGTCATGCAAACAAACTCATGAAGAACAAAAGCCAAACTGTGGAGATAGCTTCATTGTCCTCCATTATCCTGACCTACCTTTATATTCCTGACTCTTTTGTGTGTATTTGTCAACAACAAAATAATAATAAAAATGACTTGGCTTTGGTGTTAGTGTCCACAGAAATACCTCAAAGTCTTCATACGTGTAAAATAAGGATAATAAAATAGCTGTACTACCTACTTCACAGAGATATTGTGGGAAAGTACTATGTAAACTGTAAAGCATTGTTTAAATGTGAATTGTTGTTGTTGTTAAATAATATGTCAGTATGCTTGTGAGCAACTTTGTTATCTAGACTATGATAAGAATTTCTAGATGTGAACATTGAAAGCACTCTAAATAATGAATATAACCTTGAACTTCCTTGTCTTAACATTTGCTATAAAACAGAATTCAGCCGAGATTGGTCTAGCTTAGATTTTATTCAAAGGGGCTTATTTATAGAAAGATCTTTGAGAATTAGCCTATTTCTAGGCCCTAATTGACAGAAGTGATTCTATGTTTGACCCCTAATTGATGCCCCAATATGCCATGAAACTTCTATGTATCCAACAACTGAACTGGTCAGGCTCATTTAGGGGTAGGAAAACAAGGTTAGCAAACTATCAGCAAACTTTACTAATGTCAGTGGCCTTGTAGTTGATATGGAGGTTTGCAGTCCATACCACCTGATGATTGACTGCCCCTAAGGTCCTCCTCCCACTCAGTCCCTGTAAATCTACCCAGCAACAACAATCAGATATGAGGGGAAAGATCCAGGAGATCTGGGTTCTCAATAGGGGTACACAAAGCCACCACTGTATGGCCAATCAGATGTTAATGTGTGACCATGTAACTGAAGGTTGATGAAGCAATATATGCTTATATGGCTATGAATAATAAGCTCCCCGTATCATGGTCATTTGAGTGCTTATGTTCCTTCTTGACAGCTCTTTACCCGTGATCCTGTCACGGTATCACAAGAATTTCATTATAAGACAGTCTCAACCACAGGTTGTTCTCTTAGCAGGAACCCCAACAGATATGAATCTCCTAGTTAGGATCCTCACTGGAAGTTTGGCCACCTAGAAATTGATATTTTTTAACTAAAGCAACTCATGAAAATGTTCCGAGTTGTGGGGTGGGGTATTGTGAGCTGCATCAGTGAAAATAATATCACTATCAAAGAAAACAAGTATTTTTCACATATTGAAGCCACATATGTATCATATAGTGAAAGCCAATTTTTAGAGAAATAGGACACAATAAAACATGTGACAACTACAATTAGATTGACTATAATTGAATCTTTCTTTAATGACTCAAAATGAATGAAAAGATCTTATGGTGCCTGAAGGTTATCAATGATCTGTGCAGTGATGAAGCATAGAATTCTTCTTTCATTTGTGTTTCCAATGGATAAAATGATTAATAAATTTAAATTTTATTTTATGCACACACATACCCTGTAGCAAGGTAAATAAGACCATTCAGTCCATCAGGCTCTATTCAATAATTATTAAAACATTAAGAGCTCACATGTGGTCATGTTGACACACTGTGATATCAAAAGACACTAGCTTGCATTGCAAAAAGTTTAATTCTTGGGCTCCTCAGAGATAGGCATAATGTTAAAATTATCCTTAATCCCTTAATTACATTCTGGTGAAGAGATCCTTCCATCTGTTCTTGAAATTTTCTTGTTGTTTATCAAGTACTGAAGACACATAAAGAGTAACCTCTTTTTGCTCCTTTCTCTCTTTTCACTTCACCATCCTTCTTCTTCCATAGAACAATTGCTAGGGGCTGAACTATTTAAATAAATTATCAGTCCATTGATTATTACATAGGAGACATGTTCCATTCCGTTCCATTTAATAACATTTAATAAGTTTCTACTGTGTGCAAAATACTGAATAAGAAACTAGGATCACAAACCTAAAATACAACACAATTCCTCCCTTCAGGGAACCTAAAATTTAATTGAGGTATATGTGCTGATGGAAGTATGATATAAAGTAAAACATGTGCTCCCTTTAATGAATGTTTTTATGTGTAGATCATGTGTCCTTCATATAAGTTCCCTTATTAAACAGGTTTACTCTGCATGTGAACTCCTCCAGTGGTGTATGATAATCTATATAACAGGATATGCAATGTTTTGGTAGAATCAGGGAAGGTTTTATATAAGAAGTGTTTCCTGAATTGGATCTTAAATGACAAGAAGGCTTTCAGTGGTCAGACAATGACAAGGAGATACATTCAAGCTCTTCTTCTGCCCCCCACCATGAACCTTCCATAGAGGTTAGGGTTGGAGGGATAGATTGTTAATGATTAACAACATCAGTCAAAAATGATGGTGGGTTCATATAGCTGTCAAAAGATATTACAGATATTGTATCAATAATTGATTTGCATTCTTTTCTGACTTGCCTTTGATTATGCTCATATTATTCAGTTAGGCTTTTTACCACAGATGGACATCTGAAAGGGCACCAGCTTTCTTCATCTACCTCTGATCAAATGCAAGAAAGAGTGGGAATTCTGAATGAAATGCAGGAGCAGTTAGTATTCTAGACTGACTGAAAAACAGAATAAGTGAAGGGGAATAAAGTGAAATTAGATTAGAAAGGCAAATTGTAGGACGAATGTGGAAGGTCTTACATATCATGCTAAGGATACACACACACATATATACACATACATATATATGTGTATATACATACATACATATACACATACTACATATACACACACACACATATATATACATATGCATGCATACACACATACACACACATATGTGTGTGTGTGTGTATATATATATATATATATATATATAAAGGGGAATGATATGCTATTGAACTTTTTGAACAGGACAATGATGCCAACACATCTGTACATTAGGAAGATGATTTGGCATCCACAATATGTGAAGAAAGCATTAAAGAGGGGAGAAACTGGAGGCAGGAGGACAGACAGGAAGCTAATAAAATAGACCAGATGAGAGGTCAAAAGAGCCCAAATGAGGGTGATAACATTGTGAATGTAAAGAAAAGGATAGAAATGAGAAATATTATAAAGACAGATTCAGCAGAAGTTGGCAGCTCAATGATGTGAGATATGAGAGACAAGGAAAAGTAAGTGACTATCTGAGATTTCAAGAGTAGTTGACTTGGTGTCTTTAACCAAAACAAGGCATATAGAAGGATGGGAAAGGTTTAGGAGGGAAATAATGAATTTATTTTATACATGTTGCTTGAGATGCCACTATAAGATCCAGATAGGAGTGTCCAGGATAGAAATGTGGAACTGGAGCTCAGAGGCATGACATGGACTGGATACATAGTTTAGAAGGTAATAGTATAGAGATCATTGTTGCAGGTTGGTTAAATTTAACTCCTCTCCTCTACTTCCTATGCAGGCTGGGGTGGAGGTTCTGTTTGTTAAGGACTGATAGTATCAGCCAAAAATGACTGGTGGGTTCATATCATTGTCACAAGATATTAGAGATACAGAAATAAGACTGACTTGCCTTCTTCTGACTTGTAATTGTACTACTCGTATATGTTCAATTATTCTTTTACCACAGATAAGCATCTTCAGAAAGGTCACTAACCTTTTTATTCGTCTATTTTTTCTTTTCTTTTCTTTTCTTTTATTCATCATCTCCGAATATAAGATAGCATCAGCTAGATAGGGGATTTTCACAAAAATGAATTTTAGGAGTTGAGGTCTGCTAAAATGTGGACTGTGTACCTTTTCCTTGAAATCTATAATCAATTCATAAAACATAATTTGAGGCCACTGGAATGGATAAGCCTGCCACTGGAGCCAATATGAGAGAAGGTATGGCTGAAGTTAGAAACTTGAAGAACTCTTACAGTTAAGAAGCAGGAGAAGGAAGACAGATATAAGCTCATCGAAATCAAGGACTTAGATTTTTACTTTAAATGCCCATGCCTTAAACTTAGTAGTTATTTATTAAATGTGTGTGGAATTAAATCAAATTGAACCTTTGAAGGAAACTTAGGAGTGACAAAGTAGGCAGGAGGTGAATCAGGAGAAACCAATGTCATGGAAGAGGAAATGTAACAAGGCGGGTGTCAAAAGTGTCAATGCTATAGGAAGATCAGGGACATTGAGGACTGGGAAAGTGATATTAGATTTAAGCATTAATAGGTTTTTACCACTTCAAAGAGCTGCTGCAGGAGACCCAGATTACATGGGGTTGAGGAGTGAATTGTGAGAAAGTGAAGGAAGTGAGTATAGACTACCCTGACTAGAAGAAGGTACTGGGGTCCGTGGATCCCCAAGGGCCTGTGGATAAATTTCAGAGAAGCTGTGAACTAGAATACGAACTTTTCAAAAAAAATTTTCACTAACCTCTGACTAAAGTTTAACCTTTCCTTAATTATTTAAAAACATTATTCTGGAAGGGTCCTTAGGCTTCACTAGACTTCCAAGGGGGTCCAGGACTTAAAAAAAGTTAGATACTCCTGCACTGAAGTTTATCAGTGAAAGCAAGGACAAATAGAGGATAATAGCTTGAGATCAAGGCAAACAAGGTAAAAGTTATATTTTCTTTCTTTCTTTTAGGAGAGGGGAGATAAAGATGCTTTTAGGAAGAGTCGAAGATATCAGTTGACAGGAAGCAATTGAAGATGTAAGAGAGTGGGAATGATTGAAATGTTTAGCATAGGTAATGATCCTTCTAAAAAATATAGCCCGTTGAAAGTGCAAAAGAATAGACCATCTCTAAGTGAATGGTCTCATACTGACATTGCCTGTGCTTGGAGGAGCGTCTTGTCAAATACTAGATCCTGAAACATGAGTGAACTATGAAACAAAACATGTACAAACCATTCTCATTCAGTCAGTGATACTCCAACTTTTTATTTAAACTTCCTCCGAAAAGCAAATTGTACCTTATTTATGGCATGACTCACTGATGCTCCCTCTTGAAACTTAGCCCATGAAAAGATTAATTTCAGCAAAATAAAGTTTCCATTTTTTTAACCTAATGTAACCTGATTTTGGCTTCTTCCGTCCCTGGGTGTTTTATTTGAAAGTATGCAGAGTTGTTTGGGCTGGAGGGATTCTTTTGTTTGGTGTTCCTGTCACATTATGTCCTAGAAAGAATGACTTTGATGTCTTTGTCAGTCCTATGGCTCACAGCCTGAACCCAAGTACTCAGTCATAAGAACAGAAACACCCCCAGGTACAAAGCATATCATTTGTAATAAAAGAGTTTCATCTGCCCAGTACAAGGGTAAAGGGTTTCCAGAGGAGCCCTTAACATTCTGTCTTCTATTTTAACAATTGGGAGCTTCAAAGACAGACACTAGTTGTCATATTCAATAGTGTCCCCAGGGAAGAATTTAAAGCCTCTAGAGTTACCTGAAATGTATGAGGGTTGGATATGGGGGAAAGCACAAGTTAGTTACAGTTCCTAACAGTGCTACTTAAGGAATACTACTTGTACACCATGTGTATGTGCCGATTAACTAAGGAAATAACCTTAGAAGAAGGTAAGGTGCTCTTACTGCACTCTGTGGACTTTCCCACAATCCTCCAGAAGCTTTCTCACCCTGAAAAGATCCTTCCATATGGGTGGCTTTTTACTTTGATTGATGAGTTTTTCAGGAAGCAGACCACCACGCTTCCTTCTTCACCCCTCTCCCAGCTCTGCCCCTGACTCTCTGGACTTCACCACCAAATCCCTTCTCTCTCCTTCTTCCACCTGACCCTTCCCTGCCCCAATTTTCATCTGCCTTTGATGTGTTTGTTGTTGAAGGTAGAACTGTCCCTATATTTGCTTATATTTGAATTTCCAAGACTTAACATTATACCTGGCATATAGTAAGAGCTTAATAAATGCTTGTCAATTTGACTTGGCTGGACTTACATTGAACCTCTAAATATTTGCAAGTATAAAACCCCAAAAGGCAAACAACTGCATTCTTTTTATCTTCTATCAGTTTTTTCAAATTATTACATAATTTTCTTCCTTTTTTATCTTTTCCCAAACTGGTATTTTGGTTTTAATTTTTGTTTTGTTTCATTTTGAAAGTGAAGAGAACAGATTGAGGAGGAAAGAAAATTGACACCAACCTCTACTGTGAAGCAGAAGGAACCCTAGAAGAAGAAACACAGGAGCTAGGTTCTAGCCTTGGTTTCATTGCTTCCCGGCTGTCTGACCTCAGAGCAAATCAAATGACTTCTCTGAGTCTTGGTTTCTTCATTTGTGCACTGGATACAATAGACTTGCATTGCTTGCCTCACACAGTTGCTGTGGGGATCAAATGATACAAGATGTGAAAGTTTTAAAGCAAAGACAAATATAATTATTTGTATCATTTCCTTTTTCTCATCTTTTACAAAGTTCAGACATAAATGGCCACGGGACAGATCACTCTCCTGTTACTTCTTTTATATTTGATATTCTGTGGACTATTGCATAAGTAGATAAAATAATTGCTTTTTGTAATTGAATCCAAGTATTGGGATGTAAGCTCATCTTATAGGGGCTCATTGAAAGCATCCTCAGGACAATTCCAAGAGTGGACAGGACAAAAAGGCTTCATGTACTTCAGGTTGTTCCTAAGTTATTTTGATTTATTTTCCTTGATCTTTATAATTTCAAAGATGCATTCAGAAGGTGCTAAATATTTGTAGCCTGCAGGGGTTTGTTGCACAGTTTCTACCATTTATTTGAACAATCTCCCTTGATTTAGGCTTTTTAGGGATAACTTGTCTGTGATTTCATGTGTCAATGACTTTTTTCTGAATTGCCATCATAAACTCCTCCATTCCTGGAAACAAAACCAGATGAATCAGTCATTTATTCAATTCATGCTTGTTGAATAAGTTGATGTGTATATTGGTGACTGAGTTGGAGTGGATGTCACCCATAGAGAGACTTTTGATTCCTCTCTTACAGATCTTAGCCATTTTATATACTCTATTCAGAGGTAAACTGCTTTCATTCCATTGGATGAATCCAATGATCTATTATCAGTATCTATTATCAGTTTTTATTATTGGTCAGTGAAGTGATACCAAAAGCATTTCTTTGGGTTTTTAACTGTTTGTCATGTGCTTTGAGAATGTCTTTCAATCCTCATTCTCCTTTTATGATAACAAAGAGGTCATATTTTTATAGTTGCCTTAGAGTGTTGACCAATGTATTTTATTAAGAGTATGCATTTTTGTTATAAAGGATACCTTTGATGTATATTATGTCCCATTTTATTGATTCAAAAGCATACATCATTATTGGAAATACAAAAATGTTCATTGCTGCATGCATTTTCCCATTGCATATTGATTTTAGCTTGTTCATATAATAGAGGAGACAGCACACCAAAGGAGACAGGAAAGTAGGGGTGGGGGGTTGTGACACCAAGGGGTACCCAGTGCGGAGGTATCTTGTTCCGTGGAGATAAACAAAGTGGGAGACAGACAGACAGAGAAAGACAGAGAGAGAAGGAGACACAGACAGACAGAGATAGAGACAGAGACAGAGACATACACACAGAAGGAGAGAGAGAGAGAGAGAGCGAGAGAGAGAGAGAATCTAATGACATCTCCCCAGATGGAAAGGCTAAGGATCCCACTTCCAAGAGAACTATGATGATGTTGAATGACAGTGCTTTGGAGGGACTCTGGTTTGTTTTGCTAACCACATGGTACTGGTAATGATGAAATCAAGGGTATAATGTTAGGAGTGCTATAAGATCTCCTCTCTATATTCCCACTCCAGGCTGGAGATCAGGAGGCTGGTGATCAGGTAGAAGATGGGAGCTGAAAGATGGAAGGTTTATCTCTTCCTAAAGGAGACCCACATAGTTCAATATGTTATGTTCTCCCTGAGAATTAGGGCATAGAGGGATGAACATTTAAAATGTGGTGATACAAAAAATCCAAATCACTACATCATAGACTTTGAAACTTAGAAAAGACCTGATTGGACATCTAGTTCAACCTCTACATGAAAGGAATCCTCACTATAACACATCTAACAAGTGGTTGTCCTACAGTTGTGAAACACTGAGCAGTGTCTTTGGAGGCTGTGTTTTTAGGGGGTTATTTTGATGAGGTGAGCTGAAGTTTCTCCCTTAATTAAAAAAAATAAAAAGGCATGCTTAAAGCTGATAATATGCTGCAAACAAGAATAAGGACTGAGAAGCAGACTCTGAGGAGATGGGTAGAGGAGGGTAGGAAAATGAGATAGATGCAAGAGACATCTAGATATTATGCATGAAGAATGGATTTATGGGGACTTTGTTTTTAACTGAAAGCTGCTCAAATACAAATGAGCCTTGTTACTTTGCCATCAGAGACTTATGCTCAGTCTCAGCACAGAGTTTTTGAGGATTTCCAGAAAGTCACTGCTAAGGTTCAAGAACCAATTCAGACTTTTTTATGCCCAGTTAACAGAGTTCTTTGCAATCATTCTCTGTGGGAGGCCAGCCTTCGAAAGGGGATATAGTAATCAAGGTTATTCAAGTAACAAGAGAAACGTCTAATGGATTTGGGAATGTGTGGGTGGTAACTACAAAGGGGTCTAGATATAAAAGGACCAAATTTCCAACAGGAATTAACATCATACTTATTTACTGTTGACCTCTACCTCCCTAGGGATGTTGGGTGACACTGACAGTGATGTTTGGAGTAGAGAAGCCCATGTCCCTTCATTAATGATTTATTTTGTATCTAGAGCTGAGCTGGACTTGAGAAGTTATATGGGTCAATAGCCTCATTGTAGAGATGAAGATACAAATCTACGGTTAAGTGTCTCAGCTAATGTCATACAGGTAGTAGATGGCAGGATTTAACCTTCTTCATGTTATACACAGCATAGAACTGCCCCCTCTCATCCTTGATCCCCTTGTGATAGATGAACCAATGAAAATGATGGGCACATTTAACATGATAGATATACTTCATTCCACACCCACAATGGTATATAAATTAGCCAGGAAAAAGTGAAATAATTAAATGTACTGATTTATCTAATAAACTTTGCAACTTCCTCTTTTAAAACTTTGTATATGTGATACATCCTCATTTGTCTGCAATCTTTTGTTTCATGCAATTTGACTTTAAATTCATGAAGACACAGATTACATTAGATATTAATATACTTTTTTCTTTACAAACAATATATTTTTCCAAGTTTAGTTTTGATTCTTGTTTATAGATTTTCTGTGAAGTTAAAATCAGGTCACTGAAGCATGTTCATCTCCATTTCTTGGATCAATTCTTCAACTTCTATAGCTTTATCTATAGCATTGTTTACCACATGTAGAAAAGTAGCCTGGTGTAAGATCATGTTGCAGCAGTCCATGTCCACTTGGGAATTCCCAAATTAATTGAAATTATTCCAAAATATTCTGTTTCAATATATTTATCTGAGTTCATCACTCAACTAATGAGGATAAGACTTCCAGGTCCATTGGAAGTAAAAAAATCCCCCAAATATTTTGGGGATGAACATTTTACAGTTTGATGAAGATGTTCAGCTCTTACAAACTCTCCTGGACTTACCTCTCACATTGGTTTGGGTATAGCTTTGAATGAAAAAAATTAATTTCATTAGTAAAATCATCTTTTTTCCTCCAGTCTTTGAAAATTATATTGCCCATGACAAGTGTTTTTTTTTTTTTTACCCTATAGCCACAGTTAGCAGTTGTTGGTTTTTAAAAATCAGTCTTCTCACCATTCTTCCAACTTCAAAAAGCCAATGCTGCATTGTGGAGGAATTAATAACAACTCCTCCAGCTTCTATGTTCCTCTAAAGTCTTTGTTCACTTTATGAGAGTTAATTAGGCCTTTTTGCAGGAAAAATTTGTGAGTTCCTGAAAACGATTTTCAACTGTATTTTTTCCTTTTCTCGGATGTCTTTGCTGGCCTATTGGGAGCTGTGGCTTGCTTATGAAGTCAGAGAGAGGCGTGTGGACATTTGCTGGCATCTGGTTGTTGCCTGACCTGTGATCCCTGATGTGAAAAGAGAACTAGGATCAGTTTTTTAGCTCCTCTAAATAAATACCCATGGTCCCTGCAGATGCTAACTAAGATGCCCTGACATGGGAGAGAAGGACCCTCCCATGTAGGTGTTCCTACATATCAACTAAGAGAAGAAATAAAAACTTCCTAAAACCATTGTTGGCCATGTCTGGGGGCAGTTTCTTTCAGGACCATAAGTTACTCCCTTCTGTCTCCTCCTGTGACCTGGCAAGTTTCCCTTCTGGTGATTGACAAGCAAAATCCTTTGCCCTGAACTTCACTTCTTCTGCCCTTGTTCCCATTTGCTCTACCCATGGGTATCTCAAATTAATTCTCATGTGTCAATTAAAGCACATTGGTAATAACATATAGGGATAAAGACAGGAATAAGGACTTGACACTGGACTTTTGGTTTTGTTAGTATTGCTTTATGATTACATGAGGGTCTCATTCCTCTGTAAAACCTAAAGTTCCAAGAATGTTGGAAAGGAAGGGGACAAATCATGCCAGTGTCTTCAGAAGGGAGAAATTCTCTGTCTCTATTGCTCCTGTAGGCAAGGCAGGTGGATTTTCTTATCTCCAGAATAGCCCGTGAATTTCTTCCTTCTATAGCTATAGGACAGTATGACCTAGAACCCACAGTTTTGAGATCCAAACTGAACTGGAGTTTAAATTCTACCTAAATTAATAATGTAGGAAGTCATATACAACACATCTCTGATAAAGGTCAAATGTTTCAAGTTTCTATATTCTGATAACTATCCCCAAACCTAGGATTCAAGAAGACTTTTTTTTCAAATCAACAAATATTCAAATTGCGTCTTGTATCAATAAAACATGGTGGTAGTCACTATGAGGTTTGCACAGAAATATGATACAATCTCAGAAAGGAACTTGTTGAATGTTTGAGGGGCCTAGAAAGTACCCCATCATGAATACCTTAAAATAGAATAATGGTTGGGGAAATCATCTGTAGAACAATCAATTTTTCAGTACATTCACCTACAGCCTATTCCACCTATCATCTTCAGAGAAATATGTTTTCATTATCAATCATTCAAATGTGTTTTTACAATAGCTACTATTCCAAAGAAATGGACCTTCCTTTCAGTTAAATGGATGGATTCTTTAGTCTGTTAGTAGTTCTTACCTGCTCCCTTCTGGTTAATACCAAATATATATGAGCCTGGGAGAGGAGTGGAACAAGGGATTCTGGGAGAGGGTTGGGATAAGGGAAAAAGAAAAACATTTAAATCCAAGGAAATGATTTATTTTGGAGAGACATAGCAGCCTAGCCTGAATCTAATCAAACTGACTCTGAATCATTAGAAAAATAAAACGAAATGTAATGTCAGAGTTTGTGAAGTACCAGACCTGAAAATTAGGATGAGGGCTAGATTCTACTTTCCTCAAATAAAGTCATCTAAAAATTCTTATTCCATTCCCCCCCCTTCCTTCAATTCTAAAAATAATACAATTTCTTCACGAAGCCAACCCTAATAATGCCATCTGCATCGTCATTTTACAGCTTTCCAAAATCCTCAGCCTCGACCTATGCTGAGGCAATATAACAAAATGAACAATAAACTTGGAAATAGAAGAACCGAGTCACATACCTGCCATTACCCTGTATGTCATGATGTGGCCTTAAGTAAGCTCTTTAACCTCTCTGACTCTCCATTACCTCACCTGTAAAGATGTAGCAGAAAAAAAAAACACTAGATGTGTAATCAAAGGTCTTGGGTTCATTCACTCCATCCTTCCCTCTTATAAAATGGATAATCATGTAATTATCTTCTCATTTACCTCTTTTTTTGTAAATTTACATTTTCCATTGTCCCATTTACTAAAAGTTAGGTATACCTGCAGATTGTATTATAATAATAACTAATATTTATATAGCATCTACTATGTTCCAGGCACTGTGCTAAGCACTTTGCAATTATTATCTCATTTGATCCTCATTACAAATCTGGGAGGTAGGGGTGTGTGTGTGTGTGTGTGTGTGTATACACACATATATATACACACACCTATATAATACATACATATATACATATATAATGTTAGTGTCTGATTACAATGGTTTATGTAAACATGATTCACTTGGTTCTCAGTCATACTCTTGAAAGATTGATCTTACTTTATAATTATAATTTATAATTATAAGAAGAAGAAGAAAGTCCCAGAAGGTCACCAAAGAGGCTCAGAGTACAGTAGCTCAGAAATGCAGCTGAGGCCAATAGAGAGCCCTGTCTCTTTCAACTCTTTGACAAATTATGACCTCAGCCTTGCCAAAGGGCTATGCAGTCTATCATCCTTGTGACTCAGGGGAAAGGAAAGGAAAACAATGAATGAGATCAATGTACCAACAAGGGGTATAGGCTGTGCTTTCAGAACCTTTACAATGTATTATTATTAAAGTGCATTTTGTTCAGTTGATTTTCAATTGTGTCTGACACTTTGTAACTCCATTTGGCATTTTCTTGGCAAAGATAATGGAGCAGTTTGCTATTTCCTTTGACAGTTCATTTTACAGATAAGGAACCTGAAGCAAACAGGATTAAGTGACTTGCCCAGGATCACACAGTTAGAAGATATCTGAGATTGAATTTGAACTTAGGAAGATGAGTCTTCCTGACTCCAGACGCAGCACTCTATCTACTGTGTGACCTAGCTTCCCCATTAGAGGGCATTAGGTCCTACTGAATCTCTATGTGGAGTTGAAATACATAAACATATAAGGGTCTGGCATACCATCCTAGCTGACAAATTTAGCAACAGCCAAGTACCCCCATTTCAGCACAGATGACTGCCTCTGGAACAGGCATTTTGCCTGAACCACTCGTCAACAGCCTTCAGCTAATTTGTTGATGTGATGGCATGCCTGTTAATAGCAAAACATTGATTCTTTAGGATTTGCAGTGAGTTCCCTAAAAAGACTTCTTCCACCTGCTCATAGATTGGTAATAAAAATTTTTGTTTTCTAAGTTTTCTCAAGGAGTTTGCCTAGCCTTAAATGTTGGCTTGGTTGCAGGAAGGATATTTTTTTCCTTTTGTAGCTGCAATGCTAACTTCCAATTTCTTCAGGTTTGATGTGTTGGGGGAAACCTTTTGAGAAATGGAATATATAGTTAGTGGGCTTTGTTTCAAGCCTGGTAAGGATATGCATCACAACATTAAATTTTTTAACAGTAGGAGAGTGTTTGCTGAATAAATGATGAACCAGGGAGGGCTCATATCCATTCTCTTAATGCATTGGGAAAATCATAAATGGCTCACACCAAAAATAAAAATAAAAACTATATACACATATATATGCACATATATACATACACACATACATTATACACATATATACCTATGTATGCATAAATATGTGTGTATATATGCATATATGTGTTAAAGTATGTGTGTTTGTATTTGTATGTGTATGATGTAGTATGCCCTAACAAAGATAAAGTCCAGTCACGCTGGCCAGAGATTTCTGATTTATCCCAAGCCAGCCTCTCAATGTTCTAAAGACTCTCCTCTCTATATTTTGTTATATCTTTGACTTTTCTCCTGCTTTTCAAGCCTCCCATTCTTGTGGAGACCATGCTGTATGTAGCTTTTTTGATCCATACTAATGTGGTGACAAGGTCCTCTTGGCCTCTTTAACACCTGGTTCAATCATCTCCATCTAAATTTGGTCCAATATCCATTCATTTACAATTCATCAAAAGAGGCATATCAAGAGGTAACCTAGGGCATGACTATTAAATGGGAATGCAGGTGCTGGGTCATTTAGATCTAATGCCTTCAGAGTGTTGTTTAGTTATCAAGGAACCAGAGAGTGAGTTGCATGACTGCATGCTGTTGAGTTATGAATGACAATAATAATAATATGAATTGACACTTTATATATAACACTTTATTCAGATTTCCAAGGAGATAGGATATTTGGGCCAATTGATTAGAGACTGAGGGGAAATAGTTCCAGTGAAAAACTCATAATTAGCAGATTTAAGTCAATCAATAATTATTTATTGACTGTTTCCTCTCTACCTAGTAGGTTAACACACTAAGAGTAAACACTATACTCTAGTGAGCAAACTGGCATAAGATGGGGAAAGTCTGACAGGGATAAAGCCAGTCAATCAACAAGTACTTATCAAGGACTTCCCATGGACCTTCCTATGGCACTGGGGGGATACAAAGCAAGGAAAGAAGATGATCCTTGTCCTCAAGGAACTTACAGTCTAACGGAATAGATATAGGGTAAGGTGAATACTGCTAAATAGTTACAGAACAAAGCAATTTCTTCAGATCATGTCTTTTTTTTTTTAAAGTATGCTTATTTTATGTTTTGGCTCTCTTTTTCTTAATAAAAGTGTACAGCTGTCCATGGCCATTTGCCTCTCCCTTAAGCTATACATTCAGTGGAGAGAATCTGGTTCTGTTGAGAATTAGTCCTACATGATTGATTGAAACCCTCCTGGGATTTACAGAGAAGGTAAGGAAACCTCTATTCCTTATAGCCTTGTATAATGCCATATGTGTTGGGGGCGGGAGAGGATGCAGCAGGCAAGAGTCAGAAATTTAAGAGCCCTGGTATTTTCCTCACTGTGCAGTTTCAGACCATCCACATTCAAACCATATTCCCAAATAGCCTTTAAGACCACTTAGAAACCCATGTTATTCAGTGACCACCGAAGCCTCAGGCTGCGATCAGCTGAAGAGGTCAAAATTGTTCTAAAAAAATCACAAGATCTAGAGCTGGAAGGTACATTATAGACAAGTTAGTCTAAATCCTTCCTTTTTACAGATTTAGAAACTGTTGCCTAGAGAAGTGTGGCAATTAAAAATGTTTAAGATTGGTCCAACTATTCTGGAGAACAATTTGGAACTATGCCCAAAGGGCTATAAAAGTGTGCATACCCTTTGATCCAGCAATAGCATTTCTAGGGCTGTATCCCAAAGAGATCATACAAATGGGAAAAGGACTTACATGTACAAAAATATTTATAGTAGCTCTTTTTGTGGTGGCCAAGAATTAGAAATTGAGGGGATGCCCATCAATTGAGAAATGGCTGAACAAGTTGTGGTATATGAATGTAATGGAATACTATTGTTTTATAAGAAATGATGAACAGGTGAATTTCAGAAAAACCTGGAAAGACTTACATGAACTGAGGCTGAGTGAAATGAGCAGAACCAGGAGAACATTGTACACAGTAACAGCAACATTATACAATGATCAACTATGATAGACTTAGCTCTTCTCAGCAATACAATGATCCAAGACAACTCCAAAAGACTCATAACAGAAAATGTTATCCATATCCAGAGAAAAAGCTATGGAGTCTAAATGCAAGTCAAAACACACTAGCTTCACTTTCTTTATTTTTGGGGTGTATATGGGTGTGTGGTTCCTTTTGGTCTGTTTCTTCTTTCACAACATGACAAATATGGAAGTATGTTTTACATGATTGCACATGTATAACCTATATCAGATTGCTTGCCATCTTGGGGAGGGGGAATAGGAGGGAAGGAGAAAAATTTGGAGCTCAAAATCTTATAAAAAATGAATGTTCAAAACTATCTTTAAATATAATTGGAAAAAAACACTACTTAAAAAGTTTGAGAGATAATTTCTGAGTAATTTAATCATTTTATTAATAACGTCAACATTTTAATAAAAAGATGGTCATTTGGCCATCTCTCTTTGACCAAAAACAATCATGGTGTCCAGCTCATGGCTTATATTTCCTTTTGGAAGGGGAGTGTTCAGAAGTATGGCAATCAACTCTGATTGGTTAACAATTAATGAGAGAATGAATATTACAATGAGGAGCTGAACCTGAATTTGGATTATATTATCTGCATAAGTCCCCCCCCCCTAGTCTTGGGCAACCTATTCCATGAATTTATACTCTACCCAAGCCTGAGCAGAGTGAGGTCTGACAAGAGAGTTAGTACAATATCATTATCAGCAAAGTCCTTTATGAGACTGAACTTTTAAAATCAGGACTTTAGAAAAAGAGAAGGGGACTCTGGATCTCCCCAAATCACCAGTTATTAATAATCATTTTCTCTCATTAGTGAAGTAACTTGTACAAGACCATATAGATATTATCAAAGTCAAAGTCTGAAACCAGGTCTTCTCATTATAAATCCAGTTCTCCCTCTATTCCATCACTCTGCCTATTCTTCCCTGGAACCCAGTCCGGTATGAAGTTTCTCCTTTCCATGGTTCCAGTAGATATATTACAGAAACTTTCAGTGCCAGAAGAAAAGAATCAGTCAGAATAGTGTGTGTTTTTGAACATATTTGTATCATTCACATTTGCCTAAGTAAACAAACTTAAATTAATTAACGGAAAGAATCGACGATAGTGTACATGAGTGGAATATATGTTCATGTCAGCATAGACATTATAGACACACCTATGAAGTCCATGGATGTTTGCTTCCCTATAGTCACATGTTCTGGCAAAATAAATGGTGAAAATGTTTACTCAATTGAATTTTTAACTGACTAAAATATGCTTTCATTGTGTCATATGTCTGCTCAGAAAGCTTCCAAGTAGTCAGTCAGTAAACATTTATTTAGCACCTACCATTGTGTGTGCCAGGTACTGAGCTAAGCACTGGGGACATAAAAAAGGGGCAAAAGATAGTCCCTGCCTCCTAGGAGTTCAAAATCTAATGGAGGCGACAAAAAGCAAACCAGTATTTACAAACAAAAATACAGGATAAACAGGAAATAAAAGAGAGAAGGTACTAAAGTTAAAAGGGGCTGGAAAGTACCCTTATTGCCTACTGTATTAGTTATAAACTTTTCTGCTGCTTTCAAGGCCTTCTGCAAGCTTTTTTATTCTTACTACATCATAGTATGCTCGTTCCACATAGGCAAGTCATCTGCCTCTTCCCCTTCTTCCCCCCACCGGGATCATGCCTTTGCTCATATCAAGATATGGTGCAAAAAGCCCTGGGTATAGGTGGCACAGTGGATAGAGTGCTTGGCCTGGAGTGAGGAAGACTCATCTTCCCAAGTCCAAATCTGGTTTAGAAACTTACTAGCTGTGAGACTCAGGGCAAGTCACTTAACCCTGTTTGCCTCAGGTTCCTCAACTGTAAAATGAGCTGAGAAGAAAATGGCAAACCACTCTAGTATCTTTGCCTAGAATACCCCAAATGGGGTCACGAAGAGTCAGACACGACTGAAAAATGACTGAACAACAATATAGAATGAGAAGACTGTGAAACTACTCCACTATCAAAGTCAATAGACTGTGAATATAATCAAAAGAAGTATGTCAAAGCTGAGACTGAGTTATCATAGCAGTGTGGTAGAATAAACAGAGTACAGGATTTGGAATCAGAAGACTTTGTTTCAAATCCCTGATCTCATGCTTTAATATCTGTGTAACATCAGACCTGTCATTTCCCCTGAGTCACTATTTCCTAATCTATCAAATAAGAAATTTGGACAATATGATCTCCAATGTCCTTAGCAGCTCTAAACCCTGAGATCTCCTATTATCCCTGTTCTCTTCAGCAACTCTCTTCCCAGAATGCCCCCATCCTCACCTCTTATCCAAATCCTACTCAACTTTCCAAGTCCAGCTCAATCTTACCTACTTAACAAAGGTTTCCCTAATTGATCCAGCCAAGACTGCTCTCTTCCTGATCTGATTTCTCTTGGTATAATTAGAATCAGGTATTTAATTATCTCTTGTCTTGTATTGACCTCTGGTTGTTTCACGTGAGTGTGTACTCTCCTCAACTAATGCAGAGTCTCTAATGGTGGAGGTTGTATTTTCTATTTTTTTTTCCCTTTGAACTTCATCCTTCAGTACCGTAGGTTGCCCAGGCCCCTAGGCATTTTCCTTCTGAAATACAAAACAAGAAGATGATCAATTGCCCATGGTTCAGATATGCCATACTGGACAGAACTTTTATCATGACTCACTCTAACTAGGGTGATACCAATAACTAGGACAGGACCTCTAAGCCTGTGCACATACTGTGATATATTTGGCAAGGAATAAAGAACCACAGCCAGTCCTGAAATATTGAGATCTCTGAGAACTTACCTTCACTTATACATTTTAATATTTTCAGGTATCAGGGCACCCCCTCCCCAAGAGGATTCCTTCAACTACTCTTTAATGCCAAAGACTCTTCACTAGGACCAACCTCCCTCAGTCCAAATGCTGGTTCTACTCATTAGTCAATTAAGTAATAGCTTGATTGAACAAACTCAGTCCATTCCCTGGCCCTCCTTTTACACTCCATGTTCTAAGATCTTAGGCTAATTTCCCAAACTACAAATTAACAATCAGTCATCAACCCTCAGGCTACTTTCTGATGTACCTAGGAGTGGATATGGATTTCTAGAATATGGTTTAAAATATATTTGATGGTCTTAGAAAAAAGATAGTAGAAATGTGGTGACCTAAAGTTTTGCAAATCAAACAACAGAGACATAAGTTGAAAAAGGAAGGAAAGGGAGTAAACTGTACCCCTAGATCTGCCAAACCTGGCACCATAGAAAGTAATGGGTACCCCATAGAGTAGGGAGAAGAACAGCAGAACAGATGTGAAGAAATATCCAGAAGGAGAGCCAATGATAAGATCCGTGGTTCCATGCGTCTACACACAAATGCACATTGCATAGATAATAAATAGGAGAGTATTAGAAATCTTAATGAAGTGAAATAAATTTGACCTTTGAGTGATCACTGAGATATCATAGGATGTGACACATGGTTGGAATATGGTTGAGGAAAACATATTCAAAAGTAATAGAATAAGAAACACTCATGAGAAAATCTAAAAACTCAAGAAATAAAACAAAGGGGAGAGAGTTTGGGTGAGGATCAATGGAGGATGAAATAACGTTGTTATGGTTGTATACTATAGACCACCTGAAAAGGAAAAGGAACTATGTGAGGAGTTCTAGAAACAAATCACAAATCTGACACAGAGACGTGATTTTGCGATGACTTCAAATATCCAGTAATCTACTGGAATTCTCTCTCACAAAATCAGAGCAGTTGAGAAATCTGTGCCTTGTTTTAAAGGAGGAACTATTGTTCAAAATGTGATTCTTACCTACAAGGAGAAATTGGTTGCTGAAATAGAAATGATGAGAAACATGAGGCCTACTGACCACTCTATCACAAAATGGTATCACATCCAAGGAAGTCTACATAGAACTGAGTTAAGATATTCCTGGCCACTTCTGGGGATGTGTGTTCAGAACTGAAGGATTTTGGAATTGGGTGAGAAAGCTTTGAGCAGCAAGGGCAAGGAACTGCTTCAAAGAGCTTTGGCCACTAAGTCAAGAAGTACAATCTCCTCAGCACAGAGAGGTGACTTCTGAGCTTACTCTCTTTCTCCTCTTTCTTGAATCTGTAGCTTGAAACTTTTCCTGAGACTTCTTGTTGTGGAATATTTTTTTCAATATGGTTGTTATTACCTTGCTATTTTTCTTTTTTAGAAGTATTTGTTCACATCCCTTGATTACTCATCCATTGATGAACGGATTTTTGATTTTATGTTTCTCTTAAGGACCCTGACGTTAGGAAAGATTAAAGGCAAAAGTATAAGGGGGTGGCAGAGGGAGAGATGAACAGATAGTGTTATGGAAACAATTAACATGAAGTTGGGCAGACTTTGAGAGACAGTGGAGAATACAAGGGCCTGTGCTATGTTCTGTGGGGAGCAGGAGCAGAAAATCCTATGACCATTTCACAGTCACCTCCTTCTGCTTCTGCTGCTACCATCACCGACTGCTCCCATGGATACTGCTGCTGTCATTCATGGAGACTTTTGGATCTCTGGAGCTCACAAGGCTACCTCCCGGACAAGTCTATCTCGATACTGCAGCTTTATCATCTATTCACTGTGATCCTAGGGATTATTATCTTAGGCTTGTTTCTGAAGATGCAGATTTTAAAAGACCTTGCCAACTCAGAGTTGTCCCATTATCTTCACATCTCAAACAGTGGGACATAAGGAAATGAAAGGACAAGATCAACTGCAGATGTTTATGAGAAATAAAATAAAATAAAAATCAAGTACCCTATTTAACAGAATGACATGGTTTAAAATGTGTCAGTTGGGGGCAGCTAGGTGGTGCAGTGGATAGAGTAATGGCCCTGAAGTCATGAGGACCTGACTTCAAATCTGGCCTCAGACCAAGCACTTGACACTTACCAGCTGTGTGACCCTGGGCAAGTCACTTAACCCCAATTGCTTAAAAATAGAAAAAAAGAGAAAAATGTGTCAGCTGAATCCATCAAAATTAAGGCAGTGATTGACGGTAAGGATCCCACCAATTTTTGTGTTATTCTCATAACTCTCCAAGCACTAGATCAAGTGTCTGCAACTTAAAAACAAAGACAAAGACAAAAGCAAAAAACAGACATTTACCTCTCCCCTTAGGTTTGAAGGAGGGAACTGGATATACCACAGCCACTGGCCTCTTCTCCATGTGTTGGGTAAAGACACTGCCACCTCCTCCTTCTCCTTTTGTTGTTTTTTTCTCCTCTCTCTCTCATTGTTGTTGTTCAGTCTTTTCAGTCATGTCTAACTCTCTGTGACCCCATTTGGCTTTTTTTGCAGGGCAAAGACACTGGGGTGGTTTGCCATTTCTTATTCCAGCTCATTTTATAGATGAGAATACTGAGGCAAACGGGGTTAAGTGACTTGCCCAGGGTCGCATTTCTAGTAAGTGTCTGAGGTCAGATTTGAACTCAAGCCTTCCTGACTCCAGGCCCAGCACTCTAGCCAACTGCGCCACCTTAGCTGCGCTCTCACTCTGGGACGATTTTCAAAAACTCTTGCTATATGGAGAAAAATCTCACCCTCCGGTCCTGCTCTCCCATTAGCCTCTTCTCTTTCCAGAATAGGAAAAAAATTCCTAGGGGCTCTGGGCCAACCCAAACCATGCCAGAGAGGCATCAGGAAAAGAATACAAAAGAATCAGCCCAAACTGAGGCTGAGGTTTGCCTCAGCAGGACGTACGAATTAGCCACCATGTGCTTGAAGCTGCCCAGAGACTGTGGTGGGAGAATGGGGCCAGCTAACTCCTCCCAGACACAACTCACAAGATACATATTGAAAACAATGCTGCCATATTCACAGCTAGAAGGAAGAGAAGAGAGGGTGAGCCCCTACCTTTTGTACATCCATGGAGTCATTAGCAATTCCAGCTCTGCAGTCAATGGAACGACTCTTTGTCGTCTCACAGCGTAAGCCCCTCAGTGATGCATTACACAGGGCTAGAACCCAACAGCTGAAACTTCTACTTGTTCACCTGAAACCAGGAACAATGACTTTGAGCATGGTGGGGTAGAAAGGGGAGGGAAGGAGAGGGAAAAGAGTCTCTGTTAACTGGGTATCTGACTATACTTTTGCAGATTGACTCCCAGATATTGCATGCATCTTGTAATTATTTATTTATTTAATTAATTATTTTTTTTTCTTTTTCGTGAGGCAATTGGGGTTAAGTGACTCGCCCATGGTCACACAGCTAGTAAGTATCATGTGTCTGAGGCCAGATTTGAGCTCAGGTCCTCCAGGGCCGGTGCTCTATCCACTGCACCACCTAGCTGCCCCCCATTTAGTAATTATTTTCAATGAGACTTCCCATTCAGTTATTTTCTCTTGGACTTTGTAATGGCTATATCAAAAAGTTGTTGATTTATATGGGTTTATTTTGCATCTTGTAACTTTACTGAAGCTATAAATTGTCACAAGTATCTCTTTACTGATTCCCCAAGATATTCTAAGTAATCCACATATCATCAGAAAAGGACAGTTTTACCTCATTTTCTTATTTTTGCATATTTAATTTCTTTCTCTTGTCTTATTGCTAGTACTAGCATTTCTAGGACTGTGTCAATGAGCCCAATATTTTTTCAACAATTTTTAGCATTCATTTTTACAAGATTTTGAGTTCCAAATTTTTCTTCTTCCCTTCTTCCCCTCCCCTCTTCTTAAAACAGTAGGCAATTTGATACAGATTATACATGTGCTATCATGTAAAATATATTTCCATATTAGTCACAGTTGTGGAAGAAGAAAGAGATCAAAAGAAAAAAAATACAAAAAAGAATAAAATAAATGAAAAACATATGTTTCAATCTGCAATCAGAACCCAGCAGTTCCTAATCTGGATATGAATAGCATTTTCCTTCAGGAGTCCTATGTACTTGTCTTGGATCATTTTGTTGCTGAGAAGAGCTGAGTCATTCATAGTTGATTCTCACACAGTGTTGCTGTTACTATGTACAATGTTTTCCTGGTTCTGCTCATTTCACTTTGCATCAGTTCATACAAGTCTTTACAGTTTTTTCTGAAATCTACTTGTTCATCATTTCTTATCGCACCGTAGTATTCCATTACATTCTTATATAACAGTTTGTTCAGTCATTTTCCAATTCATGGGCATACCCTCAATTTCCAATATTTTGCCACCATGAAAAGGGATGCTATAAATATTTTTGTACATTTTTCCCTTTTCCTTTTTTTTATAATCTCTTTGGGATACAGACCTAGTAACGGTACTGCTGAATCATGCACAGTTTGGTTGCCCTTTGTGCGTAGTTCCAAATTGTTCTCCAGAATGGTTTTGATCAGTTTATAATTCTACCAACAGTGCATTAATGTTCCTATTTTCCCATATTCTCTCCAACATTTATCATTTTCCTTTTTTTGTCCTATTAGCCAATCTGATGGGTATGAAGTGGTATCTCAGAATTGTTTCAATTTTCATTTCTCTAATCAAAAGTGATTTAGAGCACTTCTTCATATGCCTATAGACAGCTTTAATTTCTTCATCTGAAAACTGTCTGTTCATATCCTTTGACCATTTATCAAGTGGGGAATGGCATGTATTCTTATAAATTTGACTTAGTTCTCTATATATTTGAGAAATGAGGCCTTTATCATAGTTACTTATAAAGATTATTTCCCTGTTTTCTTCTTTCCTTCTAATTTTGACTGCATTTTTTTTAGTTGTGCAAAAGTTTTTTTTAATTTAATATAATCAAAATTATTGATTTTACATTTTGTAATGCTCTCTATCTCTTGTTTGGTCATGAATTCTTCCTTTCTCCATAGATCTGACAGGTAAACTATTCCTTGCTCTTGTAATTTGCTTATGGTGTCACCCTTTATGTCTAAATCATGTACCCATTTTGACCTTATCTTGGCATACAGTATGAGATGTTGGTCTATACCTGGTTTGTGCCTTATTGTTTTACCAGCAGTTTTTGTCCAGTAGTGAGTTCTTATTCCATTCTTATTGGGTTTATCAAAATACTTGGTTACTATGGTCATATTATTGTGTCTTATGTACATAATTTAGCACTCTATTTCTTAGCCAGTACCAAATAGTTTGATGATTACTGCTTTATAACATAATTAGAGATTTGATATTGCTAGATCACCTTCCTTTGTATTTTTTTTATTAATTCACTTGATATTCTTGACCTTTTGTTCTTCCAGATGAATTTTGTTGTTTTTTTTTCTATCTCTATAAAATAATTTTTGATTGGTATGGTACTGAATAAGTAAACTAACTTGGGTAGGATCACCATTTTTATTATATTGGTCTGACCTGCTCATGAGTAATTGATATTTTCTCAATTGTTTAGATATGACTTTATTTTTGTGAAAAGTGTTTTGTAATTATGTTCATATAGTTCCTGGATTTATCTTGGCAGGTAGACTCCTAAGTATTTTTTATTGTTTACAATTATTGTAAGTAGAATTTCTCTTTCTATCTCTTGCTGCTGGGCTTTGTTGGTCATATGCAGTAATACTGATGATTTTTGTGGGTTTATCTTATAATCTGTGACTTTGTTGTTAATTATTTCAAGTAGTCTTTTAGGTGATTCTATAAGGTTCTCTAGGCATGCCATCATACCATCTGCAAAAAGTGATAGTTTTGTTTCCTCATTGTCTATTCTAATTCCTTCAATTTCTTTTTCTTCTCCTTTTGCTATAGCTAACATTTGTAATAATATATTGAATAATAGTGGTGATCATGGGCATCCTTGTTTCACCCCTGATCTTATTCAGAAGGCTTATCTCCATTTCACTTAATGCTTGCTGATGGTTTTAGATAGATACTGATTATCATTTTAAGGAATGCTTCCTTTATTCCTATGTTCTCTAGTGTTTTTTTAATAGGAATGAATGTTGTATTTTGCCAAAAGATTTTCAGAATCTATTGAGATAATCACATGATTTCTGTTGGTTTTGTTATTGATATGGTCAATTATGTTGATAGTTATCCTAATATTGATCTAACTCTGCATTCCTGGTATAAATCTCACCTGGTCATAGTGTATAATCATTGTGATATATTGCTGTAATTGCCTTGGTAGTGTTCTGTTCAGAATTTTTGCTTCAATATTCATTAGAGAAATTGGTGTATAATTTTCTTCCTCTGTTTTAGCTCTTTCTGATTTAGGTGTCAGCACCATATTTGTGTCATAAAAGGAGTTTGGTAGCACTCCTTCTTTGCTTATTTTTTTTCAAATAGTTTATGTAGCATTGGAATTAATTATTCTTTAAATGTTTGGTAGAATTCATTTGTGAAGCCATCTACCCCTGGGGATTTTTTCTTAAGGAGTTCATTAATGGCTTGTTCATATTTTTAAAAAGATGGGGTTATTTAGGCATTCTATTTCCTGATCTGTTAATCTAGTTAATTTATATTTTCACAAATATTCATCAATTTTGTTCAGATTGTCAGATTTATTGGCATGTAATTGGGCAAAATATTTCCAGAATGCTTTAATTTCTTCTTCATTGGTGGTGATTTTACCCTTTTAATTTTTGATACTGGATATTTGGTTTTCTTTGTTTTTTTAAATCAAATTAACTAATGGCTTATCTATATTACAATTCTGGACTTCTCCTTATGAAAGCTTGAAATCCTTCTATTTAGTTGAATGACCATTTTTCCCCCTTGAAATATTATGTTTAACTTTTCCTGGTAGGTGATTCTGACTTGTGGTCCTAGCTCTTTTGCCTTCCAGAATATCATGTTCCATGATCACAGATCCTTTATTGTTGCAGCAGTTCAGTCCTGTGTAATCCTGATTGTGGCTCCCTGATATTTGAATTGTTTCATTCTGGCCACTTGCTGCATTTTGTCCTTGACCCAATAGTTCTGAAATTTGGCTATAATGTTCCATGGAGTTTTAATTTTGGGACCTCTTTCCTGAGGTGCTTGGTAGATTCTTTCAATGCCTATTTTGCCCTCTGGTTCCAGGAAGTCAGGGCAGTTTTCCTTGATAATTTCTTTAAAGATGCTGTCCAAGTCCTCCTTTTGATTATGGCTTTCAGGTTGTTGATTGATTCTGATATTGTCTCTTCTGGATCTATTTTCTAGGTCAGTTGTTTTTCCAATGAGGTATTTTACATTTTGCTCTATTTTTTCATTTTTTTGAATTTGTTTGATTGACTCTTGATATCTCATAGAGTCATTGTCTTCCACTTGCCCCATTTGGTCAATTGTACTTTTTAAGGAGTTGTATTCTTCAGTGGATTTTTGTATCTCCTTTTCTGTTTGTACAATTCTACTTTTTAAGCAGTTTTTTTTTTCTTTCCCAAGCTGTTGACACTTTTTTTCATAAATCTCTTGCAACACTTTCAATTCTTTTCCCAATTTTTCTTCTACTTCTCTTATATTGTTTTTAAACTCCTTTTTGAGCTCTTCCATGAGTTCTTTCTGGGCTTGAGACCACTTCCTGTTTTTATGTGAGGTTTGCCCATAAGTGTTTTGACATTACTATGTCTTCTGAGTTTGTGTTTTAATCTTCCCTGTCACTATAATAACTTTCCAATGTCAGATTCTTTTTCTGGTTTTTTTTTTGTTTGTTTGTTTTCACTCATCATTTTAGGCCTTTTTCCTTTCTTTTAAATTTGAGCTCTGCTCCCAGGGAGGAAGGGGCATTATCTTAGGCTTCTTCTGCCAGGGGCTGCAGGCTTTGTTTTGTTTACCTGGGGTTGCACCGATGTTGATCTGAGGTCCCCAAGGGACCCTCATGTCTGGTGCTGTACTAAGAGGGTGAGGTGGGGGGTGACTGGCACTGCTGGAGGCTGTAGGGGGTCTGGCAGCTTAGCTGGTGCTGAGCTGGGGTCCTAGTACTAATGTCTGGCATGTACTGAGGATGGTGGGATGTTTCTGCATTCTATGGGATACACTGAAGCACATGGCAGTTGGCCATGGGGGTTATTTGCCAGGGTCTACACTGGAGCATATGGCAGGTGTCCTTTCAGGTGACTGCCTGTTTGCTTAGTCAGCCTTAGGGTTGGCATCTACCTGTTGACCCAGAGCTATGCTGAAGCACGTGAAGATCTGGCCCCTGGAGGCTGCCTGTTTGCAAAGGGCTTTGCTGAAGCACATTGTGGTTCTCAGAGCTGGAGTCTGCCAGTTCCCCTCGCTATGCTGAGGCACATGGAGGGTCCTGATGTTAGCATTTACGTGTTCCACTACACTGGGGCTCAGGATCTCCTGCTGGTTTGCTGAGGTGGGGCTTGCTGCTGGCTTGCTAGGATGCTTCCTGTCCTGGACTCTGAGCCCAGTATTTTAAGAGGAACATTGACACAAGCTATAACCATCATGTTGAGGGGACTGAAGAGCACACACTATGAAAGAACCAAGAATCTTTAAACTGTAGTAGGGAAAGCATGGGGATGGTGGAGATAGAGAGTAAGATATCATTATTTAATAGTCTTTCAGTATTTAAAGGGCTGTCAAGTGATCCAGAAATGCTTGATTGTTTCTGCTTGAGCTCAGAGGATAGAATGAAGAACCATGGGTGGAAGGTGGTAGGCAAATGAATTTAGGAATATTGTAATGAAAATATTTCCTAACATTTAGAGCTATCCCAAAGTGGAATGTATTGCCTCAAAGCATCTAAAGGACTTTATGATCAACTGTAAGCAGATGTGTGCTGGTAAATGTTTATTTAACAACCAATTTTCTAGAATAAAATGTATGCACAACATACTTAAGTTTAGTCTGCATTATAACATTTTCTTCATCATTTTAACAAATCTATACCATCAATAAAACATTAAATTAGGCCCTGATGTGGAGCATTTGTCAATTTCTGAGATGCAAATGCTCACACTGAAAATTTAACAATTGGCTTTCAAAAGCCAGAACATTTCCTCCTATGGATTGGATTCTTAATGAGGTATGGATTGTACTAGATAGTATCTGAGGTCTTGTTGTTGTTTAGCCATCTTTCAGTTGTGTCTAACTCTTGGTGACCCATTTCAGGTTCTCTTGGCAAGATACTGGAGTGGTTCACCATTTCTTTCTCCAGCTCATTTTACAGATGAGGAAATTGAGGCAAACAAGATTAAGTGACTTGCCTAGGATTACCCAGCTAGTAAGTATCTGAAGCCAGGTTTGAGCTCCAGGGCCTGGTACTCTATTTGCTGCACCACCTAGCTTCCCATCTGAAGTTACACCTAACACTTAAATTCTATGATACTGGGTTTCTGTAAATATCCAAATAAACGTGTAAACACTTACTTGGCTTTGTAATTATCTCTAATGTGACAGAATACAAGGAAGAATTCTTTTCCAAGTGGTCAGAACTCCTTCACTTTGCCCCTTTAGCATCTTAGGACATTCAACATGGCCCAGAGCAGGCCTTTCACAATATTGTTGATTGATATTCAAAGATTATTAGTAACTTCCTAGCTAAGCATTAGAGCTAAGAGCTGTCTATTTATATCGTTTATTTTGCATCTTGCAACTTTGTTGAAGCTATTACTTGTCTCAAGTAGTTTATTTGATGATTTCTTAAGATTTTCTAAATGATCCACCAGGTCATCAACAAATAAAGCCAGTTTGGCCTCCTGTTTTCTTATTTTTACATCTTTAATTTCTTTCAGTAATAGCTAGGTGTTAAAAACAAGAAAAATCATGGAGTGGACAGTTGAGCAAAGCATTCATTTCTATCTAAAAGAAACACACACAGAATATACACTCCATTTGCATTTGATTATTGTCTTGAAACATCTGCTCCTTCTAGGTTAACACTTAGAGTGAGTTTGGGAAATGATCTGAAGGCACAATAATACATTGAGATCAACGGCTTCAATGTAAATTGTTATACTGTAAGTGACTCTATGGTTTCCAGTGCTGTAAACAAAAGTGAAAAGATGTTTTGTATATGATGAGAACACATGTCAGATGTTAGTACTGTGCAAAGAGTACTTTGAGAATATTAAATTTGATTTTGTATCATTATGAACCTTTTTTTCTAGAGATAGATGTAATACCTTGCATTTAAATGGCACTTTTCTTTCCAAAGAACACTCACTCCTGTTATCTTATTTGTCCTCAAAGCATGCTAGTCAGGTAGGTTAGCATCATCCCCCATTTGTTCGTGGGAAAAACCAAGACATAGAGAGATTAAATGACTTTGCTGAAATCATACACTGAGACAGTGCCAAAGCTATGACTTTACAACAGTTTTCAGTGATCTGATTATATAATAAATGAGACAGCAGCATTGTTAAGAACAGGGTTAGGAATAGAGACTGATACAGACAATTCTCATTTGAGGACACTCCCTCCACCAATACAGGTTAACGTCTTCTCTGCAAATTAAATTCTTAGCGAGTGGCCCAGGTCATAGAACATAAAGAGGTTAAGTCACTTATCTGGGGTCGAAAGACCAGTATGTCACAGAGGCAGGGCTTGAACGCAAGTCTCTCTGGCTTCTAGGCTAGACCTCTACACACTATTCCATTCTGTCTCTCATCCTCAAAATTATTCATGTTTACGTAATTTTACATGTTACCAAGGTTTGAGTTGTACTCCCAATAATCTTATGAATTAGAGAGTATATTATTATTCCTCTTTTATAGATAAGGTAACTGAGGCTCAAAGATTTGGATTTCTGGATCAAAATTCAAAATATAGGAGTAACAGGCTTCTTTTCAGAAAGCCTTTCCCAACCCTTCGTAATTCTAGTGCCTTCCTTCTGTTATTTTACATTTTTCTTACATATAACTTGCTTTCTAATATATATGTGTTTGAATGTTGTCTCCCTTACTATGTTGTAAGCTCCTCGAGGGCAGGGGCTGGTTAATTTTTTTTTTTACCTCTTTTTGTATCCTCAATGCTTAGCATAGTAACTGGAACATAATAAACATTTGATAATTATTGATTGATTGAATAGAGTACATTTAACAAGAATTGATAGAAATGTAATTGCTTATGTTTTTTGTCTTTTGCAAATCTAATCAAAAGGGTATTAAAGTGAAAAGGGAGGAAGAAAGGAAGAAAACTGCTTATGTATCTACATCAAAGTAGATATTGTAGAGGAGCCAAGATTTAAGAAGAAAAATGAACAACAGTGACATCCAAAAATTCAAGGAAGACAAAATCAAAGAAAGGAACAAGCAACCAAGACCATGTACTCAGATTTCTATACACAATGTCCAAGTATGGGTAACAAGCACAGTGAACTAGAAATCCTACATGGAAATTGGGGAGGTGAATCAATCAATTGAGAAAGCAAGTAATCAACAAATGTTTATTAAGAGCCTACTAAGAGCTAAGTACCAGACGCTGTGCTAAGTGCAGGACATACAAAAATGAAAATAAAACAATTCATGTTCATAAGACATGTGTATTCTATCAGGGAGACAATATAGATGTATATATGTATATGTGCGTATGTACACATATCTATATGTATGTATATACATATAGGTGGCAGGTAGGTGGGTGGCATGGTAGATAGAGTGATGGGCCTGGAGTCAGGAAGATTCAGCTTCCTGAGGTCAAATCCATCCTCAGATACTTACTAGCTATGTGTCCCTGGGCAAGTCACTTAATCCAGTTTGCCTCAGTTTTCTCATCTATAAAATGAGCTAGAGAAGGAAATGGCAAACTGCTCTAGTATCTCTGCCAAGGAAACCCCAAATGGGGTGACAAAAGCATTAGAAACAATTGAAAAATGACTGAACAACAACAACAACCTACATGTATGTTTATGTGTAAATATGTGTGCATATACATATAGATAGATGGATAGAAAATAAATAAAATAGGTACAAGTGGATAGAATGCTGAATTAGGAGTCAGAGAGCCTGACCTCAAATTTTGACATATCCTGTGTGACCTTGAGCAAGTCATTTATCAAAACTCTCTGGACCTCTATTGCCTGAATTGTAAAAGAAGGGTGGACTGGAAGGGTGGACTCTCTTTCTCTACCCTATATCAGGTATATCAGGGATTTAGTGAAATTAAATTTGTACCAGGATTATGGCTCTGAAAGAATATACCTTATTTAAAGGACATAGGTGCTAAAAATCTTAGTGCAGTTTGAACTTACTATGGCTTAAGGCAAAGTATTACAAGTTAAAATTGCAGTAAGACTTTTGAGACACCCTGTATTAAGAAAATATGCTTATATGAGGAAATCTAGGAGGCAGAGATGAAGATAGGTGGGGAGAGAATCATTCTAGAGAATGAAAATTAGTGGATATAGGAACAGAAGCAATATTTCCATTGAAGCATTGCCACAAGCCACCTGGACAAAGAGATGAAAGAGATTAGAGTTCGGGAAACAAATTACAAGCCTTTCACAGAGGCACGAAATGGTAGTGATATGGGACTTCAATTATTAGAACATCTGCTGGAGCTCTTTCTCTGGCCAAAGCAGAAGAGCTAATGATTGCCTGATTTGACTTAACAATCATTTATCTTTCCAGAAGTAGGAAAATAAATGTTCTTTTTTTAAAAAATATATTTATTTATTTTTAGTTCTCAACATTTACTTTTATGAGATTTTGAGTTCTAAATTTTTCTTCCTCCCTCCTCTCCCCTCTTCCTTCCCCAAGATGGTATGCAATCTGATATAGGTTATACATGTACAATCATATTAAATATATTTCTACATTAGTCATGTTGTGAAAGAAAAATTAAAACAAAATGAGAAAACCAAGAAAAGCAAAAAACAAAACAAAACAGAAAAGAAAATAGTATACTTTGATCTGCATTCAGACTCCACAGTTCTTTCTCTGGATGTAGATAGCATTTTTCAACATGAGTCTTTTGGAATTATCTTAGATCGTCGTATTGTTCAGAAAAGCTAAATCTATTAAAGTTGGTCATTGCACAATGTTGCTGTTATTCTGTACAATGTTCTCCTTGTTCTGCTCACTTCACTCAGCTCATGTAAGTCTGCCTGCTCATCATTTTTTATGGAACAATATTATTCCATTACATTCATATACCACAATTTATTCAGTCATTCCCCAACTGATGGGCATCCTCTCAATTTCCAATTCTTTGCCACCACAAAAAGAGCTGCTATAAATATTTTTGTTCACATGGATCCTCTTTCCTTTTTTATCATCTCTTTGAGACACAGACCTAGTACTGGTATTGCTGGATCAAATAATATGGACAGTTTTATAGCCCTTTAGGCATAATGTGGATCTCTGTTCTGGATATGATTCTCACCAACAAGGAGAATCTTGCTTCTAGGGTGGAAATCATGAGAATCTCATGGGGCAGAGATAAGGAGAAAGCCAGGCACACTCGGCAATGAACCTCAATTTAGGGATGGCAAATTTTAAAGTATTCAGAGAAATACTTTGGCTTGACACCAAAGATTAAAATTAGGGGAAGTTGGCTCTGGAGAGTAGGAAAGCTTTCAAGGGGGAAATTCTGAAGACACAAATGGAAGCTAATTCCAATGAATAGGAATGTGGGAATTGTTGGGAAAAAAAACCCAACACAAACAGATAGATGCATCAACCAATGTAGACTTAAAAGACTTGTACATGTACTTTTTAATAATTGCTGTATCAAGGGAATGTTATAGATATAGATTACTTAGATTTTAGGAAATCAGTTAATGTACTACCTCATATTATTGTCATAAAAGCTAAATAGGTGATGGTGTAGTGGTGGTTGAATAAAAAAATGTGGAATAGTTCTGTAAGAAAAGTGTTAGGAGTGCTAAAGTTCAGAATGAACTATGGCTATTAAGAAATATTACATTTTTTTTCCAAATTGGGAAGAGAAAGGAGGATCAAAGAAAGTATAGTTTTCAAACTAGAAAAGAGAAGATTTGATTCCCAAGTTAAAGGAGGAAATAGGAAAGTAACATCCAACTGCAGTTGATGAGTTCAAATAGTCACCAAGCCCATGTAAATTATGTGCTAACTAACTGAAATAATTGTCTGAAGTAATGACTGAGACATTGGTAGTAATTTTTGAAAGATGATGGAGAACAAGAAAAGACTTGTGGGGTTGGAGCAGAGAAAAATCTCATCTCCATTGTCAAAGAAGGGAAGAGAATTTAGTCTGTAATTTCTAGATCAGTGGCTTGACTTTGATTCCTGGCAAAATTTTTAGAATTTCTTATTGAAGGGATGGTTAGTGAACATCTAGAAAAGGAAATCATGATCCCAAAGAGCCACAATGGTTCCGTGAACATGTCATGCAAGACTAACCTTGTTTCCTTTTTTGATAAAGTTACTCTTTCAGGAGAATATTCCATAGTTTACTGAGCAATCAATTGAAGAGGTCTCTCTTCTTGTTCTTATATAAAAGATGGAGACTTATTTGGGTTTTGAATTGCTTTAATGGATGGACCCAGAGAGTAATAATTAATATATACATATCAGCTTTTAGAAATGTCACTAGTGGAATCTCTCAGGGAAATGTCCTTGGCCTTGTACTATTTGACATTTTAATCAATGACATGGACAAAAGGATAGATGACATGTTTTATCAAGTGCATAAAGAATAGAAAACTGGGAGTGATAGCTTACATGTTGTATGACAGGCACAGGATCAAATAAAAAAAATCCTGACAGGCTAGAAGATGGCTGAAACTAATAAGATAAGGCTAGACAGCAATTCCTTTGAAAAAGTTGTGAAAGTTTTACTGGCCAGCAAAGTCAATATTAGTAAACAGTGTAATATGGCAGCTCAAAAAGCTATTGCTATTCTCTATTAAGATAGGCATAGTGCCCAGATTGAGAGAGATAATAGCTCGATGCTCTTCAGACTACAACTGCAGTCCTGGGTTTAGTTCTAGGTGACATATTTGAGGAAGATCATTGACATGCTGGCTGGATCATGTCCATAGAGGGTGACTAAGATAGTAAGAGGAATGGAAACCATGACATATGAGGATCACTAGAAGTAACTAGAACTGTTACGTCTGGGAAGAGAAGATTTAAAGGTACATGATAGCTATCTTCAAGTATTTGAAAGAACAACATATGAAAATACTTGTCCTATTTAGTAGAACCAGAAATAAAAAGATAAGTTTGGGTTTGTCTTGGTTGGGGCAGGGGAGAGACAAAAAATTTCACAACAAGATAACTAGGTGACACAGTTGATAGAATGCTGGAAGTCAGGAAGGTATGAGTTTAAATCTTGCCTCTGTGAGACCCCACACAAGTCACTTAACCTCTCTCAGAATTGGTTTCCTCATCTCTAAAACAGAGAAAATAATAGCCCTTACTCCCAGGGTTGTTGTGAGGATCAAATGAGATAATGTTTGCACTTTGCAAACCGGAAAGCACTGTATAAACTCTAGTTATTATTACTATTATTGTTAAAATTAGAACTATGTTAAAAAGGAATTGTATAGATGTGTATTTGTTGATGGATAGATGTAGCTCACAAAGAGGAATGAATAAACATCTCTAGAGTCCTCTCACCCACCCTACTCCAAGGGAGATTTAGATTTCTACCAGTTCCACAATGAACACAGAGTAAATAGCAAATAAACACATTTATCCAAGCTAATAGCAAACAGAAACCAGGGGAAAAAAGATGAGAATATATCAGACAATAAACAGAGTGAACAAGCTCTCCCAATGGGAGTGAGATATCTAGGTTCAGCTAATAGAAAGAGTCCCAGAACGGACTCAAGGGGAAACTCCCAGAAGTTTCTGGTGCAGTAAGTTGGGACTGCAGATATAATTAAGGTCCTAGCTAATTTACATGTTACCTTTTTTCTCAGAGTCCTTGTCTCCTTCAAGGACCTCCCTCTGAAGACAATCTGAAACTATGTCTTCTTTCTTGAAGCTCGAAGCCAGAAGGTCAAGATCACTCTTTTTCTAAATTCTCACCAACTCTATCCCTCATGCAGGCAAGGAAGAATGAATAATCAATATCCATCAATAAAGAGTCATATAGAAATGGATTTTAAACTAGGATTATGCCCAAACATATACATATAGGCACGCATTTTTATATGCCTTGGGAGGCAGTGGGTTAAGCCTCATTTAAGACCTCTAAGTGCAGATTAGATTCTTAGGTATGTGGTAGTGGACATCCTATTTATCTATAGATTGAATTAGATGTCCTCTGAGGGCCCACCCAATTCTGACATTCCATGATTCTCTTGACTTGCCCATACTCATATATTACATAAATATCAGAAGCAGGATTCAAACCCAGGGCTTTTAGTTCCAGTTATAGGGTTATTTCCAGAGTAACATACTGACTCTCATACATAACCAAATGTGTGAAAGTTTGTTACATAAATCTGTTACATGTTTGCAGTTTCAGCCCTCAACAGTTTGATTCTCTTAAAACCTGATTCTGCAATTCAGGTATTATACCCCTAGGGTGCATAAGAAAGTCTTCACTGAACACTTCAAGAGGCAAGTAAGATTTCCTTGAGTTCAGGATGACACTTTCTACTTATTATCTCCCATAATTTCAAAATCAAAACTCATGACAGATGATTTGGCAAATGTATCCCCTTACAAAATCTTGCTAAAATGATACTTGTTTTTGAAATTGGAACTATCTCTGTAAATCTAGGACACAAGTTTTTAGTGCCTCTGGCAAGGCAACGAATCACTAGTTTCCAAACTACTAAAACGTTATTCTTTGTAAAACATCTAGGACTTGACTATCTGTTGGAATAATGGAATCACCGATTTTTATGAAAGAAGAAGAATTTATGAAAGCAAATAGAATTTCTAAGACAGAATGTATTCACTCACTTCATTTTAACTATTTCTAAAACAGCTTAAGTTAAGCTTTACAGCTCACCCCAAACCTCTTTTCATCCCAAACCTTCCCAGGTAACTTTATCCTCCTCCATTTCTCACAAGAATTCTTCTAAAACATGCATTTCACATCTTGGCATGGTCAGAAGAATGGTTGCCTTTTCCTTCATCAGTAAGAAAACTCTTCTCTTATTTCTCTGTTGCATTTGATGGGATTGTGTCAAATTCATTTACTGATCCCAACTCTCTGAGACACCAGAAAAATGTAAAAGTAAACACAGTCTAAATCTAAATATCTTATCTCTTTTGGAAATGCCAAACCACATCATGTGATTCCTTCTGCTCAGAAGGAGATTTCCTTATATTACAGTCAGCTTTTCAGTGTTTTTATTTTCTTTTGATAAAGAACTATTTCCATCCTTACAATCTGGTGTTTGGCTTAAATTATATGTGTATCATATGCTGCTACCCACTTCATCCCACCCCCACTTGAACTGGCATGCTAGGTCCCCAGAGAGCAGTTGTCACTTATCCTGTCATGGCTCTAGGGATAATGCTGAGAGGTTGAGGAAGTGTTCATCTAATGCCATATAGATTATAAGCCCCCATAACTGTGCTTCCTAATAATTATCACTGATATCATTTAGTCAACCACATTTAATTAACTCTTAGAAACTGGCATCCACTAATTTGATTTAGTAAAAACAATTGTGGTATAAAATACTCCCTCTCTCTGAAAAAGTCTGCAAAGTACTTTCCCACAAGTACATTAAAATCCGGAGAACAGTGGGCTCAAACTTAGAATATATGTACTAAAGGATGGGGGAAGGGAACTCACTGCTCCTGGAATTGCTTTTGCTAGAATCTTCAAGATGTTGCCTCAGGTATGGTTTAGCTTTTTCTGTGTGGGTCTTTATAAAGCTTTCAATCTGCCTTTCTTTATTATATTCAGTCTATCCTTGGCTACCAATTCAGTCACTGTTCCCAGAGTCTGCTGTTCCCAAGGATGTTGCTAGGATAAATCTTTTGAAATTCACAAGATCTCCTCTGGACAAAGGGGAGAAACAAAACTAAGGTGGAAGCTTAGGGGCCAAATTTTTCTCCCCCCTTTCCTCAAGCAGCTCCTTCTCAAGGACTTGTCTTGGAAGCTTCCACCACTAAGATTCAAGATACAAATTTCTGGGTTCCAAACTACTCTAATATCCTATACGAAACAATAGGATAAAAATTTCTATGTCATGTAATAAATAAGATGGAGGACTAGGTATTTTCTCCAATCTCTACATACTCAAACCTGCCCAAAAGAGAAATTATGTACCAAAGATAAAGGAACTTTAGCTTTAAATCTATGATTTAAGACACTGGGAATTTAAAAAAAAGTAAAATAAAAACCCCATGGAATGACATCTACACTGAGCTCACTTAGCCTCCATTCCCCCCACTCCCTACAATACTACTGGCACTGAAGCTACATTACCTGATCCACGTGACCTTACATCAAAACACAACCTTATACCCTGGTCTCCCCTCCCTCTTTCCAATAGCTGTGACAATCTTGATTCTAGGCTGTAGAAATATGCTCAGGCTATTACATAAAGCTATTGTAAGGGTAGACAACTCCATAGCATCAATACTGAAAAGCATTGAACTGACAATGCTGAGCCAAAGAACTAAGGAACAGAGGGAGCTAGACAAGACACTAGGACAGGACACTAGGCATAGGGGATTAAAAGTTGGGGGGGGAGGAGTGTTGCACTCCCCTAAATTTGAAAGTGCTCAGCATCCAGCTGGGTCCTGTTCTATCCACTCAAAAGTCATTTGAGTCAGAGACCTAGGCTCATGAACTGGGAGGAAGCTGAAGTGCTTTGAGATCTAGGCCCCAAGAAAACAATCATCAGAGGGGCAGAGTCAGAAAGTGACAAACAGGGAAATATTGGCAGGGGAGGGGAGAAAAATTACAAAAGATTTTAGGAGGAAGAAAACCCAAAGACCTTGAAAATAAACAGATAAGTCAACAGTGAAAATATTAACAGCAAGAGGGAATATGACCTTCAGATCAAGTAAACAAGTTCAGGCACCTATGAATGAATAATGCAAAGCAAAAGAAAATGATCCAACACGTGATGAGACTTGATGAGAAGATTCTGTGGAATGTGAAAAGAAGATGGAACCACAATATGCTGTTTCAGAGCAGTTAAAAAGAGAAATGAGAATTATGAGAGCAGAATTTATGCCCTTCACAGCAAAAATAGTAGGTAGAATAGAAAAACTGGAATCTACAATGTCAAGTCTCACCAAAGAAACAAAAGAAAGAATAAAAAGAGATAGAAAATATACAGAAGTAAAGAGAAATTTAGAAGAGAAGCAAAAAATAATAATCTTAAAAGAAAATATGTTCAAACTGCAAGCAAAATATTCTGGTCTCAAAGATAGGATACATAGAAACAACCTAAGGATTATAGATCTTCCAAAATGACAGGACAAAAAATCTTAACACCATAAGTAAGGAAAGAATAGAAGAGAACTACATAGAACTTCTGAAGACAGAAAATGAAATACCATTTGAAAGATTTAATAGAAAACAAACCAAAGGAAAACCAAACTCAAGGTTGTAAACTCCAAGACAAATAATGGTTAGTTTTTACAATTCAATTAAGAAACAAGAAGTTTTACAAGTGATAGGGAGGATGATCTTCCCTACAAAGGAAAGGAAATTTATATAATGAAAGACTATTCTACACTCACCATAAAACATAGGAAAGAATGGAATAATGTGTTTCAAAGAGTGATGGTGCTCAGGATGAAACCCAGAGTGACCCACCCTGCAAATCTGAGTTTAACCATAAATGAAAAAAAGATGAACAATCAATAATAAAAAGGAGTTTTAAATGTTTTTAGAAAGACAACCAGGACTAAAGAAATTATTTGCTTTTTGAATACTCTAAACAAAAAATGCAGGAGTGCATAAATGAAACTGGCAAGGAGAGCAACAACAGAGTTCCAATTTATCAATTTTGTTTTAAAGAGAGTTGTTATTGAGAGCCAACTTCGATTATTGGATAGAGGGCAGGCCTTGGAGTCAGAAAGGCCTGGGTTCACCTCTCAGCTGTATGTCCTTTGGTAAATCACCTAACCTCTCAGTGTCCTTGGTAAGAAAACTATTGCCAAACTCAGAATTGCATGATATTTTCTTACTGATCATCATTTAGACAAGGCTATTCATCTTGCATTTTAGGTAACAGTCCAGTTTTTGTTTGTTTGTTTGTTTGTTGTTTTAGGCAATTGGGGTTAAGTGACTTGCCCAGGGTCACACAGCCAGTAAGAGTCCAGTTTTTGGTCTTAGGCTGGATTTGAACTCAGGTCCTTCTGACTTCAGGGCCAGTGCTCTATCCACTGTGCCACCTAGCTGCCCCTAACAGTCCAGTTTTCATTGGTCTTTGTCTTTCTGCTTTCTCACACAAATATCTCTTTTTGCCTCTGTCTTCATCTCTATTATTATTGTCTGTCTTTCTCCTGTATCATGTGACCTTAAACCTCAGGATGGACAACATTAAGACTATCCACTGAATTTGGCTAGAAGGATATTACAGATGAAAGAACTAAGCAAGCCGAAGCCATGGCCCAGCTTGCCGGGAGACAAAGACTTACATAGGCAGCACAGGTCTGAAGTAAAAGTAAAATATCTGTTCCACAGTCCACAAGTCTCCTGGGATTCTGCCTCTGGGGAATAATGCAGCAGTTAAGGGTTACAGTATCATTTTTGTGTATCTACATGGAATGTCTAAATATACAGAGAGGGGGCTTGAGGGAGGCTCTTCCTTTACTCAGTTAAATTTCCTTGAAAAGCTTAACCACTTTGTCTCTTCTTTCCTCTTGCTCACACCTCATCCTTTTGCAATCTAGCTTTCAACTTCATCATTCAGTTGAAACCATTTTCTTCAAGTTACCAATTATCTCTTAATTGCCAAAGTTGATTTTTTTTCTTAGTCCTCATCCTTTTTGGCATCTTTAATGATACTATGGACCACTGTTACCTCCTCTCTACTCTTCTCTGGGTTTTCATGCTATTTCACTGCCATTTATCTTGTTTCTCCTTCTGCCTGTCTGACTACCCTTCTCTGTCTTCTTTCCTGGTTCATAATCCATATCATGCCCCCAACTGTAGACATTCCCCACAGCTCTGTTGTAGGTCTCTCTTTTCTTATTTTTCTATACTCTCATTTGGTGAATTTATTTGGTGAATTTATTGGATCCCATGAATTTAATTATCATTCCTATATTCATTCATAGATCTATATATCTAGACCCAGTTTCTTTCTTGAGATTCGATTTTGCGTCATCAACTGCCTGTTGGATATTTCACACTGAATGACTCAGAGGCATCTCAACCTCAACATGTCTAAAACTAAACTCAGTATCTTTCCCCCAAAACCCAAACTTCATCCAAGCTTCCCTAGTTGCCATAGAGAATACCACCATTACCCCAGTCTCATAGTTTCACAATCCTACTCCTCACTCTTTCACATCATTTACTTAATCAGTTGTCAAATCTTGTTGTTTCTGTCTCTATAACATCTCTCACATCTTTCTCCATACCCATATAGCCAAGACCTTAGTTCAGGCCCTTATTGCCTTTCACCTGAATCATTGAAAAATTAATATTTCTGACTCAAGATTCTCTCTTCCCCAATGCATTCTTCTCAAAGTTGCCAAAATTACTTAATGACTTTAATTACAGATCTGACCTTGTCATTCCCCAACTCAGTAAATTCCTATTTTATACCTATTTTCTCCAGAATAAAATATAAACTCCTCAATTTGGCTTATTAAAATCCTTCACAATGTGACCTGCAATATACCTTTTCAACTTCAACACTCTTTAATCCCCTTCTAGTCTAGTCAAACTGGTCTTGATATTTTTCACACAAGACAGTGTCTCTTCTCTCTGGGTCTTTTCCTTACCTCCACCTCACACAATCTCAAATCACGTACAGTCTTCTACATTTTTCCTCATTCCTTTCCCTTCCCCCATGTACTAGTTGTCTCACTATTGATTTATTCAACATATTTTTTCAAAATGCAATTTCATTTATACATGTGTTCTTCTCTTATATAACATAAACTCTTTGTAAGAAAGGACTATTTCATTTTTGACTTCATATTCCTGACATGTCACACAGTACCTGGAACATAGGAGACATTTAATAAATACTGGTTGATTTTTGATTGATAAGGGCTACCTTTACCTTCTACCAAGGCTATTAAAGTCTCAGTGACTCTTCCATTCTTTACTTTTGAGGACAAAAAGTCTTTGGTGCTGAATATTAGGATATTTCTTTGTGGGATAGGAAGAGGACTTTCCTTGATCACTGTAAGCACCAATGAGAAATTTTGTACCATAAAGTCTAAAAGTACAGGGAAAACATTTCAGTTTACAAGCACTCAACAGCACAATACTTACATGAAGTTAGGAGCTGGAAAAGTTACTCTTGGAAAAGTGCTAAGAACATCCCCTTGATGCTGATGACATGTAGAAAGATGTTAATTTGATGAGGCTTCCTGGTAATAGCAAACTTTTTATTTCTACTGTTGTAATTTTCAGAATCCCTATTTTTCCTTTCTTCTTTTTAAAACAATGCTCCCTCTAGCCTCAGCTTAAAAAGGAAAGTATTTGAAATTGTCTCTCTAATGGCATATTTTATGTGGAGTAGATTAAATGTCCACACATTCATTACCCTTTTCCTTTCTCTCCCTAACAGCACACCCACGTACGTCTCTTCTCTTTGAACTTCTACCCCCAGTAGCACTCCTTACCAGTATACACACATCCTTTGTTAGGTTGGCAAAGCAGGGTCTATTGTGATTCCTTCTGCTTTATCACCCAGACATTTTTTTCTTATTAATGTTGCTATATATCAAAGTATGGCTTGATAGCTTTCTAATTCTCTTTCTCTAACTTATTTCAGGCAAAATAAATCTATCCTTATTCAAGGCAACATCATTATCATAATTAATAATAATAATAATCAATATTTATATAGTACCTACTACGTGCCAGACATTTTACAAATATCTCATTTCATCCTCACAACAATCCTGGGAAGTAGTATCCCCATTTTACAGATGAGGAAACTGAGGCAAACAGAGGTTATGTTACTTTGACTTCCTGACTCCATGCCCAGCATTCTATCCATTATGCCACCTAACTGCTGAGACCCCAAGAATCCTTTCTTTCCATGTTGTCCAAGATATCATACAGATGTATATGCAGTGGCGCTGATGAAATATAATAACTTTGTAAATGAAAAAAAAAAAACACAACCTGGTGTAATGGGAAGAGCTCTGGCTTTGGAATCAAAGGACCTGATTTCAAGTAGCTAATGTTCACCTGTGTGATCTTGGACAAATTATTTCATCACTCCCAGCCTTTTTCATTTTTGAAATGAAGGAGTAGGACTACATGAAAAATTCCAAAATTTTTTTGCCAAATATCCTACAGTATGTAAGAAAAGAGGAGAAGAGTGGATAGAGGAGAGGCCTCTTCTCTATATCTGAGTGGTCAATAGGTAGGGAAAAAGTTAAATACAATGCAACATGCCCTTTGAAACAGGATGTGTACATATACCTGAGATGCTACCTTGAACCCAAGTTTATCTGGGCTTCCCTGCATGCTAAAGTTTTCATAATAACCAATCCAGCCATGGCATTTAAAAACAGCCACAATATCACACACATAAATCACCTCATGTCCCCTGCAGGGAGTTTTAAAACAAAACTGCTGCCACACCTGATGATAACATTACTTTTTTCTTACCCTTGATTCTTCCCATAATGCACTGCCACCAAATTTTACATTTATACAAGGCCTCAGGTTTTCATTTGTTTGTTTTTTTATGGGGCTTTCAGAGGAAAAATCTTGTCAGGCGCCCTTCAGCTTATTTGAAATAACTATTGGTATGCCTAAAGGTCAGATAATGTCAGAATCATTCTTTTCAAATTGCTGCAGCTCTGAGTTTTCCCTGGCAAGCCTTGGATATGAAAAGAACAATAAACACTAAGCCTTGTGTAGCCCTGCCTCAGGGAGAGATGTGAACCCTGTTTTCTTGTCCTAGAGGGAATAAGTGGAAAAGAGGATAGCATCCCACTGACAGTTTTAAAGGTAAAGCATCCCTTAATCCTAATTACTGTATTTTCTAACCCACATTGACACTGGACCAGAAAGAAGGAAAGAAAACATGGAGTCTTAGAATTGTAAGAAAACTTTGAGTTATTCCATTGAGCCATCCTCTAATTACAGGATTTTCTTCTGTGATAGCCCTGAGAGGAGGCCATCCAATCTCTGCTCAAACACTGAGAAGACCAGGGAGCTCACTGCTCTGTAAGTCAATCCATTCTTTTGATGGGCATCTCCAGTTTTTAGAAAGTCTCTTTTTCCCTTTGTACTGAGTCAATACCCACTGCTCCTGGTCCTACCCCCTGGAGCCATGTAGGAGGATTTCACACAAATGATAGACATTCAAATATTTGAAGATAGCTATCCTGTTCTATCTAAGTCATCTTCTCTCCTGGATAAATATTACATAATTATTTCAGCACTTCTTCATCTGACACAATTTTCTGAATTCCCAAACCCTTGGACATAGAATCATAGATTTGGATTTAGAAGGGACCTTAGAGATCATCTAAGCCTACCCCTTCATTTTATAGATGAGGAAACAAAGGTTTGAGAGAGGTGTTAAATGACTTTACAAGTTCATCTAGGTAGTAAAATTCTTGTTTAGTTGTTTTTCAGTCAAGTCTGACTCTTTGTGACCCCTTTTGGTGTTTTCTTGGCAAAGATTCAGTCATGTTTTTTCAGTCACATCCAACTCTTTATGGCCCCATTTAGAGTTTTCTTGGTAGAGATACTGGAGAGATTTGCCATTTCCTTCCCCAGATCATTTTACAGATGAGTAAACTGAGGCAAACCAAATTAAGTGACTTGCTCAGGGTCACACAGTTAGTAAGTGTCTGAGGCTGGATTTGAATTCACAAAGATAAGTCTTCCTGACTCCAAGCCAAGCACTCTATCCACTGAATCACTGCTCACTCCTGGAGGGTAAAACCTGGGTTTAAACCGTAGTCTTCTGACTCCAAACCATTCTCACTACACCAAGATCACACTGTTCTCTTTTCTACCAATTTTCCTCTTATAATATCATACCCAGAACTGAACATAATATTATAGAAATGAGCTAAACACCACCGAGTACAATGGGAATATCACCTCCCTTAATCTATTTTTAATCTACATTTAACAGACCTTAATCTACATTTTCCAGAAGCAAAACACAGCCTAAAAGCACATTAGCTTTTTGAATAGCCACATTATCCTGTTTGCTCATATTGAGCTTGTTGCTGATTAAAATACCTTGACTTTTTTTTTGTGAACACAAAAATAAAATTCATCATCTTAGGATCACACAGTGACCTTCACTTTAACTAAATAATTCTATAATTCTAAAAGACTGAAAAAAGGTTTAAGGCATGCATCAGATAGGATTAGTAATGAAATCCCAGACCAGCCATACTCAACTGCCTTCACCCTCTACTGCTGTGTCCCCCTTCTCCCATTCATGGTTCCTCTTGGAATCTCCATTTGGGAAAGGGCCTAGATCAGCCATGTTTCTCTCTCCAGACTTTGCCACCATACCACGTGCAGGTACCTTCCTCCCAGACCCCTTCACCACTTTCAAGTCCCTTTTATGTGTTGCCTTCATCCATTAAAATGTAAGTTCTTTAAAGAAAAGGACTGTTTTTCTTTTTTTATTGTATTTCTATCCCCAGAATTTAGCATATTACCTAAAACATAGTATGCACTTAATAAATGCTTGTTGACTTAACACACTTCTACTCCTTTTCTCATTGGTGAGTTCTTGGAACCTCCATTTTGAGCAAGGGACTAGATTAGTCATTCTTCAGTCTCTAGACTTTGCCACATAACTCAGGCACCTTCCCCACCTCTTCCTCCCTCCCCCTTCTCCCCTTATCCTCCTTCTCTTTGGTGAGTTCTTCCTAGAGCTTCCATCTTGAGAAAGGGTCTAGACTAGTCAAACTTCACCCTTTAAATTTTGCCGCCATCCATTCCCTCATCTTGAAGGTATCTTCTTACCATCTCCCTTCCCCACTTTTCAGTTCTCTTTCATTCTTCATTTCATTTCTTCTCCATTAGAATGAAAGTTCTTTGATGGCCAAGACTATCTTTCTTTTTACTTGTATTTGTATCCCCAGAACTTAGCATAATGCCTGGCACATAGAAAGCCATTTAATAAATATTTCTTGATATGATTGCATTGCTTTAAAAAGACCCATGGATATTAAAATTATTTCTAAAAGTATATTCAAACTTGAATTCCAAGTTTCTTTATAATATCTGACTCCTTTGGAAGAGAATATACATCACTGACAGGAAAGCTGAGACTTATACTATGCAAAATGACACCATGGCTGATTCTGTCAAGTGGAAATTCCCATTGCCTTAGATGTGAATGAACCCTATGTTATCCACTTGAAATAACCATACCAGAATTTGGAGACTAAGAGTGGAAGTGAAGTGTTTTTCCTTGACCCAATGTTTTTATTATGACTTAGGAAAAAAAAACACCATGGATATTCTGAAATCCATGCAAGTAGAATCCTTGCACAAGTGCCTAAAGAAAATGCCACATCTCGTGAGGTTCCTTAGAAATAAATGGATTATGGTTAGCTACAAAGACTGATCTACAAGCAGAAATATCTCCTTTTATATTTTAGCAACATATTCTTAAATTTTTATTTTCTACTCTTCACATCTTCATCATATTTTAAATCTTCATTTTTCTATTGATCACATGATCATTCTCTTCATTCTCTATTTTTGTTCTTGGAATGTTTCAACTATAATCTTTTGTCTTTGGATTAGTGGAGAAAGTGAATTGCTGGGTCTTCCTAAACTCACTCACTCCAATCTTTTCCAGTTGTTTAAAGAGTCTATTAAATCCAGCTTTCTTTATATCAGTTGTGGCTGCCATTTTGTTTTGATCCAATTTTAACTTTGGGATCTTACATGGTGAATAGTGCAGTTGTTATTATGAAAAGAGGCTTGAACAAATATCTATTTACTTGTTGCATCTGGAGAAGATTGATTCCATATGTCTGTAGGGTCTTTGAAACTATATTTACTGTCTACATTCAGCTGAACTGTTTGACTACATTTTTAATTTCATAATTTGAATTCAGGACCAGGAAACTCTCAAAAAGCTTAAAAAACTCTGATATAGCTTGCTCAAACCAGGAAGTTTAATTAAATAAGTTCTGTATAAAAGCTACTTCATATTGGCACCTGGAAGGTCTAGCTTCACGACAGTATTCCTTGTGTAGTTCTCTCTTTGGGGCAGAAATCTCCCAGCATTCCTGCCTTTGATCCCCATGAGCATTTTGCTTTGACCTTGGCCCTGGCAGAGGACTTTGCTTTGCCTGAAGAGATCATCCTACTCAAACTTTTGAATCTTAGGAAGAAAAGTAGAAAACCCATATAGGAGTAAGAGAGGTAGAAATAATGTAGGAAATGCTGTCATAGAAATGGGAAAGGGGCTGCCACCATAATGTCACCAGCACTAACTAAAAAATCAAGGCAATGTTAATGAATCATTGCCAAGGAGTGCTGGATCTTTTAATGTTGGGAGGCACCTGACTTTCCAACTACGTGGGAAGTGAAACTCACTAAATAACTGCAGTAAATCATATTTACCCGGAGGAAAGGGGATTCCTTGGCTGACTTTGTGATATTCTTGAGTTCCTGGCTAAAGATGAGATAGTATCCTTATTCAGCCCTTGCAAAAGAAAGGGATAAAACCTCAGTAGAAGCCTCAAAAAGGGGCAAAAATTTTATATTCTTTCCCTAGGGGGCTCCCAAGAAGGATGACTTGACTGGTGGACCAAAGACTACTTAATGGGTAGTGGTAACTGTAGGAAAAGTCTTGGTCCTAATACTGGCATTGAGACAGGCAGCATGCAAGAAGGGAATGGCTTCTTAGCTACATAACTAGAGATAACTGTGATTAATGATGAAGAACCCATGACAAAGGTGTCACTTATATTAGCTGTTGCTCTAATGTTTCTGGTACTGGTTCTGCTCATCTTTAATACCTTATGACACAAGATCCAGTTTATGATGCAAAGAGCTCTTAGCAGGTAGGTGACCCTGACTTATATTGAAAAATCAGTAACTGTATACAGAACAAAACAGAAATTGATAAAGAATGTTTATTATTCAGAGTATGGCATGTGGTTGGATAGGCAACCCTTTGAATTAAATTTAGAGGCATATATATGTTGTATAGACACTGTGGATAGACAATGAACTGGGCCCAGAATTGAATAAGAGGAAGAGAAAAGGCTCTACTGCAAATGGGAAATTGCAAGCATATTTCAATAATCTCAAGCTGCTCCCTAGCACAAAATGCTATATTTTTGTAAGTCAAATACTTACTTCTACTGTTGTTGTACAGCCATGATTCATGAAAAACCAAAATCTCCAAAGAAATCAAGATTTGGATAGTGAGGAAGCAATCAGTCAATTAACATTTATTAATGTTTAATCTCTGCCTACTGGCTCTCATGGCTTCTTTTTACTCTCAACTAAAGTCCCACCTACTAAAGTAAGCCTTTCCCAGCCTCTCTTAATTCTAGTGTCTTCTCCCTGTGATTATTTCCTATTTATCCTACATATAGCTTGTTTGTACATATTTGTTTGCTTGTTGTCTTTCTTATTAAATTGTGAGCTCCTTGCAGGCAAGGACTTTTTTTGTTTCTTGTACCCCCAACATTTAGCACAGTGCCTGGCACATGGTAGGCATTTAAATGTTGTTGACTGACTGATTAAGCACCTACTATGTGCCAGACACTACGCTAAGCACTGGGGATACAAATACATACATACATACATATATATATATATATATATATATATGTATGTATGTATTGAGGGAGAGAGAGAGAGAGAGAGAGAAAATCCTTTTCCTCAAGAAGCTTAAAATCTAATGAGAGAAGATAAACAAAAGGAAGCTGAAAAGTGGAAATAGGAGGAAAGAAGATGTCCAGCATGGGGGAATGATAGAGAAGTAAAAAGGAGTTCAGTTGGTTGGTAAATGAAGAGATAGCTGGCCTGGAAACCTTCCTTAAATGAAAATTTCAAAAGGAATTCCCAAATCCACCTTTTAATTAGAGAGTACTGATGAAATGTGAATACCAAGGTAAACGTGATCTAGTAGGATGATGAAGTTTCTAGAGGCATGATGGAGAAGTATAAAGGAGTGCATCTGGATGGGAAAAAAGAGCTAAATATATGACAGATATAAATAAACCTAAATGAAGTGGAAAAATATGAGGTGTAAGTGGGCTTCAGTGTATGGCCAATGGTGACTTATGAGCAAAAATGGTATAAAAGATATCTTCTCAAAAATGTATGATCAGAAAAAGTGTGTTAGTCAGGTAGCAAGAGCAAGGTATAAGAGATGGACATCCCAAGCATTCTGGTGGTATCCATTGAATTTTCAAAGGTCTATGGGAAGTTTTCTAGCACATTGTTGGATATTCTATGGAAGATGGATTGAGTTCATGAATAAGAAGTAGGCATAGACTATCTTGTCTTTTGCTGGGCTCTCTAACTAGAGAAAAAATATGCATATTGATAACATGACTTTGAATTTTTTTTGCTTTAAGATTCAGGGGTAGCTGGGGCTGTCATGCTCTATTGCTTCATGAAAAAGATGATGGGTTAACATTCCTCTTTCTGAGATAATTTGTCTCTGTCAGTGGCACATAGCTACCAAAGGGAAATCTCACTATTCGCAGGTAGAGAGACTTCTGAAAGCAAACAGAATGATATGCATATGGTGAAAGCCATGCCTGTTCTGGAAATTCAAGGTGCAGAGGCAGCTGCTATAAAAACATTGGGACTGAGAAAGTATGAATATACAGGTGCATTGCAGCAGAATTTTTATAATAGAGAGGATCTATCTCAAGTATGTTCATTTAAAAATGTTAGCTTCATCAACTAACAAATACTTGAATATACGAAGAAGAATAAGAAAGAAGATTGTACAAGAAATTGTGGAGGTAGTTTGGAGGCAGGGTAGTTCTCATCATCTGATAACCACCTTTTTTGTTCTAAAAATTGGCAAGGAGCTGTGACTCTCTGACCACAAGGGTCTGTGACCTTTGACATAAGTACACCTGAGAAAAGGCTTAGACATCATACTTAAAGGCATAGCTATTTCTTGTTACACAGATTCATCTGTACTTCAGATGGTTTACAATACATAGCACTATATGCAAAACAGGAGTCAGGCAGACAGAGACAGAGAGGAAGAGGAAAAGAGAGAAGAGGAAGTGAATGGAAGGGAGGGAAGGGAAAAAAGACAATGTATTAGAGTGGATAGAAAGCTTTCATTGTAGACAGAAACACTTAGGTTTGAGTCCTGCCTCTGACACATTTGGCTGTGTGAACCTAAACAAATCACTCAGTCCCTCAACTTCCTAAGCAGCTCTCTAAGACTTTAAGTTTCAAAGAAGGTATCAACTTGCATTGGTCAATTGGCTCACCTGGGCATTCCCTATTCCATTGAAATTACAAGTCCAGTCTCTATCCACTTCAAAGAAAGCAAAGTGATGCACATTAACTTGATATATTACAAACAATATCCATTTGCATTTAACCACAGTCAAATGTTACCATTTAATGTTGTTTTCATTTATCTCTTTGTAGACATGCACCTCTTTGACTATGTAGTTCTTTCAGATCTACTTTCTTCACTTTATATCACTTTACATATTTCTTTGAATTCATTTTTTTTATTCTTTATGGTACAATAATATCCTTTTATAAACAGATTCTGGGAGCCAAGATGGCAGAGTAAGCAGTGATTTGCTATCTCTCTCCCATCTTCACCTCAGCAAAAAATATAAAATAGCACCCCAGAACAAATTCTGGAATAGTGGAGCCAGTGGAAAGATGGGATGGAACAGTCTTTTAGCCTGGGAAACTTGGAGGATACACAAGAAAGGTCATTCTCACTTGGGTAAAAGGGGAGCACATTCCAGGACAGTAAGTTCCCCAGGAAGTCCCACCTTAGCAAACCAGTGGGAGATCCTGAGCCCTTGTGCAGTGGAGCAGGCAAATGCCAACACCAGGACCCCATGTGCCTTAGCATAGATAGGGAAACTGAAAGACTCCAGCTTAGAGAATCCCCCCAAGAAGGTTTGGCATGGCCCCAGGACGGCAGGCATCCTCAAGCAGCTGGACCTCCATGTGCTTCAGGGTAGCCCTAGGAAAACTCAGAAAAACCCCATCTGGCCTCAGCACTTGCCAGACACTACCACTAGGACCCCAGCTCAGCACCAGGAAAGCTGCCAGACCTTTACAGCCTCTAGCTGCCAGTACCTGAGGCCCTGGTACACAAAGCCAGGTACCAGGCCCCTGGCCCCCAGCACAAGAAGCTTGGGAAAGTGTCCTGTGTGCTCCAACAGGAGAATTCAACTTTAAAAGCCATGAAATAGGCAAATAAGATGAGCTAAAAGCAAAAATGAACATTGACCATAGAGAGTTACTATGGTGGCAAGGAAGATGAAAACACAAACTCAGAGAAGGACAACATTGTCAACATACCTCCATCCGAAACCTCAAAAGGGAATATGAATTGGTTCAAGGCCCATACAGCCTTCTTGGAAGAGCTCAAGAAGAATTTTAAAAAGTCAAATAAGAGAGGTAGAAGAAAATTTGGGAAAAGAAATGAGAGGCATGCAAGAGAGTCAACAGCTTGGAAAAGGACAAAAATTGACTAAAGAAAACAATTCCTTAAAAAATACAATTGGCTGAATGGGGGGAAAAATCCACTGAAGAAAACAACTCCTTAAAAAGTAAAATTGGCCAAATGGAAAAGGAAATACAAAAACTAACTGATGAAAATAATTCCTTAAAAATTAGAATTGAAGGGCAGTTAGGTGGTGCAGTGGATAGAGCACCGGCCCTGGATTCAGGAGGATCTGAGTTCAAATCCAGTCTCAGACACATAACACTTACTAGCTGTGTGACCCTCGGCTAATCACTTAACCCCATTACTTAACCAAATTAAAAAAAAATTAGAATTGGGAAAGTGGAAACTAATGACTATGAGACATCAAGAATCAGACAAATGGGGAGGTGGAGCCAAGATAGTGGAATAAAGGCAGGAACTCACCTGAGCTCTCCACCCCAAACCCCTCCAATGCCAAACCTTCTTGGGGGGGTTGTCTAAGCTGGAGTCTTTCAGTTTCCCTATCTATGCTAAGGCACATGGGGTCCTGGTGTTGGCATTTGCCTGCTCCACTGCACAAGGGCTCAGGATCTCCCACTGGTTTGCTAAGGTGGGACTTCAAGGGACATTAAAAATGACTAAACAAATTCTAAAGCAGCAGAACCCACAAAAAGACAAAGTGAAACAAATTTCCAGCACAAGAAAACCTGGAAGGTTGATAGGAAAGGTCTGTTGCACCAGACCAAGAGAGGAACGCAGACTGGCACAGGCCACATTAGCACAGAGTGGGCCCCAGCAAACCTGGAGCAGGCCTCAAGGGACTGAATCACCAGAAGCAGTGGTAGTTTCCAGATTTCTCAGTCCACAAATGCTAAAGACAACTTAGAAGGTGAGTAGGAAAAGTCTGTCAGACCTGGGTGAGAGAGAAGCACAGTCCAGCACATTCTATGCCAACACAGTCCCGGCCCCAGCAAACCAGAAGCAGGACTTTGGAGTAACTCAATCAGTAATGGCAGTGGCAGCGATAGTGGCCATGGCAGTGGCTGCTTCTGAAGCTTTAAACACACAGACAATAAGAGGATCAAACAACCGGTCAGAAGGAGATTACAGGGGTCTGTTTGTTAGCACTGAGGTAGAACTCCGTTACTTTGCCCACACTGGATCTTGGTTGCAGTCCTGGATGGCCATCCTTGTGTGAGAAGGAGCACTAGCATAGCAGAACTTGTGACAGCAGTGGAGAGGGGACCCTCCTCACAGTTCCAGGGCAGAGAAGAGAGCTTATGGTCACTCACAAACCAGAGCACAGGACAGGAGAGGAGTAAACACCTCTCCTTAGATCACATCACCTTGGAAAAACTGAAAACTTACAGGTTCCTAGAAGTATCTCTAAAAACAGTTGCACAAAATGCCTGAAGCTTCAGACAGTTCACCCTCCACACTGGAAGCAAAGCCCTACTTTAACAAAGATTTAAAAAGTCAAGTAACAGGCTAGGAAAATGAGTAAACAACAGGAAAAAACTCTGACTATAGTAACTTATTTTGGTGATGAAGAAGATCAACACACACGCAGAAGAAGACAACAAAGTCAAAACTCCTACATTTAAAGTCTCCAAGAAAAATATGAATTGGGCTCAGGCCATGGAAGAACTCAAAAAAGATTTTGAAAAGCAAGTAAGAGAAGTAGAGAAAAAAATTAGGAAGAGATATGAGAGTGATGCAAGAAAATCATGAAAAACAAGTCAACAGCTTGCTAAAGGACACACAAAAAAAATACTGAAGAAAATAACACCCTAAAAAGTAGAATAGACCAAATGGCAAAAGAGGTTAAAAAGCCAATGAGGAGAAGAATGCCTTAAAAAGCAGAATTGAGGGGCAGCTAGGTGGTGCAGTGGATAAAGCACATGCCCTGAAGTCAGGAGGACCTGAGTTCAAATTCGGCCTCAGACCAAACATTTGACACTTATTAGCTGTGTGACCCTGGGCAAGTCACTGAACCCCAATTGCCTAAAAAAAAAAAAAGCAGAATTGACCAAATGGAAAAAGGGGTCCAAAAGCTCATGAAAAAATAATTCCTTAAAAATTAGAATGGAATAAATGGAAGCTAATGGCTCTATGAGAAATCAAGAAATTATAAAACAAATGAATGAAAAAATAGAAGGCAGTGTTAAATATCTCATTGGAAAAACAACTGACCTGGAAAATAGATCCAGGAGAGGTAAGTTAAAAATTACTGGACTACCTGAAAGCCATGATCAAAAAAGAGCCTAGACATCATTTTTCAAGAAACTATTATGCCTTGATAATCTGGAACCAGGGTAAAATAGAAATTGAAAGAATCCACTGATCACTTCCTGAAAGAGATCCCAAATTGAAAACTTCCAGGAATATTATGGCCAAATTCCAGAGTTCTCAGGTCAAAGAGAAAATATTGAAAACAGCCAGAAAGAAACAATTTTGCGTAACCACAATCAGGATGGCACAAGATTTAGCAGCTTTTACATTAAAGGATCAGAGGGCTTGGAATATGATATTCCAGAGGTCAAAGGAGCTAAGATTACAAGCAAGAATCACTTATTCAGAGAAACTGAGTTTAATTCATGGGGGGGGGGGGGATTGACATTCAATGAGATAGAGGAATGTAATGGAATCTTGAGGAAAAACCAGAGCTAAATAGAAAATTTTACTTTCAAATACAAGATTCAAGAGAAGCATGAAAAGTTAAACAGAAAAGAGAAATCGTAAGGGACTTATTAAAATCAAACTGTTTGCATTCCTATATGGAAAGATGATATTTGTAACTCACAAGATTTTTTTCATTATTAGGGTAGCTAGAAGGAGAATATATAAACAGAGGGCACAGGTGTGAGTTGAATATGAAAGGATGACATTAAAAAATAAAATTAAGGGGTGAAAGAGGAATGTACTGGGAGAAAGAGAAAGGGAGAATAGAATGATGTAAATTATCTTACATAAAAGAGGCAAGAAAAAGCTTTTACAATTCAGGGCAAGAAGGGGGAGACGAGAAGGATATAATATAATAAAAATGACAATTCTACCTAAACTAATTTACTTATTCAGTACCATAGCAATAAAACTACCAAAAATGAGTTTATAGAGCTAGAAAAAATAATAACAAAATTCATCTGGAAGAACAAAAGGTCTAAAATATTAAGGGAATTAATGAAAAGAAATGCAAGGGAAGGTGGTCTAGCCATACCAGATCTAAAACTGTATTATGAAGCAGTAATCATTAAAAATATCTGGTACTGGCTAAGAAATAGAGTGGTGGATCAGTGGAATAGGTTAGGTACACATGACACACTAGTCAATGACTATAGTGATCTACTGTTTGATAAACCCAAAGATTCCAGCTTCTGAGATAAGAACTCACTATTCAACAAAAACTGCCTGGAAAACGGAACAATAATAATGCCAGAAAATAGGCAGAGAGCAACATCTTACACTGTATACCAAGAAAAAGTCAAAATGGGTGCATGATTTAGATATAAAGGCTGATACTATAAGCAAACTGGGAGAACAAAGAATAGTTTACCTGTCAGATCTGTGGAGAAGGGAAGAATTTATGACCAAACATGACAATATTATGAAATAAATTCATTATTATGAAATGCAAAATGGAAAATTTTGATCACATCAAATTAAAAAAGGTTTTACACAAACAAAACCAATACAACCAAGACTAGAAGGCAAGCAGAAAGGTGGGAAACAATTTTTACAGCCAATGTCTCTGAAAAAAAGGCCTCATTTCTCAAATATATAAAGAACTGAATCAAATTTATAAGAACACAAGTCATTCCCCAATTGGTAAATCAAAGGACAAGAACAGGAAGTTTTCAGACGCAGAAATTAAAGCTATCTAAAGTCACATAAAAATGCTCTAAATCACTATTGATTAGAAAAATGCAAATTAAAACAACTCTGAGGTACCACCTCATATCTATCAGATTGGCTAATGAGACAGAAAAGGAAAATCATAAATGTTGGAGAAAATGTGGGAAAATTGGAACACTCATGCATTATTCGTGCAGTTGTGAACTGATACCAACCATCCTGGAGAATAATTTGGCACTATACCCAAAGAGCTATAAAATTGTGCATGTCCTTTAATCCAGCAATGGAACTACTAGGAATATATCCCAAAGAGGTCATAAGAAATGGAAATGGACCCACGTGTAGAAAAATATTTATAGCAGCTTTTTTTTTCTGGTAGTAAAGAATTGGAAATTGAGGGAATGCCATCAATTTGGGAATGGCTGAACAATTTGTGGTATATAAATGTAATGGAATACTATAATTCTATAAGAAATGATGAGCAGACAGATTTCATAAAATCCCTGAACTGATGCCAAATGAAGTGAGCTGAACCAGGAAAACATTGAGCAGAGTAACAGCAACATTAAGCAAGGATTAACTTTGATACACTTGACTCTTCTCAGCAATACAAGGATCTAAGACAACTCCAGAAGACTCATGATAGAAAATGCTATCCACATCCAGAGAAAATATGACATCTTGGGGTAGCTAGGTGGTGTAGTGGATAGAGTACCGGCCCTGGAGTCAGAAGGACCTGAGTTCAAATCTGTCCTCACACACTTGATACTTACTAGTTGTGTGACCATTGGCAAGTCATTTAACCCCAATTGCCTCACCAAAAAAAAATATGGAGTCTGAATGTAGATCAAAGCATACTACTTTCTCCCTTTTTTCTGTCTTTCCCAAGGTTTTTCCCTTTTGTTCTGATTCTTCTTTCACAACATGACTAATGTGGGCATATGTTTAATATGATTGTACATGTATAGCCTCTCAGATTGCATTTGAGTGGGAGAGAGGAGAAACAGGGGAAATTTTGGAACTCAAAATCTTATAAAAGTGAGTGTTGAAAACTAAATATAAATTAAAAAATATGTCTTTGTACACACACACACACACACACACACACACACACACACACTATAATTTGTCCAGCAATTCTCAATTGTTGGGCACAAAGTTTAACTGGGTTTTTTTGCCGTTATGAGTAGTAGTGGCATGAATATTTTTTTTCTCACAGATAGGTCTTTTTCATCTTGTCAGTAGCCTCCTTAAATTACAAGCCTACTTACAGAATTGCTAGATCAAAAGGAATAAACTGTTTCATAAAGCTCCTTTTATATTTCCATGTTGCTTTCCAAAATGTTTGGATCAATTCACAACTCCAAAAGCAGTGAATTTAGAATGTTTGTTTCCTGGAACCTCATCAACATTCATTTTTTTCCCTATCTTTTACAATTTTTGTCAATTTAGTGGATAAAAGGTGATTAAATCAGAATTTTTTTGTCTGTATTTCTCTGATTATTAACTATTTTAACACTTTCATATGCACACTTGATAGTTTGTGGCTCTCCTTTTTAAAAATTTGTTAAGGTAAATTACTGAAATGGGAAAACTACATGAATTTTCTCCCTGAATGGAAACTCATGCTAACTGGATAATATTGGAAAGAAATATATCCCTAGTATTCTGGCAACCCCATTCCAAATTACACTAAATGTGATTTGTGCTTTCTCTAGGTTCTAACCATTGAGTTTAGTCTCAAGAAAAGTATGTCCTACTTAATAACAGAGGGAGAAATTTGTCCTTTCAAAAATCAACTCTCTGTATCAGTCAAACAGAAAACAACAACAACAAAATTAACTGAGTGGATTTTGGTTGTTGCTGTTGATTTTCTTTTCTTTTTTTTTTTGCTATTTTGGTTGCTTTAAGAGAGTAAAGAAAAAGAGGACAAAAGTAATAAACTAGCCAAGAATTCAGAAAGAAAAGGGAAACACTGTTTCTCATAATTGGGATATGTCATAATTATACATAAATATGAAAAGGGGTGGAGTTAGTAGGCAACTCACAAAGTTCAGTTTTATCTGAACCAGGCAAAAGAATGTGAAATGCACAAAATGTTTAGTGTTGAAATACTTCATAGGCAAAGAGAAATAGGCAAATGTAGGGAGAGGGAAAGTGGCTATTTATGAAAGAGGATAAAGATGGAGAAAAAATAGTCCCAAGCAAAACAAATATAAACTAAGCTAGGCTAGTTATGAAGGGGAACTTAAAAGGAGAAGAAGAAAAGGTGAGATCCAGTGATCTGAGTCCAAACTGGTAAAAGACAAATATCACATATAAATGTTACTATATATAAATAGCAAGCAAGTATGCCAATGAAATAAAGGAGAAGGGAAGGAGATGACTTTCACAAGCATGACTAGGGAAATTTTTGCGTAAACAAGGGACAAAGGTGATTACTTTAGATAAAAAAAGACAATTTGGATTACATAAAATTTAAAAGTTTTTCACAAGAAAAAATTAATTTGGAAAAAAAATCTTCAAAGAAAATTTCTACAAAGATCTAATATCCAAGATTTATAAAGAATTGATAAAAATATGTAAGAATAAGAGACAATCTCCAGTAGGTAATTGGTCAAAGGATTTGATTCCTTTGTCTAGATTGCTGGCAGGGTATTAAGATAAAGTCATGTTCTTAGCAGGAGGAGCTGAACACTTTTAGCCCACCTCCTCATTAACATGTCCACCCCCTCTTTAATTGTTCACTGATCAAGGTTTATTTCCACCTGTCAGGGGCTTCTCCTTTTCTAAAGTGATCTCTATGGTGGAGTCTTTAGTTATGAGAGAAACCACTGACCATCAATTTATCAATAATCAATTAGCCTAATTAATAAAGAATTATTAATTACCCAGAAACTCTGTCTTTAGAGCTTTTTATTCATCTTGCAACTTGGAAATTCTTTTTTTTTAATTAAGGAGAAACAAATATGAAAACTATAATATTGCAGTCCTCAATGCATTTTTTTCATAACTGGACAAATTCTTTTTATTTAACATGTGTTTTTAAAACTTTGGGTTACAAATTTTCTACCTTCCTCCCTCCACACCCACCCTCATTGAAAAGGCAACAACTTGATACAGGTTATAGATGTGTGGTCATGCAAAACACTTCCATAGTAGTCATGTTGTGAAAAACTAAGTATATTTCCCTTCATTCTTTCCTAACCCCCATTTATCCTATCAATCTGCCCTCCCCCCATCATCTCCCTGTTCTCTTGTCCCCTTCCTCCCTTATTTTCCTGTAGGGTAAGGTAGATTTCAGTACCCAATTGTGTATGTTATTCCCTCCTTAAGCCAAATTCTATGAGAATAAGATTCACTCATTCCCTTTCACCTTCCCCCATTTTCCCTCCACTGTAAAAGCCTTCTCTTGTCTGTTTCATGTGAGATCATTTACCCCATTCTACTTATCCCTTTCTCCTTCTCCCAGTATAATCCTCTCTCACCCCTTAATTTTGTTTTCCAGATATCACCCCTTCATCTTTGACTCACCCTGTGCCCTCTATCTATCTATACATATGTATAATTTTTTCCCTCCCACTACCCTAATACTGACAAAGGACTCATGAGTTACAAATATCATCTTTCCCTGCAGGAATGTAAACAGTTCAACCTTAATAAGTCTCTTATGATATCTCTTTCCTGTTTACCTCTTCCATGTTTCACTTGAGTCTTCTATTTGAAAGTCAAATTTTCTGTTCAGTTCTGGTCTTTTCCTCAGGAATGCTTGAAAGTCCCCTATTTCACTGAATGACCATTTTTTACCCTGAAGGATTATACTCAGTTTTGCTGGGTAGGTGATTCTTGATTGTAATCTTATCTCCTTTGTCATCCAGGATATTATATTCCATGCCCTGTGGTCCCTTAATGTAGAAGCAACTAAATCTTGTGTTATTCAGATTGTGTTTCCACAGTATTTGAATTGTTTCTTTCTGGCTGCTTGTAATATTTTCTCCTTGACCTGGGAACTCTGGAATTTGGCTGCAATATTCCTAGGAGTTTTCCTTTGGGGATCTCTTTCAGGAGGAGATTGGTGGATTCTTTCAATTTCTATTTTGCCCTCTGGTTCTAAAATATCAGGACGGTTTTCCTGGCTAATTTCTTGGAAGATGATGTCTAGGCTCTTTTTTTGATCATGGCTTTCAGATAGTCTAATAATTTTTAAATTTTCTCTCCTGGATCTATTTTCCAGGTCAGTTGTTTTTCCAATGAGATATTTCACATTGTTTTCTAATTTTTCATTCTTTTGGATTTGTTTTACAGTGTCTTGATTTCTCATAAAGTCACTAGCTTCCAATTGCTCTATTCTAATTTTTAAGGAAGTATTTTCTTCAGTAATCTTTTGGACTTCCTTTTCCATTTGGCCAGTTTTGCTCTTTAGGGCATTCTTCTCCTCATTGGCTTTTTGGACCTCTTTTGCCATTTGGGTTAGGCTATTTTTTAAGGTGTTATTTTCTTCAGTATTTTTGGGGGTCTCCTTTAGCAAGCTGTTGATTTATTTTTCATGATTTTCTTGCATCACTCTGATTTCTCTTCTCAGTTTTTTGTCTACTTCTATTACTTGCTTCTCAAACTCCTTTTTGAGCTCTTCCATGGCCTGGGACCAATTCATATTTTCCTTGGAGGCTTTGGATGTAGGAGCTATGACTTTGTTGTCTTCTTCTGGTTGTATGTTTTGATCTTCTTTGTTACCAAAGTAAGAAAATATAGTCTGACTCATTTTGTGCTTCTTGCTCATGATCCCAGCCAATTACTTGAGTTATAAACTCAAGTTCAGTTCTTCCAAGGTGCTATGATCAAGGGTGAAGTGTTTACTCCTTTCCTAGCCTGTGCTCTGGTCTATGAGTGACCACAAACACTCTTTTCTGTTTTGGAACTGTGGGGAGGATTTCCTCTCCACCGCCACTATAAGCTCCACCATGCTAGTGCTCCTCCTTGCCCAGGACCACCACTCAGAACCGTGACCCAGATCCAAGCATGGGCAAAGCAAGAGAATCCTACACCAGCAGAGAGATCCCAGCACTCCCCCTCTGATCAGTCACTGGATTCCCCCTCAGTCTCTGGGCTGAAAGCTCAGGAGGCAGTCGCTGCCCTGGGGCTAAGCTTGGGGACTAGAGCTGAGACCACCATGCTTCTCTCTCTTACCGCAGACACAGACTTTTCCCACTGACCTTCCAAGTTGTTTTTTGCATTCATGAGTTAAGAAGTGTGGAAACTGCCACAGCTGCCTGCAATTCAGTCCTCTGAGGCCTGTTCCAGGTTCTCTGAGGCCTGGGCGCCCACACCAAGCTGCGCTCCTCTCCCAGCCCGGCATGATATACCTTTCTGATCAACCATCCAGGTTGTCTTGGGCTGGAAATTTGTTTCACTTTGTCTTTTTGTGGGTTCTGCTGCTTTAGAATTTGTTTAGAGCCATTTTTTATAGGTATTTGGAAGGGTTTGGGGGAGAGCTCAAGCAAGTCACTGCTTTTATTCCGCCATCTTGGTTCTGTCCCCCAACTTTGAGATTCTGATACTATGGCTAGATTGCTTTAAGAAGAAACCATAGTAGAACTAATCTGGAACCAAAGCTGCGGTATATAACCACGAATCCCTCTTTGATATCCCACACAAATAGCCAAACTGTTTGTACTGAGGCAAGGAGAGGGTGTGTTGACTGGAGGCTTCTTGTACTTTTGTTTTTTTACTGATCTTTGACTTGTAACTCAGCTATCTGAGGTTCTCCCCCTTTCTTTCTGGCATTTGATTTTTCTTCTCACCTTGTTTGATGAAGTTTGTACCTGATTTCTACTTTGGTGTTTCATCCTCCTCCCTAGATCCCCATTTACTTTGCTTCTTCTCAGCATCCTGACCTACTGGATCTAGGCAAAAGATACTGGCCATTAACCTATCACTTTCTACTATGTCACCGGTACTCAGCTGGGCCTTTGCTTTGTGGCTGTATATCCAAAGACAGGGGAGAGATGTGTAAGCTGTGGAGAGGTCATTATTTTCTCAGTGTATCCCCTGCTTCCTGTATAAATATTATACTGCTGCTATAATTGGCAATTTGAGCTTCACTGTGACTTTCTGAGCTATTTTTACTGTGCCTACCCTCATCTTAACATGGAAGGTGGCAATATGTAGGTATTGAGTGAGATCTATAGAAGAATGACTGACCTGGGACCCTACTGGATCAACTTATCATCATTTATTATCTCTTCATTTCCTGTCTTCTGGTACCATGATAAAAATTAAATTCTATTGTTTTGTATATAAAGAGAATTTTCAGGAAACAAGGATGAATTACAAAGAGAATTCAATGCCATATCAAACACACACCCAACTAAATGCTTCTGTAAGGGTAATGGGCTGACTCCATACAGAGTATTGGGCCTAGATTAAAAGATAAATTTCAAGAAATTTTTTTAAGACTTTAGTATGAGAGACAAAAGAAAACAGAACTCTGACATAATGGAGTAGCCTAATTGTCTGTATATAGTGCCATCTGAACTGCCAATCGAAAGAAAGGGAAGATAAAAAATAATACATCTATATACTGCCCAATATATTTGTGTATCATTTTGACTTAGTTGTGAAAGGTTAACTTCTGAATTTGCTTTTATTACTAAAAACCAGCTTCCAAAATGGTGCCCAACTAACTACCTTTTTCTACCATATTAACTATTTGAGTTATGTGTTCATGCTGTACAGCTCAATAATTAATCAATCAACCAATAAACACTGATTAAATTCCTACTGTGTGCCAGATACTGCACTAAACACTGGGAGGGGGAAGAGGCAAAAGACAGTTCCTGTCCTCAAGGAGCTTACGATCAAATAGTGGAGACTTGACACCATGCAAACAAGTATATACAAAGCAAGCTTCATGCAGGGTAAATAAGAAATAATTAACAGAGGGAAAGCATCTATCTCACTCAGGTTGATTTCTTCTAAATACCACCAGGCCTCCTGTATTGCACCTCATTAGATCATTCAGTAGGACCTCAAATTCAGGCAATACAAGCTGAAATAACCAAAGGCAAAAGGGAGCTTTTTCTCTGCCACATGATGTTGAATTCTTTACTCTTGGCATGGGATTCTTCTTCTTTTTTTTTTTTTTTTGGCTAGGCAATGGGGTTAAGTGACATGCCCAAGGTCATACAGCTAGTAAGTGTCAAGTGTCTGAGGCCAGGTTTGAACTCAGGTCCTTCTGACTCCAGTGCTCTATCCGCTGCGCCACTAGCTGCCCCCTGGCATGGGATTCTAAGATCTAGCTCTTTTTTAGCCTAGAATTTTGCTATAATGCAAAGAATAAGTAAAAAAAAGGTTAAGAATCTATTGTTGATGTATAGGCAGGAAATAATAATTAAATAGCATTTATGTTTTCAGTTGTGTCTGACTCTTCATGACTCCATTTGGGGTTTTCTTGTCAGAGATACTGGAGTGATTTGCCATTTCCTTCTCCAGTTCATTTTACAGATGAGGAACTGAGGCAAAGTGACTTGCCCAGGGTCACACAGATAGTAAGCGTTTGAGGCAAGATTTGAACTCAAGTCTTCCTGACTCCAGGCCTAACATTCTATCCACTGTGCCACCCAATTGCCCTAGCATTTGTCTTGCACCTATTATTATATACTAGGCACTATGCTAAGAGCTTTACAAATAATATCTTATTTGATCTTTACAACAACTTTGGGAGATAGGTGCTATTATTATTTCCATTTTACAGTTGAGGAGACTGACATCAAGTGATTTGTCCAAGGTCACACACCTGGTAGGTCTGAGGGCTTCATGACTCCAGGCTCAGTGCTCTATCTATTATTCCACCTAGCTGATGGATGAAATAAGTATCTTTTTGAAATTGCCTGATGTTAGCATATTATGTTATTTGTTAGAATGCAATGTTGACATGCTTAGAATAGGCTTTATCTATAAATGAAATATTGTATTAAGGATCAATCTAGCGGCAGTACATTTTTGGCTTACGGTCTTATGGAGAGGACCCTATCAATTTATGAAGATCCAATCAGAGAAGCAGACCCACATTCAGAGACTGGACTCAAGATTGACCTTGAGATTGTTGAAGGAACATTCTTTAAGTTGATGAAGTATACTGAGTGGCCTTGCTTAGAGGGAACATAGGAGTTAGAAGGAGCAGCAGAGAAGAACCAAAAAAATATTTTATTTATGAGAGAATTCTTGTTCTATTATTTCCTAGTAGTGTGTTCTTGAGGAAACCATTTAGTATCTATGAAATTCATTTTCATCATGCAAAAGGATCCAATAAGCATTTATTAAGCACCCATTATATGGAAGGCATAAGAATCCATACCCTCAGGATGCTAATATTCTACCGGGGAATAAAGCACATACACAAATAAATACAATGCAAGAAAAATTGAAGAGAGCATGAGAAAAAACCGGTGATGTGAGAATAAAGGAAAATTTCATAGAAAAGTTAATGCCTAACCTGAGTATGGAAGTGAGAAGTATTTTGAGAGACAGAGATGATGAAGGAGAGTATTCTAGATATAAGAGATGACTTCTGCAAATATGTGGAGGTGGGATATGGAGCATCAGATTTGGGTGACAGCTAGTACTCCACTTTGACTGTATAGACTTCATGAAGGGGAGTGGTATTAAATAAAAATGAAAGATAAGTGAGAGATAGACTTAAGGGAGCTTTAATGGTAGGACAAAGAGATTGCATTTTATCCAACAAGTGATGGGGTGTCAGGGAAAATTTTTGACCTGGAGAGTGACATGGACAAACTTGGACCTTAAGAAGGTTATTTTCACAATGCCATAGAGGAGAGGTGCCAAACATAGGGCCTCAGAGAGTGACCTCAAACACACCAGAGTGTTCCTGAGCCAGATTAAAATATAATTGGGAAAATAGTTAAATTAATTAGCTATACAATCAAGACTATAAAGGGAGAAGAGTGAGACCAGAGCAGAAAAGATAAACAGGAAGAAAAATAGGGATGGAAGAGCTAGAAGGGTTTGGATTAGATAAAAGTAAATATTTAGGAGGAGTGAGGTAAAGAGAGAGTGAGACAGAGAGACAGAGACAGATAAAGAGAGAGAAATACAGAGACAGACAGATCTTAGGACAGAAAAGTATGATCAGAAAGGGAAATTTCAAAGATCAATTACGGAGGTGACTCATAATTGGTGACTATTCCTATGAATAACTGAATTTAAAAAATGCAGAGGGTATCAGGGTTCCTAGTAAAGGCTTTGTTAAACCTATAGTCATATAGGTGGAGTAGATTCTATATGTCTGTAGGTGAATAGAGTGGATTTTAGCTGCAGAAGAAAATGAGATCAGAATTCTACTGATAGGTTTATCTCTCTAAGTGCTTTAGATTGGTTTGCTTCTCTTTGTCTCATTCCCATTCTCAAGCTGGGAAGACCAATTATAAATGAACCTTTCTCCCCAATGAAGATGTGGTGTAGGGAGAAAGTGAATAGATTCTTAATGAAGCACTCAGAACATCTTAGCAGAAAGAGACTATTTTAAGATCAAGACATTTGGCCTGGAGGTTTTGTGTGTGTGTGTGTGTGTGTGTGTGTGTGTGTGTGTGTGTTTTTAAGTGATTCAGTGTTTTATAATTCTAGATTGCTTCAAGAGGAAACCATTTTCCTCTTGAAATTTTGCCCTTATATCCAAGAGAATGTCTTTATGTTGCCACTACTAAGCAATGGTACTTCTGAACATGCTTCAATAACTTCCTAAGGCCACACCTCTTACTTTTTTTCCAGCTCTCTTTTTTTCCATCTCTTGTTTCCCAGAGTCAGAAAAGAATTCAGGGAACCAGCTTTTCTGAAGTCTACTGTAGGCAATTCCGTGCCAGCGGATAATTAAAATGGCAACATTTTGACATTTCTGGACAGATGAAAAAAATACTTTGACAGATCTGGAGCAAAGACGGGGAAACAATGACCTCAGGAAATTCTCTCAATGCAATAATAATAGCTTACATTGATACATTTCTTTAAGGTTTGCAAAATGCAAACAACTTGTAAGGGAGTTACAGTCATGAAAGTGGAGGACCTGAGACACTCTTCACTCATACATGGAGCCCCCAGACAATCCACTCAAGGCTCAAGGCAGTCTGTGGGTCCATATCCACTCAAAAATCACATTTCCTAAGCTTTCACTGATGTATTTACTTTAACTATTCAAGATACAAGTAACAAAGGTATTTAATGGAATAGTAAGGTGAGAAAAGTAGCAATAACCCATTTTTTGTATAAAACTTTTGTTCAGTTGTTTCTGACTCTGTGACTACAGCATTTTTTGGCAAAGATACTGGAGTTGTTTGCCATTTCCTTCTCCCACTCATTTTATAGATGAGGAAACTGAGGTATACACTGGGTTAAGTGACTTGCCCAGGGTCACACAGTTGGTAAGTGTCTGAGGCCAAATTTGAACTGAGGAAGATGAGTCTTCCTGACTCCAGCCCAGCACTCCATCCTCCATCTAACTGCCCCATATAAAACAGGGGTACCATGACGCATAAACTATGAACATACTTAGGGAATACATATAAAAGGGAAATATTCTGAGGAAAAATGTGTACATGTGGAGGGGTACATGTGATCAGGGCCTATGAATTGGGGAGCAATTCATACTCTGACACTGTAAGGTTGCTGATGTCACTGATGATGTCCTCATATCATTTCTACTGGGCCTACCATCACTGATCTTGCATGGCACGTAGTCTCCACCAGGCAAGGTACTACTGATCTTCTGGCTGCTGTTGGGTGGTATTGCATTAGCCTAGTAATCACTGTCACGCATAGCTCCATTGGGCAAGTCAAGAAGTATTTATTAAGCATTTGCTGTATGACAGGCCTTCTTCCAAGTGTTGGGGGTACACAGGAAGGCAAAAACAGTACCTGACCACAAGGAGATCACATTCTTGGATTGGAAGCCTGTAATTATGGAGTATTTCTCCTTCTAATTTCTGGCTTCAGCTACAGTTCTCAGTTGAGAACACTTCTTCATTGTAATAAGAGCAGGGTCTATCATCTCTCTGTTAGCTTAGAACCCAAAGGCTTAAGCTTTAGCTCTTTTGGGAGGCAAGCCCGTCATACACCGAGTATCTTCCTGGGGAAAAACTTTCAGCCACTTTTTTCCTCATGAGAGAAAGGTTATGAGTGATTTTTCCTCTTCTGAAAGAGGATCTTCATCTCTAGAAGTCAAGTTTTTTTTAGAAAATAAAACAACTAGACATGAATGGGATTTAATTTGTCCAAGAAATCTTCTGGGTCTGGTTTTGAATCACAGTTCACTGTCTCAAAAAACTATCTAACAGGTTTAGAAATTCCTTGTAACTACCCTTCAATTCACTTATTAGGCTCTTGTACCACAAAGTACACTTTAAGGGACTCTGAAAAAGGGAAAAAAATCCCACAAAAGTCGTATACATTTGAGACACTTAAGTTTTCCCTTAGTCCAAGTTTCTTTGGGTCTCTTATTGATTGAAAAGGATGGTCAAAGACAAGGATCAAAAGAAGGGCCTGGTACAGCAAAGGCTAGGAATACCCTTCCACATCAATCCTTCACTCCAAATTTTGTATGTGGATGGATGATTGATAGAAATATATACATTTATCTATATGTACCATATATACACATACATATTAATAACCCTATACCTATACATCTATATCTATCATCTATATCCACATCTGGCAACAAGTCTCTCAGATTCTTAACCACCCTACACAAGTGTATCTATTTTATAGATGAGAAAACTGAAATTTTGAGGAGTTAAATCACTTGCCCATAAACTAGGAAATGCCTGAGAAATAAGTTAAAATAAGTTCTTCTTTCTCTCTTGATCTGGCACTTTATTCACTAGATAATGTTGTTTTTGTTTATGTATAGCTTTTGTTTTTTTTAAACAATGTCAGGAGGTTACAATCAGATATAAGTGAGGATAGCTGGGTGAGGGGTGCTGTACCGAGAGCTTATTTTGATGTCCTTTCATCTCCTTTTTTGTACGTTTTCCTCATCTTTTTGGAATCCTCTCATCTCCCAAGTCATTAATGCCCTTATGTTAATCTCTTCCTGCTTAGGACCCCTAGTGATATACTCCATCTAGAACTTCCTCCTTTGCAGTATGACCCAGGCTCCAACCTCACCTCTTCAGATGCACTCTCCTCTTGTCAAAAGTGACCTGTGCAGAGTCTATTTCTGCTCTACATTCTGCTAGTTATTCACTCATTGCCCCTGAGTGTCATTAACAGGACCAGTTCTTTTTATGCCTCTTGGTCCAGAGCCTAGATTAGTTCCAGGAGACACTGGGACCATCCTAGAACAAGGTAAGCCTGGAGATCAGTGGGAAAGGTACCAGTCTATAACTGTCTTGAGGCTCAATCAAATTGTGACCTAACTTCACTAACTAGTAGACCTGTTAAGAGTTTGGGGTCAGTCATTGAATGCCAAAGTCGGAGATGTGCTAGTAAATGTTTAACAACCAGCTCTCCTAGGGGAAAAATAATGTATGCAGGACATAATCTACATCATTTACATTTTATTCATCACTTTCTTAAGTTTGGAAAATCAACAAAATGGAAAATCAGGTGGTGATTTACAATACCTGCCAACTTCTGCAGTATAAATGCTCATGCTGGAAGAGTGCTATAGCCTTGAAACTCATAAGCTCACATCTCATAAGTACCCTCTGCCCCTGGGGACCCCCTCAGTTTGGAGAATAGGGAGCTACTCCCAGAACCTTCATTTAAGGAGGACTCCAAGCCAATCATATTTTCATTTCCCCCTAGACTGCATGCCTTTGAATTTTTTTCCCATCACGCCCCAAAGCTGAGTACTTTCTTCTCCTTTTCCTTCCCCCCTTCTGTTTCCTTTCATGTGCCATCTTCCCTAATAGACTATAAGCTCTTGAGGGCAGGGACTATTTTTTCTTTTTCTTTTCTTTATATTCCCAGCATTTAGTATAGTTCCTAACACAGAGAAAACTTAATAAATTTTATTTATTGACTTATTGACCCAGATTAACAATGGGACCCTTTCAGATGGTTCAATCTGTCTCCAGCACACCACTGCCTGAAGCACCAGGGGGTTTCAAGGTCTTCTCTGTTTCCTCAGGAGCACTGAGGATCACCCTGGGCCTCTCAATTTGTACCCCTGTACCGGTATAAAGATTTACCCAGTCCTGTTTTCATCGTTTTTGATGGGAAGGGGAAAAAAAGGTAAGGTCTGCTATTCACTGCTGTTAAAATTTCATTTGTTATCTTTCCTTACGAGAATTTCCCTGGTCAGTTTTGAAGAAGTGGTCCTACCTTATTCCACATCCTTGGTATTCACTGAAGTACATCAGCTCATTTCAAATCCCAGGGGATTTCAGAATGCTATGAAGACACATTGGAATAAGCTTCGATAGGAAGTCTGAGAAGATCATGTTTAAATTGCTTGGCATTTCTTTGGCTGAATTTTGATGTCTTTATATTAGAAGGATAGTCACATGAAATATATGGAACAGGTATTAAACAAGTAATAAGAGTGCTTGATTCAAAATCAAAAGACTCTGGTTCATATACCAACTCTGCCATGTACAGGATGCCTCGGGCAAATTACTTAATATCTACGGATTACTGGTTTGGCCAGTATGAAAGGTTTGGCCAGTATGATCCATGAGATCTATCCAAGTCCTACCATCCCCTGTCCATAATTGGTCCCTTATGGATTCAAAGTTTCAAATCAAAGCCATTTCCAGGGACATTGAGTTGTTTTAACTAATATGTGGTAATGTATAATTTCTCATTTTAAAACATTTGCAAAAAACTTTGGGAGGCATCAACTGCTTTTACAAGCAACAACTGTATTGAATCACAAAAACATGAGGATCTGATTTCTATGGTTTAACTAAATAATGAAGAAAATGTTTGAAGTAAAACATGCCTTGAGCTTCATTCTACCCATCATATGCAAAAAAACCCCAAAATAAAAGAAAAACAGTCTCTTCATTTGATGAAGGCAAAATCCATTTCTACCTCTTGTTGTGACATTGTTATGCTATTTTCTATGAAGGAAGGACTCTCACCTATTGTATACCTGCTAACAATACAGTGCTCAACGTAGGGAAAAGTCCTCTTAGAGGAGGAGGTGGATTGGAGGAAATACCCCAATATTTTGTTCATACTAAAGCTTAAATGACTGAAATCAAGTATAAACCCTCCTTTGAATTCCCTACATTCATACTCCCTTAAAATGACAACAAGAAACAACAAAAGCAACAACAACAAAAATCCCTTACAACTAAAGAGTGAGAGAGGGATTAAGTGGTAGAGAACACTGAATACAAATTTTCATGGTGGGGAAAGTAGTAGATTTCAGTCATTTTCAGTCATGTCTGACTCTTCATGATCCCATGTGGAGTTTTCTTGGCAAAGGTGCTGGAGTGGTTTGCCATTTACTTCTCCAGCTCATTTTACAGATGAGTAAACTGAGGTAAGCAAGGTTAAGTGACTTGGCCAGGGTCACATAGCTACTAAGTGTCTGAGGTCAGATTTGAACTCAGGAAGGTGAGTCTTCTTGACTCCAGGCCTAGAATTCTATTTACTGAGCCACCTAGCTGCCTGGAGAAGTAGATAAACTGCTAAAAGGGTCAAGAAATCTAAGTTCAAATTCTATGTCAGACACTTATTAGGTGTATGATCATGGGTCAGTCACTTAAACTATCTGAACTTCACAGGTTGTTGTGAGGATAATTGAGCTATTGTTAATACCTTATTAAATTTGTAAATTTGGAAAGGAAATGGTGAATTGGGAATTGGGTAGAATTCTGAGAGATGAGAAACATATCAGTGTATATATGACAATTCTCTACCTTCTCTGCCCTCTTTTGGACAAGGAGAGGGGCTCCATTAGCTGAGAGAGAAAATAGAAATGTGGGTAGATTAACAAAGATCTGACAGCAATGAAGTTTCCTGATTGTCAGTCAGTTAATAAACTTTTATTAAAGTGTTAACTATGGGCAGGTACTATCCTAATCTTTGGAGGTCTAAAGAAAGGAAAAAGATTACCCTTATGCCAAGGAACTCATGGTGTAAAGGGAGAAGACATCTTGCAAACAACTTTGTACAGGCAGAGCATATATAAGATAAATTGGAAATAATCCATACAGGAAAAGCAATAGAATTAAGGGGGATCAGGAAAGGCTGTGTGTTTGTGTGTGTGTGTGTGTGTGTGTGTGTGTGTGTGTGTTTTAATTTATGGGAAAAAAATAAGCATTTCCATAACATAGTATAATAAAAATAAATATGATTGCACATGAAAATGCAAATTGCTTATGTACAACTTGCTATTCCTTTTAAATATATAGTGAAGTTATCTCGTAAATTTTTTCCTTTTTCATTTTTTTTTGTTAATTTATTTTTAGTTTTCGACAATCACTTCCATGAGCTTTTGAATTTTAAATTTTTCTCCTCCTCCCTCCCCACCTCCCTCCCCAAGACAGCATGCCACCTAATATAGGCTCTATATATACATTCTTATCAAACATATTTTCACATTAATCATGTTTTAAGGAAGAATTAGAACCAATAAGAGGAATCATAAGAAAGAAGAAACAAAACAAAACAAAAGAAAAAAAGAGCAAATAGTATGCTTCCATCTGCATTCAAACTCCATAGTTCTTTCTCTGGATGTGGATAACATTTTCCATAATGAAACTTTTGGAGAAGTCTTAGATCCTTTCATTGCTGAGAAAAGCTTAGTCTATCAAGCGTAGGTCATCGCACAATGTGGCTGTTACTGTGTACAATGTTCTCTTGGTTCTTCTCGCTTCACTCAGCATCAGTCCATACAAGTCTTTCCAGGTTTTTCTGAAATCTGCTTGCTCATCATTTTTTAAAAGGAAAAGCTCTTTATAAAAGGTGGGATTTTATTAGGGATTTGAACGACACCAGGGAAACATAGAGAGTTGAGGAAGGAAGCATGGGGGATAGCCAGTGAAAATGCCCAGTGGGGAAATGAAGTGTCTTGTTAGACAAGGCAAGGAGGCCAATGCCCCTGGATCATAGAGTATGTGAAAGGGAGTAAAGCATAAGACCAGGTAGATAGTAAGGGGCCAGGTTATAAAGGGATTTGAATGCTGAAAGCAACTAAAAAATTTATGTAGCATTAAGTCAGCACCAGATAGATTTTTTAATATGTATTTTAATGACTTTATTTGGATTTTTTAAAATTTATATTGTCTTTTCCTTTTAAAATTAAAAAAAGCTTTGCTTAAGCCCAGGATAGCAGGGAAAAATGGAAGCAGGATCAGAAGCAGATATCCAGCTAGAGATGCGGAAACAGCAGTTGGGGGATAATGATGGGGGATTGGATATTGCATTTTTTTTACAGACCTAGGAAAATCAAGCAGGTTAAAGGACCAAGAAGGTCAAAAGGATTCAGTGCCTTGAGTTGGAGTTAAGTGACAAGAATGTTTAGAGAGAAGTGAAAGGAGACAGCCCTTGAGCCAAAATAAGATTCCTTGGACTGGTCCAAGGAGCTGGTACCCTGAAATGTGGTGTGGATACTAGAGGCCTAATGCTCAGAGTTGCATCTGCCACAGTTTTGCTTGAAACCAGCTCTGACCTTGACAGCAAGGCTGATTCTGCTTGTCTCACTAAGGAGAATCTTGGGAGAGAGATCAAATAAAAATGCATCTGAAGAAAGGAAAAGATCAGCACTGAGCCCCTAGAAGAAAGAAGCAGACTAGGGGTAAAGGTCACCATGCAGCTGGCAATTCAGCACATCGCACTCTTTTCCTATAATTCAGCTCTTGAGATCTCCATTCAAGGGAGGCCTCCGGCACTGCACAACACCCTGGATGTTACCATGACAACTGGCAGCCAGCACCTGGAAATTCCATTGGTCTACAGAATATAAAGAACCATATTCTGCAGAAAAAGACCCACATAAAAAGGATAAATTCAAGTATTAAGAAGGACAACAAGTATGACACCCAACAAAGAATCACATTAGAGGAGCTGCCCAGTGGTATTCAGCCAGAAAAAAAGAGGGAAGAAGGTACACAATGACATAATCTCAGTTACCTGCATAGCAGTGTGCAGCATCTGTTCAATAAAATGAACATGAAATTTTAAGTTGGTAAATAAAATGTATGCTCCTCAAGGAAATACATCCTGAAGGCGTATACATTTATTTAATAATTTAGTAATTTAATTAACACATCGGTATTATGAGATCCTACTCAATCCTGTTCAATTCAACATATGCTTATTAAGCACCTGCTATGTTCAAAGTCTTGCTGGTTGCTGGGATTGCCTAGCACATAGTAGGTGCTTAACAGCTGTTTATTGAATTACATGAATATGATGTAAATTTAATAATTAGAATTTGACAATATAAGGGTATAGCTCATTAAAAAATAAAAACCTGTGAACCTGGAAGAGAAAACATAGCAGAATACACCGGGGGTGGGGGGGTGGGTATAATAGGAGGTAGAAAAAGAAGAGATCTTAGACCACAAGCAAATCTATTTAGAGCCATAAAATATATTAGAAAATATCTAATCCTCTCTGAGGGACCTCATTTTATAGATGAGTAAACCTAGAAAGACAAATTAAAGATTAAATGCTAATTCTTCTGACTCTAAGTCTAGCAGTCATTCCATTGTACCATAGGAGTATTCTATTGACCTCCCAGATAGATGGAGAATATGATTGTTGCTTTCCTAATATAGTTCACTAGACTGTTGCAGAAGCAAGATATCATGAGAAGGAGAGGGGAAGTGTGTAACTTCAGTTAGCCAGAAGACATCTTTTTTTTTATGGGATGGGGTCGGTGCTACACACATTACTTTGTTGATACAAGTTTTTTTTTTTTTTTGACACAGCATTCTCTTCCCAATAAACACCCCTCCAAGTAATACTCTCTCTTAAAACAAAACAAAACAAAAAAACATCAAAAAAATATGGACAGTCATATAGGATTGTCTGTCACAGAAATTGCAATAGAACATAAAGCACTGCACTCTTACAGTATACCAGAAAGTTAATAGAAAGGTAGGAAGTGTTTTCCCATCAATTACCTGGTACAAGGACTGGCCATTGTAATTGATCTGAATTCTATTTGTTTTCAGTGTTGTTTTCATATACATTATTGTTGTCATTTTGTACCTTGTTCTGTATTTTGTTATGGTTCTTCTTTCTTTACTTTGCACCAGTTCATATAAATCTGCAGGTATCATTCCGCTGAAAGCAGAGATTCTGACAAGTTTGACAGCTACATTGCTCCAAAAATAGAGGAAACCAGAGGAACTCCAGATTTACTAACAGAGAAGAATTGGATGCTTAAGTGGAAGTGACGGCAGCTTGGAAAGAAGGACACCATGTTACCTTATGTCACTGAATGTCTTGCAGAAACTGAGAATGGCTTCTATAGTTTATAGGAGAGAAAGCATCATCCAAACACTTTTGAGAACACGCTATTTAACAGGGTTAGAGACATTTCCTACCACAGATTAAGTCTCCACATGACTTGAAAAGGCTGGTTCATATTCCAACTTGGTCCTGAAAGCCATGTGCAGTGTAGATGAAGCAGAATCTTTCTTATCCCCAAGGTTCCTATACTCTCAAGCAAAAATACATAATGATATAGAGATAGAAACAAGGCACAACTATTTTTATCATTGGTATGATCATTGCTATTTTGCTTCTACTTGATAAACCAAAAAGAATATACATGCATTTGTGTATTAGTGTGTGTGTGTGTATATACATACATACATACATACATACATATATATGTGTGTGTGTGTGTGTGTGTGTGTGTGTGTGTGTTTTGGCAAAGGTACTGGACTGGTTTGCCATTTCCTTCTCCAGCTCATTTTAAAGATTAAGAAACTGATGCAAACAAAGTTAAGTGATTTGCCCAGGGCCACATGGCTAGTAAGTGTCTAAGACCAGATTTTAATTCAGGTCTCCCTGACTCCAAGCTTGGTATTCTATCTACTGTGTCATCTAGCTGCCTTTATAATTTAGCTAACGTTTATATAGTGCCTACTATGTGCCAGGTACTGTTTTGTGCTCTTTACAAATATTACCTCATTTGATCCTTACAATAACCTTGGGAGGTAGATGTTGTTTTTATCCCCATTTTATAATTGAGGAAATTGAGGCAAACAAAGGTTAAGTGACCTGCCCAGTGTCACGAAGCTAGAAAGTGTCCAAGATGGTGTTTGAACTCAGGTCCTCCTGACTCCAGATACTGTGCTCTACCAATGTATGATTTAGTTGTATAAAATTTAGCCAAAATGAGATTCAAAACTATCTTGAGAGATTACAATAGTGGACTGAAACCAGCAAGGTAAAGTTGAACAGGGCTAAAGTAAAGTCAGATATTTAGGTTCAAACTCTCTGTTATATAAACAAAAATTAGGGGAAAATACAGCTTGACAGCAGATTCTGTGGAGAAGGGGACCACCATTCCCATCCCGAACCTCCCAAACAACTTCCAACCATTGCCATAAATGGGGCAGATAAGTGAGTCTAGCGGAAGCAACAAGGGAAAAGACAGAGAGCGGTATGTGTCATATGAGTCAAAACACTACCACCATTACCTCTCCTCAGCCTCTGATGAAGACAGCCCATGAGTCCAAGAGCCCAGTCCTGGATCCAGCTTCCAGGAGTCCTGAGAATTTCAGTGTTCTTGAGACCAATGGTATTTCTTCTAGCCTGATACCCCCCACTCGACAACCATATTTGACAGAACAACCTTTTCGCAGAAGGGGTCAGGCCATCTCAGCCACCACCACTACCACCAGAAACTACCAATTAGCTACCACAGTTAGGCAGTTAAGACCAAGGACCACAGGAACAACAGTGCCCTCTAGACCACCAACCTTGATATCAGGTCTTCACCTCCCCTCCTCGACAGCCATCATACAAAGAATCTATTCTTGTGGAGATGTAGTCTGGTAACTATCTCCTTACCAATCACAGCTACTGAACATCTGGAAAAAAGAGTTCTTGCAAGTAAATCCTTTATACTGCAAAATGTTTCAGCCCCAGAAATAGATATGGAATCAATGGAAATTATATTGAAGAAGATGTGTTAACACCTGCTTTGTCACTGTACCCTAAAGTCCACTCAGCCTTTCTGTCTGACCAGTCACTGAAAATTCCTCTATTTGTTGACTCTCCCTTTAGAATGGGTTCCTTTAAAGCAAGAACTGCCTTGTCTTTCTATTTGTATTTCCAGCACTTAATGCAGTACTTTGAATGTCACAAGCTCTTAATGAATATTTCTTCATTCATTCATGGCTTAAATTCATATGAAAAAAATCCTGGGATTTTTAGCTGACTCTAAGTTTAATATTATGTTAGTCAAACCACTGCTACCACCTTGACCAACACCTTTACTCAGATCCTGGTAGAGAGTTAGGCAACATCATTATGTGATTTTAAAAAAAAACTCATGAGGTCAGTCAGCAATAATAATTCAAATTGTCAAAGGTAATCATTCCACTACTGTATATTCTGTGCTGGTCAGAACACATCTTTTTTAATGGAAAAGGAACCACATGTACAAAAATATTTATAGCAGCTCTTATTGTTGTGGCAAAGAATTAGAAATTGAGGGGATGTCCATCAATCGGGGAACGGCTGAACAAGTTGTGGTACATGAAAATAATAGAATCTATTGTGCTATAAGATATGATGAAAAGGCAGACTTCAGAAAAAAACTTGACTTACATGAACTGATGCTGAGTGAAGTGAGGAGAACCAGGGGAACATTGTACACAGTAACAGCAACATTGTGCGATGACCAACTTTGACAGACTTAGCTTTTCTCAGTAATGCAAGGATCTAAGACAACTCCAAAAGACTCATGATGGAAAATGCTGTCCAAATCCAGAGAAAAAACTAGAGTCTGAATGCAGATTGAAGCATATTACTTTCTATTTTTAGCTTTTTGTTTCTTCTCATGATTTTTCCCTTTTGTTCTGATTCTTTTATCACAACATGACTAATGTGGAAATATGTTTAATATGATTGTACAAGTATATATCAGACTGCTTGCTATCTTGGGGAGGGGAGCGAGAAAAAAAATTTAGCTCACAATCTTATAAAACTGAAAGCTGAAAATTATTTTTACATGTAATTGGAAAAAATGAAATACTGTTAAGTGGAATAAAAAGAACACATCTTTTTAAAAATTTTAAATATTTTTTTTCAGTTACATGTAAAAACATTTTTAACATTCAATTTTTAAAATGTTGAGTTCCAAATTCTTTCTATTCCTTCTTCTTCTCCACCTCCCTTAATGAGAAGGCAAACAATTTGATATAGTCATACAAAACATATTTCTGTATTAGTCATTTTGTGAAAGAAAACACCAAGAAAAATAATGAATACAAAAAAATTATGATCTACATTCAAACTCCATCAGTTCTTTCTCTAGATGTGGATAGTGTTTATCATCATAAGTCCTTTGGAATTATATTGAATAATTATATTGCTGGGAATAACTAAGTCATTCACAGTTGATCATCATACAATATTACTATTACCATACAATATTCTCCTGATTCTGCTCACTTCACTTTTCATCAGTTCATGTTAAGTCTTTCCAGATTTTGGTTAGAACACATGCTAAGAATTGTGCTAAATTCTGGGTACCACTACTAAGAAGGTCCTGTGGAAAAGAAGAGAGGACCTAACATGGAGTGACCATGATGCTTCAAGACCTTAAAACCCCTAGACCGAAGGCACACTCCCTCCTTTGAACACACAAAGACGCTGGGGAGAGCTTGTTCATATTTAGAGAGTGAGTGCAAGTAACCAAAGTACACTCATGGTTCTGGATCCCTTTCTCCCTTCATTGAGTTCTCATGAAGTTTCCCTTAGTTGTAAAGCTCTGCTAGGTGCCAAGATTCAGTCCCCTTATTGAGTCTTAAGTGGGGCTTCCATAAGTGTGTATGTTTTCTCATCAGTGGGCCAGCTGTTACTACTTCAGAGACATAGCCTATGACTCTGGTCTGGAGGACACTTCTTATTTTCAAAAAGTCAGATTTCCTGACTCTGAGAAGTACACATCACGCAAATTTAGGTTGGAATTCAGAAGTCAGTGACATGCAGCAACACTAGAATGGATCACAATAGTTTCTTGATACTCAAAACCAAATGCAGCATAGGAAGGTATGGACAGATGAATGTCAATTCAGTCAATTCAGTGCAATAGAGTTGCATGTGACTTCCCTCTCCACCATGGTCCCAGGAGATAGCATTCAGAAGCTTTCCTTATTGAATGGTGAGACAATGGTCATCAAAGACACAGAGCCACTAGGGGGCCAAGTTTATACAGGATTTTTAGGTAAAGGGATTGCTATGGCAAATGTCATATTACCAGTAGAGTGATGGGATTGAGAAATATGGACTATTTGGAAGGTGGAAAAAAGGGGGGGGGAGTAGGGGACTCTCAAAAAATTAACCAGGAAGGACCATTCAGGATAAGGAAGGTGGGACTCTAACTGTGCTATGTCCTTAACCTTGTGGAAGAATTTTAGTAGTGGATTCTAACTAGAATTGTGTGTGGTCAAGCTTAAGCATACCAGCATTGTGTAACAGGAGCCAGGTCTGGAAGAAAGAGGTTATAGACTTCCTCTGGCTATTCAGTGCAATAAGTTGTGACCTGGTTTGGGGTCAGGAGGTAAATGAGAGAAAAGGAGAAAACTCTCTCTTCACCCTCTCCAAGGGAAATTCCCTCTCAGGAGTCCTCTCAGGAGACCTTCACCACTTGCTTTAACCATTCAATTGTTGCTCAATTGCTGTTGCTAGAATCTAATTCCAAACTGACTTGTGCTATATATACACACGCCCTGAGGAGGTCTAGTTCTTTCAGTCAATCCCAAGATGTCTCCTATGAGGCAGAATCTGTCTTTATCCAATGACCCAAAGCTCATGAGACAGCAAGTGGTAAAGCAGGTAGAATATTAGGTCTAGAGTCAGGAAGACTTGAGTCACATCCAGACTTGGACACTCATGAGCTGTGGGACCCTTGAGCAAGCCATTTAATGTTTGTTTGCTTTTCTCAACTGTAAAATGGGTATAATAATGGGGACCTAGGGTTGTGGTGAGCATCAAATGAGACAATATTTGCAAAGTGCTTAACACAATTCCTTGCACATAGTAGATACTTAATAATATATCTTTCTTTTCATTTTTTTCTTCCTTCCCTATGATGCTTTCAAATTTATTAATGACTTATCCATACCTAGGTCACTTTCAATTGATTGATTCAGTTGAGATGTCTGGGACTTCCATGATTAATTGGGGGTACAGTGGGACCTCCACCTTTATGTATAAGCTTTGAATTTATTAACCTATTAACATAATTTATTGTCCTTCTTTCCTTTATCCCGACTCCCCATCCCCAATAGAATATAAGTTCATTGAAGACAAAGGCTATTTCATTTTTATCTTGGGCTGCCAGTACCTAGCACAATATCTTGCACACCGTGGGTTTTTAATTAATATCTATCAAATTGAATTGAAAGTAAGTGTGGAATGTTTAGAACCCATTGATGAAGCTGTATTGGCTAGTATGTTGAGTTTCTGTTAGGGTATTGTGGCAGATAAGGTTGGAAATGCAGGTGGAGTCATTGTATCAGCTCTTTATTGCGAAATGAAAGAATCTGTTTTCTCCTCTGGCCAATGTGGAACCATCATACATTTTAAAAGGGAAATTGATATGGTGATACTTAAGATAAATTCAACTGGCAATAGAGATTAGAAAGTGAAGTGGAAGATCATTTAGAAGACCATTTCAATAATTTGGGAATGAAGTAATGAGCTCCTAGATAGTTGTGGTAGCAGTGGAAATAGAGAAGAAGGTGAAAAATGGGAAGGACATCTTTGGAGAAAATTTCTGACTAAATAGTGGGATAGACAGGTTGAAAAAGAAAGCTATCAACCACAGGTTGAAGCAAAAAAATTCTCTTAGATCCAGAGGTGAATATTATATAAAACAGTCCTTTTAAAAGACCAGGGAGCTGGTGACAATCCCACACATCAGAGCTATAGAGACAATTGGTCTAAGTAGTTTGGTACCAAAACTTCATTTTTCATTAGCCCTATAGGTAGATAATGTTAGGAGTTATTTTAGCCATTTCCTCAACTTCACTGGGGTCCTAAGTATTCAGACTGGCTACTTACATCAACCACATTCGTTGGGAAGTTACCATCTCTCCAATTTATGACAGGTAAACCCAGTAACCAGGCTCACAGATGAATAATTTTTTTATTATTCTCATTTAAAAGCATTGATTCTATTCATTTCCTCCTTTTCAGTGGAGTGGTCATTGAAAGACGTTACATTTATTGTAGTAATTTTTCATTCCTTCATTCCCCAGCTAAGTTCCATGAAAACAGAGATAATGTCTTATCTAAGCTTTGAATTTCTAGCATATAACACAGCTCTCTGCACATAGTAGGTGTTTAATACTTTTTGGGTTTTTTTTTTGTTTTTCTCTTTAGAATCAAGTCCACTTTAACTTATTTTTCATAATTATAATTTGACAAGAACAGGGTAAAATTTGTTCTGGTTTAGTCCTTTCCTCCTCCATGTTTCTATTTGCAGTCTTCATTTGTCATCAATAGTCTCTTAGCACTATCTTTCTGGACAGTTTTTGTTGTTGAGTCATTTCAGTTGTGTCCAACACTTGGTGGCCCCATTTGGAGTTTTCTTGGCAAAGATATTGGAGTAGTTTGCCGTTTCTTTCTCCAGCTCATTTTACAGACAGGGTTAAGTGACTTGCCTAGCATCACATGGCTAGTAAGTGTCTAAGGCCAGATTCGAGGTCAGGAAGACAAGTTTTCCTAAACCCAGTGCTCTATTCACTGTGCCAACTAGGTTCCTTTCTGGACAGTAATAGGAATCAATACAAAGAAAAGAATGCTCCTGTTAATCTAAGCTCCTTTAGAAACAAGCAATTAAAACCCCAAGGAATCTAGATTTGTCTAACAGAAGTGATTTTTTTTTTACCTTTACTAATTAATAAAACATTTTGACAATATAGATTCACAGTTAATTTTGAGGCCATGTTCTGTTACAGAAGACTATGCTATGTACCTGGAATAGGCTCAAGTGAAATGAATGAATAACAAGTGAATGAATGGATAAAAAGAAAGCATTTATTAAATGTGTACTAGGTGTAAAATACCGTGCTAAATACTGGAAATACAAATAGAAAAGTGAGATAGTCCTTGCTTTTAAGGGGCTTAAACTCTAATATGAAGAGACAATTTACATAGTGTCCCAAAAGTCTTAGTGCAGGTTTAAGCTCTTAACACTGTTTGGAAAAAAAAAAAACCCAATGGTCCTTAGTGTTCAGTGGCAAAGCAGATGGTAATTTTTTTCCTTATCATCATTTCAATTATTGAAACCACATCTATCACATCTTTTTTAAAAGAATATTTTTCCAATTACATGTAATTTTTTAACATATGCTTTTTAAAACTTTGAATTTTAAATCTCTCCTTTTCTCCCTTCCTTCCCCCTTCACCAATTGCCATCTATAGGCAGATAAGCCCAAGAACCTTGGGGACAGTATGTCTTACCCCCTCCCCCTAGACCAATAGCCCTGCAACCAGATCATCTTCCAATGTCATCATCCAAGGGAAAAACCTTGCTAAGTTCTGTGGTTATGATTGTGTTGTGCTGTATTGCGGTTAGTCCTTTGTTCTTGAAGAGGACCATGACATTAGGAAGATGATGCCATGACTTGCAAGTGTATTGGGTTTTAGTGAGGGAGGGAAATGCAAAGTCACCAGTCTCACTTTCTCCTTCAGAGCCATCTGGGTCTAGTGGCCAGATATAGAAGAGGACAACTGGAGAGAGTCCAGGATACAGTGGGAGACCTTGGCCTTTTTAAGCTAAGATCTTTCTGAGTTTTTGATGGTGCCAAGGACTTTGGTGATGAGGACTTTGTTGTTTAGGTTTGCTGGAGAGGCAGGACCTGTAGGTCCTTCAAAGGTATTTGCCAGGTTGCATCTCCACAAATCAAAGCAAAACAAGAAACCCCCCAAAACCAAGAAGAGAAGAAACTGATGGAGTCTGAATGCAGATGCAGTTTTTTTAACTTTCTTTATTTTTCTTGGTTTTGGGGGGTTTCTTGTTTTGCTTTGATTTGGGTTTTTTTGGTCTGTATTTTCTTTCACAACATGACTACATGACTTCTATGAGAATATGTTTTGTATGGCTGTACATGTATAATCTATATCATTACTTGCCTTCATGCTTGCAAAGCAACATGTGGCTCAATACTGAAGGGCTAATTATTTTGAAATGATTAAGCAAATCCTGGATAGTCTCTTGCTCCCTCACCTCTACCCCACCACCATATACCATTGCAGGGAAAAGAGGAAAGCAGTGTCCTTTTAGGATTGGCCACTGAACCAGAAGTGACCCAATCACTAGACTTTAAAAAGAGTGCCTCTGCTCTCTGGCACTTCTTCTTTTCCATCTGCTGAGAGTGTCAGAACTCTTTGAGCCTCTTCCAAGAGGGATAATGGAGAGATTGGTACCCTTCTGTACCCTGGCAGAAATGGTGAACTACTTGTACATGTCAGCCAGTCCATGTGCTAGTGCAGGTGATTTTGAAGTCAGTCATCAATGTCTTAGCTACTTTTTCTGCTTTGAGTTTCTTTCATTAGTCTGTGTCTGGACAGTGAAATTAAGGTGAAAATTTACAGCCTCAGAAACAACCTCATTACTTCAAGAGGGTGGGAGCTCCTGAGTTTGCCAGTTGATGTCACATGTACCATGGGAGGTGCCCTTTACCTCTTCTGCAATGTTTCTTGGAGCCTAGATCATAAGAATATTCACCTTGAGGGAGGCAGCACAGTCAGAATGAAATGGTTAATGATTTCATACTATGATGCTTTAAATACCAATGAACCAGGAGAGTATAATAATTGTTATATGTCATTACTTGATTAATTCTCATCAATAAGTGCTTCTGCATCTTTTTTTGTGCTTATCACTTCTTTGGAGTAGAGGCACTAAATGACTGTCCTATAACCAATCTGCAATGTATGCTGACTACCACTTTGGAAAGACCTGAGACATGAGCTAAACTCTAGCTTTAAGTGATTTTCTCTGGGGCTCCTGGGTGAGTCTGTAAAGAGAGCTTGAGAAAAAAGAGCCTTACCCTTTTCTGTGGAGATCTGACCACCCTGGGACTAATCCTGCTCTATTCATGTGAATCTAGAGCTGGGAGGGACCTTTTAACAAGGGAGAGAATGAGTGCCTCAGTCTACCCAGTACCAGTAGTGTTGATGTGTGTGTTATTTCTTTTTTCTTTTATAATTTTCTTTTTAATTTATTGAATAAAAAAGCATTTCCATAACATAATATAATTAAAAAGATGATTGTGTTGTTATTTCAAGTCAAGTCAAGAAGCATTTACTATGTGCCAGGAGTGTTATGTGCTGGGAAGGCTAACAAAGACAGTTGTTGCCCTCAGTGGGGATGAGGTGGTGGAGATAGAGGAGGAGGGAGAAGATTCCCTACTGCAGGCATTGTGGAAAAAGTCAAGAATGGAGCTTGGGGAAGAATGAAGGTATAGCTTTACTTAAAATGGAGGTTTTGGAAGGAACCACTCAATAGGAAAGAGCAAGAGGCTATAGGGACAGAGTATGCTTCCAGTAAAATAGTAGATGAGATTAATTAGATTGTAAAGTCCACCTGGGCACTTTGATTTGTTTTTTTAGTGAGTTGCCTGTAGCATGTGATGAATTGATATTCAATACAGTAGCTTCTTCCATGCATGATGAAAAAAAAGTACTCATTTGTGTGACCAATCTTCTCTTAAAAACTAACTGGATTTGTTATCAAAATTGTATTTAATGATGTAAAATATATAGGCATTTAATAGGGAGATCGCTTGAGACATAGACCCTCTAATGAACTGAATAACATTCCAAAGCATTGAACATTCAAGAATGCTTACACTATGCTTGTTATCATCACAGTGATACAGAAGTGGGCAAAGAAACACTTTTCTATTGACATTTCTCTCAGGTGATATGTGACTGTCTAGAACTACACACTATCTATGTGACCGTGGTCAAGTCACTTCACCTTTCTGAGCCTCAGTTTCCTCATCTGTCTATCTTTGTGTCTAAGTCTCTGCCTCTGTGTTCTCCTTGTCTTTGTCTTTTCTCTCTGTCACTTTCTATGTTTATGTCTCTGTGTTCCTGCACTCTGTCTCTTCAGAAAGTTTATAGTGTTCTAATAAGCTCATAAATTTGAAAGGATTCCAATCTAAATTGGAGTCTAAACAAATAATAATAATTGTAGTATAAGCGAATTTAATGAAACTAATTCAAAGCTTCCCTGAGGCAGAAATTATTCTGTAAGTAAAACAAATAGTCTCATCAGCTCATTGGAATTAAATGTGCACAACATTTTGGCCTGTCTGATGTGAGGAAAGAGAGATCACCTAAATGGGGCCAAAGGCATCATATTTGTCTCTTGCAGCAAGACCTACATACTGTCTTCCAATTGTAAAATCATAGAAACCTGCTGCCTTCTAAAGGAAAATAATAATAAGTAAGTAAAATGATTCAGCAGTTCCAGATCCCTTGTTGGTTGGTGCTTGAGCAACAACACTAAGAATCTGCATCATGATCTACCCTCCACCCCCTTACAAAGAGGGGGATGTCTTGGGTGCCAAATGGGTGTGTGCAATGACACAGAAATAATGTTCTGGCTGACAGCTGGGCTAAACAGGTCTCAAATGATATCATTCATATCCCTTTCAGTCAGGATGCTTAGCTTTGCCAACAGAAAGTCCCTGTATTTTATTAGAAAAAAAATGCCTTCATTTCTCCTGTTGTAGAAATACAAATCTGATCATTTTTATTCCCCATTAATGTCATTTCTCTCTCTTGTGAGTATTTGTTGTTGTCTCTTTTGTTTACTTTAGGGCTTTAGGTTCCATGTTCCATCTCATGAAACTAATAGAATCCTCTCTGTATGAGTTTGGAGATAGCCCAAGAAGTTTTAAAAACAGGGCATGACTTAAAATGGAAATTCATCGAAAAAATGATAGCAATGGAGATTGAATCTGACTTAAATGTCATAAGGCAAGAAAGTTCATTGGTTGACACTGCCTATGCCTGAACTAATTTGCAAATGGCTGATAGAGACACAGGAAATCCCAATAAATTACAATTCAGAGGTCAGTGAGTAAAATGGAACATAGAAACTTGAATGATGGGAAAATAAAGATTTTACACTTGATTCATAAGTCCTAACATGAAGACTAGAGAGATGCACGATGCTGTAATGCAAAGAGGGCTAGTCTTTGTGTCCAGAAGACTGGGGTTCTAGCCCCACCACTAACACATACTAAGGTGACCATGGTCAAATTCCTTAATCTCTCAGAGACCCCCAGAGCTGTAGAAGGCTATAAATTATCAATCAACTTCCAATCTGCTTAGAAGGAGAGAGTTTCCACACCACAAGTTCCCTACACCAATGAAATCGTAGATCAGAACTAATGAAAATAATAATAGTGATAAAGATGATAAAGCCAAGAAAAAGAAGAAAAAAACTAACAAAGTACTTCAAGAGATTCAAAATACCATTGGTATAGGTATCTTCTCCATATATATAGATTTCAACCCTTTTGTATTTTAGTTGATAGTTTTCATGAGTTGTTGTGGCCAAAAAAATCGGTGGTGATTAAATCCTTACTGGTGACTCATTTTCATTTGTTTTGGAATTTTTTGTTCCATAGCTATGATTTCATTGGTGTAGGGAACTCTTTGTGTGGATATCTGCTCCACCTAACAAGATTTGCAACTGGTCAAGTCAACAAGAATGTCTAAAACTCCTATTGTGTGCCAAGCACTGGGAATACAAAGAAAAGCAAAAACATACCTTGCTCTCAAGAAGCTTGGTTTAATGGAATGGGCAACATGCAAAGAAATATGAATAATACAGGATGAATTGGAGAAAATTTTAAAAGGAAAATACTAACAAGAAGGGGGACTGGAAAAGGCTTATTAGAGAAGGCAAAATTTTAGCTGAGACTTGAAGGAAGATAGAGAAGCCAGAAGTTACATATGAGATGGGAGAGGCTTCCAGAAATGGGGGCACTGGTGAAAATACAGGTAGATCAAGTGAGCTGGGGAGTTCTGAGCTGCAGGAGGCTCAAATCAATCAGGTGTCCACACGAAGTCCAGCACCAATAGGGCAAGCTCTGGAAATCAGAGAACCACCAGGCTGCCTAAGACAGAGGTAAAAATGGAATGGGTAAAAACTTAGGTGCCAACTAGCTGATTAGACCCATGAATGGCCTCTGCATTTCCAGCCTGGGCAAAATGAGAAGACTCAATTAAAAAAAAAGGTGGGAGTTGGGTGATGGAGTATCATTGTCTTCTATGAGGATCAGCAAGGCAGGGTCACTGGATCATAGAGTAAGTAGAGTAAAGTAAGATATAAGAAGATGGAAAGGTAGGGAGGGACTGGGTTGGAAAGGTCAGTAATTTATGGTCTTAGATAGTTGCCTGGGGCTCAGAGAGATTATTAATTGATTCACCCAAGGTCATACAACTTATATGTGTCAAGGCAGGATCAGAATCCAAGTTTACCTAAACATAGCTAGCTGGTTCTTAGACAACAGATAGACCAGGCCCATCTTCAATGTCTTTTCACTTTGGAAGGAGCTGACAAAACTTGTACTTCCCTAGTATACAGACCCCAGGGTCACCTCCATAATGAGTGACCAAAACATTATATATAAATTCTAAATGGGGGAAGAACAAAAAGAACAATGATACATTATTAAGGATTATAATTGGAAATTAGAAGCCAAATTGTTCAGAAGATGCTTCTTAAAAAGGAGTTGTTTGTGAAAAGATTTATCTTCCTTTATTTTTATTTATTAATTTTTTAAGCAATAATAGAGATGAAAACTCACTAGAGCAAAACCTATTTGGAAATTGTCTCGAAGTCACACACATATCTTAAGCAACTGGAAACCATGGTAACAAGTACTTGAATAAATAAGAAAAGCAAGGAATTTCTGAATCAACAAGATCAGTCCATCTACATCATTGTAACCAGCATAATGCCAGAATCATTTAGCTTTGGGGAGTGAGTGCATCTGGCTCTTATAAGAAGATGTGAGTTTTCTTCATGCTCATTACCGAGCAATTCTGTTCATGTCTTTTCACAATAAGTTAGAGTGGAAGAGAAACATCAGGTTAGCATTGTTGTGACTCCTCCCTCACTTTTCCTTTCTCTGAATATTCTCAATATCACAACTGCTCTGCTGTTCCTGGAGTTGTATCTCTCTCCTCATCCCAAGCATTGGGTGATGTTCTCTCTTGGGGAAAAGAAGTGCTTATTGCCCCTGGCTGGAGTCAGAGACCCCTGCCGTCTGAGAGACAATCAACTGAGAGCTGTGGCAAGAAAGAGAAGCAAGGCTAATAGAAAGCAGAATTCTTCCCAAGAGCAGAATTTGGTGCAGATTAAGAAGACTTTTGTGGAGTGTAATTTGACTAAACCTACTTGAATCTGAAAGCATCAGGGGCCTCTAAAAACCTTTGAACTTTTAAATAAACAATAATCATATTGAGGTAGGGAAGAGGGAAGAAAAAAAAAGAAAAGAAAGAAAATGAAGAATCTTTTTGTGCTGAAAATGTCTAAGACTTCATTACCGTAGCCTGGCCCTTTGCCACTAAATTAGGTTCTGTCTTCTTAGCAGAAGGCCCATGCAGAAATATCACATAAGTATGTTCTGAAGTAAAGTGTCCTTTAGACCTGTCCTTTTTTAAAAAATTCATTTAACATATAACCTAGCACAGTTTTAAAATTACTTATCAACCATGCCTAGTACCATCTCTTAAACAGTCATGTTCAACGAATGACTTATGTGATGATGGCACTTATATGACTATCAATACTTTGTTTATTTTTTTCCCCTGTGAGAGAAATAACATCCAAATGCTATTTGAAATCTGTAAAGAAAAAATATGAATGTGAAATCCAAACTTCTCAAAAGCACTGTGAGCTGCCTTCTCGTCTTGGAAGTCCCCTCAGTGGCTGTGGCCTCCTCACTGTGGAACATCTCTCCAATCCTGTGGCTCTCTTCTCCCAATGGTGATTTCCTCCCAGAACATTTTGAGGGAGGGCCCAGACCAACCATCCTTCATTCTCTGGATTCTGCCTCTGACTCTACGTATCTCACCCTGTCTTCAACTCCCTTTCATCAACTTTTCTATTAATTAATTTTAAAATTAATTTCCCCATTAGAATGTAAGCTCCTTGAGGGTAGGAACTCTCTTTGTGTCTGCTTATATTTGTATCTCCAGTACTTTGTACAGTGCCTAGCACATTAGAAGGGCTTCATAAATGCTTAGTGATTTGACAACTTACATACTATCCTCCAGAGGAAAGGGGAATAAGACATTGAGTCAGGTAGGACTGGAGTGGAACAAGAAGGCTGCTTTGCTTTGGTAGTATTTTAACTTTTGCCTTTTGCCTGGGTTCTATCTTGGTCAACCCACCCAGGAAGGCAGCCTGAAAAGTCACTGACATGTGTTTTTGATTTCAAAGTGACCATATGTACCTGTGGCTGAGTTGATAGAAGGCACCAGACACCTTCCTAAATCAGGAAGACTCATATTTTCCTGAGTTCAGATCTGGCCTTACTAGTTGTATGACCCTGGGCAAGTCACTTAACCTTGTTTGCCTCAATTTCCTCATTTATAAAATGAACTGGAGAAATAAATGGCAAGTTACTTCAGTATCTTTGCCAAGAAAACTCCAAATAGGGTCACGAAGAATCAGACATTATTGAAAAACAACTAGACACCAAAACACACAGTGATAACTGTTCATTCAGGTACTGTAGCAGCTGTCTATCTGTCAATTCCCATTTAGGACAACTCCAGCTATGTGGGCATGCACCCTATACACTAGGAACATGACTAGTTTTCTAAAGCCAGCTGAATTCTTCTGTAGCACTGGGATGAAAAGCTGTGTGATTACAAAGGAAGAGATTAGTAGGTGTCTCCTAGGTGAACTCATGTATGTGGTAGTCCTTAAGATCCTGAGTTCTATTCCTTCTGTGCAAGTTCTGTGCCTTGCTTTAGCATCTCCAGGTGGAAAATATCCCTATGGTAGAGATTCTTGGTTTTTTTTGTTTGTTTGTTTTTTGTTTGTTAGGCAATTGGGTTTAAGTGACTTGCCCAGGAACACACAGCTAGCAAGTGTCAAGTGTTCGGTCTGAGGCCAGATTTGAACTCAGGTCCTCCTGACTTCAGGGCCAGTGCCCTATCCACTGTGCCACCTAGCTGCCCTTTGGTAGATATTCTTAACCTTGAGTCTATAAACTGCCAAAGAATCTTATGACTAGATTTCATGGGGTTTATGAATTTGAATGGAAAAAAATTACTTCTTTATTTTCACTAACCTTTAACTGAAATTTAGCATTTTCTCATATGCACATATACACCTACTTACATGCTCATGTACATATATGTATTTTTTAAACATAATTCTTAAAAGGGGTCCATGGGCTTCATCTGACTACCAAAGGGGTCTGTGATACCACAAAATTTAGGACGCTTGTCCTAGGGGTTGTTGCGTCTATATTTCCCTAATGTATGATCACAGAAGCATAGATTTCATGTCTGGAGCCATGGAGGCAAACAGTCTGGGGACACAAGCAAGCAGATACAAGGATAAATAACCAGCACAGTGGTATTATTAAGCACACAGTAGGTGCTTAAAAATGTTTATTGATTGGTTTTCCTAGTTAAGAGAATTCCTACACTGTTACCCACTATGAATCTATTTGAAGCTCCCTATAGTGCCCTCCCCTTTTCCCTTGAGGACATTTCTATGACATCAAGTATGCTGCTTTCCCCAGACCCCTTCCCCACCCTGAAATGATCCAACTTAATGCAGTGATAGAGAACCTATGGGAATGGAGTTAACATCCCCCTATTCTTTCTCAAATACCAGTTGCCTCAAGGAACCTCTTCACCAAATGTTAGAGTGCAGTAAATCTGTGATTGAATTTTCTAAGTAAGTACCTAAAGAGCCAATATCTTTTATCAATGATGAAAGAAGGATTTATATGCTTAGATATGTGCTGCACAGGTCACATGGTTGATATTCTGCCATGAAAGGTTAGGAATATGATATTCTCATCTAGATTGAAAGCATCTAGGTGTGTTATAGGGATGCCTGGACTCTATTAGGAATAGTAGAAAAGGCCATGAGACCAATTCATAAGAAAACCTCATGTTATGGAGAGGCTGAAGTAGGACAAAGAGAGCAGCCTTAGCAAGAGCTTTTATAAGGGTAGTAAGGAGGAATAATGCTAAGGAAGGGGAGGATCTACAAGGTCATTTGCTGTAGTAGAAGCCAGGATTTATGAGATAAGTGAGGAGAACAGAGCCATAACCAGAAGTTTTTGAATAGGAGGCGAGTAGCGTGAAACACAACCTTGATTCAGTTATGTATAGGTTGGAGATGGGGACTAAAAGGGAAGGGGTGGCAAAAATGCTACTGTGAGTCCACTGATAGGGAGGCTTCTGCCAGGATGTGGCTAGGGGGAAGGTTGGGGATAGATCTTGGATAAGTTCCCCCAGAGTGTGGCCATGGAGGTAAGAGGAAAAGGAGGGAGTAAGCCTCCATCAGAAAGTTTCCTATTTTAATTATCCTTTCTGAGTACTGAACTCAGTTATTTTTATGCAGTGGCAGGAATGAAAATCCTGTCGCTCTCCTGTCTAAATTTTAGCTCCCTGGGACAAAGATCCTGATAGCCTACCCTAGTTTAAGTTTGAAAGGATATTATACCAGAAGAAAAGACATCAAATCCTATATACTCAGTAACCTGATAGGTTACCTTTTCTTTCCACTCCACTAAGTTGTGATGAGGAAGACAGAAAGGAAAGGTAGAAAACAAAACAAAACAAAACAAACAAGAAATGAAGAGAGTGGTATCTAGCTGGCCAGGAGGCATTTACACACAAGCCCAATGAATTATTCAGAGTCTGAATAAATGAAAAAAGTGGTTAAGAACTTATTTAATGACTAAATTACTTATCCAATAATTACTAAATTATCAACTATTTGATTATTAGTACTATGCCAAATAATGGCGATACAAAAAGAAAGGCAAGATAGTCTCTGCTCTCAACAAGCTCATGTTCTAATTGGAGAATATAGCAAATATAGTATTTTTCACCTGCAAGTCAGATAGAAAGGCCCTGTGGTCCTTTCCATTTAGCAGCAAGGCAGGTGGTAATTATCCTTCTTTAACATTATTTCCACTGATCAAACCACATTCATTTCTGATGTCACACCATTTGACAGAGTCAAGTATTTTCCTGGCAAAAACTTTCTTTTCCAAATCTTCAGTAATTGGGGCTTCTAGGAGTCAGGAGCTATAGCAGCTGTAGAAACAGTTGCCAGGTCAACTCTCTAATGGGGTTGATTCCTTGGATAATGGATGGGGTGGGATATGGAAATAAGACCAGTGGTTTGGGAGAACACTGCTATTTCTGGGATTCAGAGTCCAAGGGTTCTTCATTGGGGTGTGAAGGGAAGTGGTGGTGATGGTGGTTTGACTTGCTTAAAACATGGTGCTTCCTTTCTTTCCCTCCTGGTGTCTTGCTACTTCAGCTACTTTTGTCCTGTTGGTGGCATTTGGTTATCAGTTAGTGGGGATGGCTCAAGAATGGGGCTATCTGCAGTGCTAGTGATTGGGGACGTGAGTGCTGCTATTCTAGAATTTCTAAATCTTTAATCTGTAGAGGAGCTGCAGCTGATAGTGAAATTAAAGACTTTAATTGCTTCATTAATTAGACCATAGTGTTATTAAAGTCAACACTACAGACTTGATTCCTGTGTGATCAAGTTAGTTTCACCCGTATCTATGGCCATGAGCTTGACCCTGATCTTGTCCATATAGCCAGTCTGCATAGAAAACCAAGTCAAAAGAAAACAAACAAAAGAAAGATGTTTTGCATATTACAGGGGTACATGTTGTGCCTGGTGTGGACCACAACAATACATCCACTTACATGAGTCATGCATGGACTATCTACTCAGTCTCTGGGCTCTCTCCGTCACCTAATCTGCCCTTACACTAGCTGGTCTGGGTTCCCAGAGAAAGACCTTCTTGAAGACAGAGAATGTCTTTTGCCTCTTTTTGTGTCCCCAGTGGTATTAGCACAGTGCCTGGCACATGGTAGACACTTAATAAATGTTTGTTGATTGATTGATTGACCACCATCACTATACTGTCACAATTCAAATACTCTTGTAGACCTAGGGGCAACCCTATTGTGCAGGAATACAATTCCTCCTTACCATGACAACCTGCAAACCCTCATCAATTTACTTCCATTTATACAAACCAGACACTCAAAATGACACATTACATCTTCAACATAAGCATTTACTTAACAATAAGGGAAAAGCAATAATAATCGATGCATCACAGGTACTTCATGCTCCACATGCAAATCTGAGTCATAGCCTTCTGCAAATGTATTCACTATTTGGGTCAGTGTGGGGAGAGTGGGTACAACAGAGAGAGCAGGAGAGAACAATAGGCACTGTGGGGAGATTTCATTGCTCTCACACCGTAAATGATGCCAAGGGCCAATCCAGCTATCTTCCAATCAGAATCAGCCTTTATCCAGTCAATTAGAAATTAGCCACTGAAATCTTTTAGTCAGTTTATTCTCCTATGGTCGGTTTTATCACATAGATCTATCATAGCTGAATTTTCCATCTTTTCAGTGGGCCCAGATGGCTGTGGAGGAGAAAGTGAGGCTGGTGACTTTGCACAGCCCTCCCTCACTTAAATTCAATTCACTTGCATGCAATGGTATCACCTCTCTGATGTCATGGTCCTCTTCCAAAACAAAGGACAAACAACAACAAAAGTTCTCCAAATAAGTCCTTTCACCCCTTTCAATGGTTCAAATCAGTGCCTCCTGGTATTCAGTGACTCACTTTTTCCAAGTGAGGTTAAAAACTCACAATCTCCACTTTCTCTTAGTTGTAAAAACCAATGTCCTTATTTAAATATTCTGTACTCTTGAAGTGGTTATTTGATATATCATTTTGTGAATCATAACCTCTTAAGCCTTAAAAGCAGTTATGTTCCATTGAGCTGGGGAAACACAATGCCTTACAGTCTCAGCCCATTTCTTGATCCAATCTTATTAAGATTCTGTCTTTGCAAGCTTTCTTTACTCTTATATGCTATAAATTTTTAGAGTATGAAACTTTTTATGCCCTTTTCAGGCACTAAACCCTTTACTTATAAAAGGGGAACCACCATTTAGCCTTTACAAGGTAATGTAAGCATTTTTATTTGTGAAGAAGTCTGTTTTCTTCCCTTTTTGGCAACCAAAACTAGTCATTTTCTATCAATGTCCCTTTCAAATAGATTTAAGTAGTTTTTATGAAAGATGATAGAGTACCAGGAAAAAGTACAATGAGCTCCAGGCCTGCCCCTTCTCCCAAAAGACCTATCATCCAAACAGATCTAGAAAACACACTAGTCCAAATCCTGACTGGAAAATCCAAGAAAAAAATCATCTCAAAGAATAATTTTTCCCAGCCCAGGGTGGCACAGGGAGATAGATGGAGAGATAGCACAGGGAGAGACTATACATCTGGGCAAAAAGAGGTCTCAGATCCAACAAAGAGGTACCTCAACTTATTCTGGTGCAGGCACAGGTGGTAAGTGACAGCTCAGGCATTGACTACCTTGTTCAGGGTCACAGACCTAGGACAGAGTGAAGAGGGGACCTAAGCCTAGGGGTGGCATCCTGAGGAGAAAGGTGGTTGTGGGCTTCAGCCTGTTCCCTAGCAAGGAACCAGTTCAAAAGAAAATAGCAGCCATGTGGCTCAGACACTAGGAACAGAGGAGAGTCTCAGTTCCAGCTTTCAGGCCAGTTTCAGGTCTGCAACAGAATAACCAGGGCAGATAACCCAGATCAAAAGGAACCGGCAGTTCCTTCACTCTGAACCAGCATAGCTTTGCATATGGCTGACAGTTGCTTAATCCAGCAGCAGGCCACTGAAACTCCAGAGATCTGTTAGTCATACCCAAACCCAGGTCAGTAACTTGCAGAGCTCAGACTGGGGTAGGGGGTGAGGGTGGGGGGCATAGCATTCGCACTTTGCCCTAGATCAGACCAATTTGGGAGCACTGATAGCTTGAAGGTCTCCAGTCTGATTTTCTCCTGAGATTCCTAGAGTAAAAGAACACTCAGGACTCCAAGAAGACAACACCAGGACAGGTCCAGATATTTCCAACAGAAGAATGGAGAGTTCATAATATAAAGAATGAAGTCAGTAAATAGACTAGAAAAATGAGCAAAAAACAACAACAAAAGACTCTCACCATAGAAAGTTAGGGGATAGATATACTCAAGATGGAAACTCAGAAGAAGAGAATGTCTCCAAAACATTTACAAGCAAAGCCTCAAAGAAAAACATAACTTGGACACAAATTCAACTAGAATTCCTGGGAGAGATGAAGCAAGAGTTTTGTTCTTTTTTTAAGAGTTAATTTTTTAAATAAATGAAATGAGAGTGCTAGAGGAAAAAATGGAAAAGAAATGAAAATTATGGAAGAAAGAAATAGAAAAGGAATTACTAGGTTGGCATAAAGGTTATAGAATTTAATACAAGCAACAAACTCACTGAAAATTCAGATAAATCACACAGAAGCTAATGCCTTCATATGATAACAAGAAATGTTAAAACGAAGTCAAAAGTTTGGAAAAATGGAATAAAATATAAGGTATCTCATAGCAAAAATAACTGCCCTGGAAAACAGATCAAAGAGAAAAAAATAAAGTCATTGGATTTGAACATCATAACCAAAGAAAAAAGTCTAGACATGTTTCAAGAAATCTTAAAAGAAAACCACTCAGATCTCTTAGAACCAGAGAGCAAAGTGGAAATAGAAAAGAATCCACTAGTCCTCTCCCAGAAAAAAAAAACACAGAAAATGAAAACTTCCAGGAATATTATAGCCAAAGTCCAGAGCTTTCAGGTCAAAGAAAAATATTGTAGGCAGCCAAAAAGAAAGAATTCAAATACTAAGGATCCATAGTCAGGATCACATACAACTTAGCAGCCATCACATAAAGGAGAAGAGAGCTTGGAATACAATATTCCAGAAGGCAAAGGATATACAAGCTTACAATGAAGAAAAACTAAGCATAATCCTACAAAAGAAAAAAGGTGGTTTTTTTTAATGAAATAGAGGACTTGTAAGCATTACTGATGAAAAGACAGTAGCTAGAGAGAAACTTTGAAGTTCAAATGCAAGAGTCAAAAGAAATATCAAAAAGTAAACATGAATGAATAATCATAAGGGATCAAACCAGGAAACTGCCTACATTACAATATAGAAAGATGATATATGTGCTTACTCAAGGCTGTCATTATTAGGGGTCATAGAAAGAGTCCTATCAGACAAAAGACCTGAGAGTTGTTTTGTTATGTCTCGATCTTAAAAGAAGAATGGAAAGAGAAAGGAAGAGGAATACACTAGAAAAGTAAATGAGAGGAAGACTGGGGAAAATTATTTCACATAATTATCTATACCAGGGATGGGGAACCTGCAGTCTTGAGGCCACATGTGGCCTTCTAGATGTTTAAGTGCGGCTGGATTCAGTCAAAAGGCTGCACTTAAGGATCTAGAAGGCCACATGTGGTCTCAAGGCCATAGGTTCCCCATCCCTGATCTATACAAACAAGGAGGAAGGGATTGGGAAAGTGGCTGGCATTTGAATCTCAGTCTCATCACTGTCCAAAGAGGGATAAACACATATACATACAGACTTGACTACAGAAATATATTTCACTCAGTTTAAAAATAGGAGGTAAAGGGAGAAGAGAAAAGGTTGGTTTAGAGTGAGGGTAGATTAAGAAAGGAATTTGTCCTAAGAAAAACAAACTCTAAGGATACACAAAACTATTTGTGGCTCTTTTTGAGGTAGTAAAAAATTGAAAATTAAAATCGATGTCCATCAATTGGGGAATGGCTGAATAAGTTATAGCATACAAATGTGATGGAATATTATTGTGCTATAAGAAATGAGAAAGGGGATGGTCACAGAGAAACCTGGCCATACTTATATAAACTGATGTAGAGTGAAATGGGCAGAACCAGGAGAAAAATTTAAACAATGACAGCAACAGTGTTGTAGGAAAAATGATATGTCATTTAGAAAAATTATTATACAGTTTAAATTCGACCTTACATGATTAAAGATTATCCACACTCATAATGTTGTCTAATCCCAGTAACTTTCTAAGTATGCTGGAGATGGTTACAAGGTATTTTGTAATTCCCCGCTCAAATCATTCTTGTTTTGAGTTATCACACCCAACACTTGTGATGGATCCATCCAAACTTGTGTTTTGAGTTTCCTTGTGTTATGGTCAAATCGCATTCCCAGCAAAGTTGCTTAATCTTGTCTGTGTGTGGTTCCTGTACACCCTTATCTAAATGCTATATAATATAAACCTTTCAGACCCTGGATGAGAGGGAAGCACACCTCCTTTCCAGCTGACTCTTCTATACCAAATGACCTAGTAAATATCTTTCTAAAATCATTTCAATTTTTGGGATTTGTTCTCCTGAGTAACAAGATGAAAAGATAACTTTAAAGGACTTAGGAACTCTGATCAGTGTAATGACCAGCCATGATTCCAAAGGATTAATGATGAAACATGCTACCCACCTCTTATTGGAGAGCGTAGAAGGAGCACATTTGTTTTGCTTTAGTATACATATTTGTAACAGGGATTTTGTTTTTCTTTCTTTTACAAAAGAGGCAGAGGGGAGAGAAAGTGGAATTTTGCTGATTTAAATTTTTTTTGATTTAAATTTTTTAGAAGTATATCTAGTAGGCCCTGCCACAGAGATTAGATACTATTACAGTATCTTTTTTTTTATAACCTAACCCTTTAGTCTCCTGAGTCGATCAAGTTTTGATTGAATGGTTTCAATCTCTCTCTCTTTTTTTTTATTTTTACTTTTTGGTGATGCAGTCAGGGTTAAGTGACTTGCCCGTTGTCACACAGCTAGTATCAAGTGTCTGAGGCCAAATTTGAACTCAGGTCCTCCTGGTTCCAAGGCTGGGAGCTCTATCCACTGTGCCACCTAGCTGTCCCTACAGTATCTTTTAAGAGCCAAATGGAATATTTAGGATTTGGCAAGCAGTTTTTGAAGAATTTGTGGAGAGAGCTAAGGACAATGGTTTGGGAAATTATGGAAAAGATAGAAAAAAGGAGAATAAACAGAAATGTCTTTCTTGGGAGAAATGTCTTAACTTACTTTATGAAGAAGCATTATAAAGAACATTTTGAATAAGGAATGAGAGGTTTCTTACCCTCTCATTTTTCAGAGTGATGTATTGATAGGAGTTACAGTAACTTCTTATTGTCACAACAGTAGAGACATTGGAAATGACAGAAATAAAGATCAAGAGTTGTTCTTTCCTGATTGAACTTTTGCAGGTTTTGTCCTACAAGGACAAAAAAGACTCTAAAAAATCTAAATCTAAAAAAAATGTAGAAAGCAGTTGAAGGACATTCTTTTTTTATTAATTAATTTATTTTTAGTTTTCAACAATCACTTCCATAAGCTTTTGAGTTTTAAATTTTCTCCCCCTCCCTCCCCACCTCCCTTCCCAAGGTGGCATACAATCTGATATAGGCTCCACATATACATTCTTATTAAACATAACATACTTTCATATTAGTCATGTTGTAAAGAAGAATTAGAACCAATAGAAGGAACCACAAGAAAGAAGAAACTAAACAAAACAGAAGGGAAAAAAAGAGCAAATAGTGTGCTTCCATCTGAATTTAAACTCCATAGTTCTTTCTCTGGATCTGGATTGCATTTTCCAGCATGAGACTTTTGGAGATGTCTCAGATTCTAGCATTGCTGAGAACAGCTAAGTCTATCAACATTAGTCATTGCACAACGTGGCTGTTACTGTGTACAATGTTCTCCTGGTTCTGCACACTTCACTCAGCATCAGTCCATACAAGTCTTTAGAGATTTTTTCTGAAGTTCACTTGCTCATCATTTCTTACAGCACAATAGTATTCCATCACATTCATATACCACAACTTGTTCAGCCATTCCCCAATTGATAAGCATTTCTCAATTTCCAATTCTTCGCGACCACAGAAAGAGCTGCCATAAATATTTTTGTACATGAATCTTTTTCTCATTTGTATGGTCCTTTGGGATACAGCCCTAGAAGTGATATTGCTGCGTCAAAGGGTATGCACACTTTTATAGCCCTTTGGGCATAGTTCCAAATTGCTCTCCAAAATGGTTGGATCATTTCACAACTCCACCAACAATGCATTAGTGTTCCAATTTTCTCACATCTTCTCCAACATTTATCATTTTCCTGTTGTCATGTTAGCCAATCTGATAGGTGTGATATGGTACCTCAGAGTCATTTTTGATTTGCATTTTTTTAATCAATAATGATTTAGAACATTTTTTCATATTACTGTAGATAGCTCTAATTTCTTCATCTGAAAACTGCCTGTTCGTATCTTTTGACCTGGGGAATGACTTGTATTCTTATAAATTTGACTTCTCTACATATTTTAGAAATGAGGCAAAGGGCATTCTTGAAAAGATACTTTATTTGGTATTGTGAAGGAATTCATTGGTATGGGTTCTGTGTTCTCAGAAAGGAAGAGAAGTCATTTGTAGTTACAGTCAGGATTTAAAGTGACTCTATGAACTTTCTCTTGGCTGTAACATCTAAATAACAATCTGTTTTATTGTCAGTTTCATTATTAATAAGTGGTATATTTGGTATATTTGTATTTAATCCTGGGAGATTATGGGATTTGTCATATATAGAGAGATGAGTAACCACTATTGGGAAAGAAGGTTGATCCAGTTTATGAAATAAATATTTAATAAAATGGGTTGGTGGATCTGAGCATAGGTGATTAATTGATAGATAAGTTACAATGTTATTAATTAATGAGGAAATATACAAAACCATTCCTAGATTACTCTGGATCTCAGGATAAGATTAAATATAAGAACAAGTGATGTAGCAGTCTGAGCAGTGACCTATATGAGTATGGCTGACCCTACACCCTTTTCCCCTTCTGTCCCCTCTTCTAATCCTTGCCACATCTACATTGTGATTCTTCCTTCTCTACCTATACTCAAAACCACATATAGTGAAAGAAGTCAGAGGATGAATAAGCAGAGACACCTGGACCAAGTGATTTCAATTATGGGAGTACACAAACAGAAATAAACTGCCTTTTGTTTTCCTAATAACTGAAGTTTTAAACATAGCAAGAAAAAAAAAAAAACCCTGACATTTTAGCAAAATAAATAAATAAATAAATAAATAAACCCAAAGCCAACATTTTCATGAGCAAAGCATTTCCAATCTGTGCTTATTCTATACCTGACCTTTTGGATAAGAACAGTCACTAATATAATTTTCACTTATGAAAAAAGATAGTTTTTTCATCTTTAAAATTCACTGCATGAAATTCTGAGATTTTACTTCACACAAGGCAAATCAGCAGAGATGATAAAAGATGGAAATGGTCGATGTTGGAGAGGCTGTGGAAAGACAGAAATACTAATACATCATTGACAGATCTGTGAATTGGTACAACCATTCTTGAAAACTTGGAAATATTCTTGAAATTATTCTTAAAAAGTGAATTAAATATCAAATGGATCCCACTGCTAAGCATATACCATTAGGAGGTACAATATAGAAAAGTCTCAAGTATTAACATATTTATATCAGAACTTTTTGTGGTAGTAAGTTACTAGAGATCAAGTAGGTGTCCATTGACTAGACATTAGCTAAACATTGTGATACATGAGTGTTATTACTACAATGTAAGGACCAATACATATGATGAATATGCCAACTCTCCACCTCTATAGAACAAAATTCCCTTCCATGATTACCATTCTTATATATGTGTTGTAGTCTCCAATTTTAAGGCAAGGACTCTCTCTCTCTCTCTCTCTCTCTCTCTCTCTCTCTCTCCCTCTCTCTCTCTCTCCCTATTTGTATCTCTATTTTTGTCTCTGCATCTGAGTCTTCTTCTCTGTTCCCTTCTTTGTATCTCTATTTCTATCTCTATCTCTCTCTGTTTCTACCTCTCAATCTCTATTTGTATCTCTGTCACTGTCTCTCTGTCTCTCTCCCTTGCCTGTCTCAGAGTTGTGCATGCCCAGTGATTAGTAAATCATTCAGTGAATTAACAATTATTAAGTACCTACTATGTGCCAGGCACTAAGCTACATGCTTTGCACAGTGACTGGCATGTACTATGACTTTAATAAATGTTTTTTTTCATTCATTTATTCATACAAATAATTCAGAGGAAATGGAAAAACATGAATTTATGCAAAGTAAAGTAGGAAAAATTAAAAAAAACCCAGTATACATCATGACAAAAACAATATAAAAGGAAGGAACAATAAAGTGAAAATGAAAGCTACATAATTATAAGGCTCAAACTTGGACCTGAGAAGAATTGAGAAATATTTATCCCTCCCTTCATTATAGAGGGAAGGAACTAGGGACGATGAGACACCCTGATCAATGATAAGGACAAGATACTAGGGAGATGGGCTGAACACTTCCATAGTGTTCTCAACAGACCATCATCAATCAATGCTGAAGCCACTGGCTGTTTACCTCGGGTTGAAATCAATACTTCTATAGCTAAACCTCTAACTGAAGAAGAGGTTTCGGATACTATTAGACTACTCTCTTATATAGCAAAGAATCTGATGTTGATTCCATTCCAGCAGAAATCTACAAGGCAAGTGGTCCATTGCTCTTACAAAAACTGACAGAAATCTTCTGGGTTATATGGCAAGAGAAGGTTACTCCCAGGAGTTCAAGGACTCTTTCATTGTCCATCTTTATAAAGGAAAAGGGAATGGGTTATCCTGTGATGACCACAGAAGGGCCTCTTTCTTAGTCATAGCTGGTAAGATTCTGGCTAGAGTCCTCCTTAATCAGCTGATCCTTCACCTAGAAGATGGTCATCTACCCAAGAGTCAGTGTGGTTTTAGAAAGGGCTGAGGAATGGTTGACATAGTGTTTGTTGCCCAACAACTCCAGGAGAAATTCAAGGAGCAGAACAGAGATCTGTATTCAACATTCATTGGTCTAACCAAGGCCTTTGATGTTGTTAGGTTTGAGGGCCTGTGGAAGATCATGGGAAAATTTGGTTGCTTGGGGAAGTTCATCAGTGTTGTATGCTGATTCCATAACAATATGCTCGCACAGGTTCTAGATAATGGACTATTCTCTCAGGTTTTCCAAGTCACCAGTGGAGTGATGCAGGGCTGTGTCCTTGCTCCCATGCCTTAAGCATGATATTTTCAGTGATGTTGCCAGACACATTCAATAAGAATGAAAACAGTATCAAGATCATCTATTGAACTAATGGTAAATTATTAAATTTGAAAAGGCTACAAGCCAAGTTTAAAGTCAAAGTAGAGTTGGTGCATGACTTTTTGTTTCACAGATAGTTGTACACTCAAGGCAACCTTTGAGACTGAGATGCATCAGAGTATGGGTCAATTCTAGTCTGCTTGTATTAATTTTGGCCTGACAATTAACACCAAGAAAACAGGGGTTTTCTACCAGCCAGTGCCACATTTATCCAATGGAGAAATTTTGAATACTGTGGATAGGTACGCTTCCTTTGGCATTATAGTTTCCAGGGATAAACACATAGATCATGAAGTTGATGCACACATTGCCAGAGCCAGCTCAGCATATTGGAGGCTTCAAAAGAAAGTGTGGGAGAGAAGAGGTATTAGGCTGCCTACCAAACTGAAGATCTATAGAGCCATTGTTGTGCTGACCTCATTGTTGTATACCTTTGAATTCTGGATAGTCCACCAATGCCATGCCAGAAGACTGAACTTGTTCCAAAACTGTCTTAGGAAGATTCTGAAGATCACCCAGCAAGATAAGGTACCAGACATTGAGATACTTTCTTGAGCAGAACTGCTGAGCGTTCAAATTCTAACACGGGGAGCACAACTCCAATGGGCTGGCAACATTGTTCAAATGCCAAATAGACATTTGACAAGAAAATATTTTATGGAGAACTCACACAATGCAAGTGCTTACATGCAGGTCAGAAGAAGTGATACAAGGACACTCTCAAAGTTTCTCTGAAAAATTTTGGAATTGATTGTGAGATATGGGAGACACTGGTACAGGACCTTCCAGTATGGAATGCCTGTATCAAAGAAGGCACCCTGCTCTATGAGTAAAGTAGAATTGTAGTAGCTCAAAAGAAATGCAAAACGTGCAAATTTAGAGACATCTCCACCCTGAATGTTCATACAGACTATTTGTACCTGACTTGTGATAGAGTTGTCTGAGATCATATTGGTGTGATCAGCCATAGTTGGACACACTGCACAGTGACTTTTACAACGTGATGTCATTTTGGTCCTCTTCAGGAACAAAGGATAAACAAAAGCAAGGAATTAGGGTTGTGGAATATAGCATATGCTGTCAGATAAAGATGATGGGGTGTTAAGCTTCCCTCTCTTTCTTTTTCTCTTTGTTACAAACAACTCACAGAGTAGGGGAGTAGGGAGGGATATATTCATAAATGAATATGATGTAAAAAACAAAAGACATTAATGAAAGTAAGATAAGAAATCTTTTAAAAGATAAAAGCAAATGGGCTGATCTTGAAATTCTCTTCATTCTCTAACCCTATGATCCTTTATCTGAGTCACAGAGAAGAGAAGTGGCTTCTCAAGGTCACACAAGTAAAGAATGGGCAGAATCAAGGTTCAAACTCAGATCCTCCAACTCCAAACTGAGTGTTTTTTGTACTAAACTGTGCTGCTGTTCATGGATTTCACTACTGAAGATGATAAATAGACTGATAGTCATTGTGGATCATCATTTTAGTACATTGTGCCTGTGTTGACATTTCTGTTCTCAACCTAATGGTTTGTTTATTTAATGGATAGTTATAATTGGGGCTATTAGCTCCAACTTCAATCTTTCAAAGATTCCTGATTTGATCATTGTACCTAATGAATCCACCTAATACAACTCAACCCTGCCTTACTAATCTTCAGAAATTATTATAGCCCCAAATATCCATCATCTAATGCTCAAAACTCTGGCAAGGAGTCTCTTTTTACTTAACTCAGCTGTTCCTTGAAAGGCCAGTACCATTCTACCTATTTCTGATTTGGTAGGTTCTCCCAGAGCTTGTTTTTTCACAGGCAGAGCCTTCAAGAATCCAGGATAATCATTCTATTGAGGATATACTATAGAGAAGGTTTGTGAGGTACAAAAAGAATGTGCTTATGATTATTCCTTCATTCCTAATGACAAAATTGGGGATTTCAATGATGGACTAATGAGGATTTAATAATGTTTTTTAAAATAATAATAATTGCCAGTGTTTATAGAGTACTTTATTGTTTGCAAAGTCCTTTAAAAATATTATTTCGTTTTATGTTAACAACAACACCAGGATGCAGGTGCTATCATTATCTTCATTTTACAAATGAGGAAACTGAGGTAGAAAGAAGTGAAATGACTTTCCCCCACACAACTGATCTGAGACCATATTTGTTCTCAAGTCTTCCAGATTCTATCCATTGTATCACGTACCTGAGACCTTGACATGGGTAGAAAAGCAGCCCCCAATTGCTCAAATTCAGTTTACCTGCTCTATGGCTTCCTCATTGCAGAGTAGAACACTTCCCCACCACATCTGAAGGTCCTTTCATCCCATCAAGAAACTTTGGTAATGTAGTTCACTTTATAGAATTCCCTGCTCCCACCCAAATCCAGAGCTTCTCCATTTACTATATGCCATGGGCCTCACCAACTCTCTCTATTTCCACTTCCACTTAGTTAATTCCAGTTCTCTGGCTTGACCATAATAACAATACTGATTAGTCCCATTTGAATAGCTCTTTAAAGTTTATAAAGCAATTTCCTCCCAACAAACCAGTAATGTAAGTAATAGTAGTAATGTCCCCATTTTGTAGCTAAGAAATAGAAGTCTAAGAAAGGTTAATCAACTTGCTAAAAGTCACACAGTTGATATGTATCCAAGGGGATACATACATACAAGGGAGGGTAGGACATAAACTCAGGGGCCTTCTGGCTTGAAGTTCAGCAGGCATTCTACTACGCCATGATATCATCTCTATGCGTGTATAGGATTTTTTTTCTTTTTTGATCTACTCTGTCCAGCAAGCTTTCTGTTCCTTAGTCATGTCTCCTCTTGCCTGGTACCCCTTCCCTTCTATTCTGTCTCTTCTCTGGACATCCTCTGCCCCACATCTGGAAGCTTCTCTATTTGTAACATCTGAGGCTATTATATGTTTCTAGCTTCCCCGTTGATTGGTGGTTTCCTGCCTATGTCTTTAGACCTATCTAAGTAGAGATTCACCTCTTTTCTTTTTCTCTTTTTTTTTTCAATGGTAGGATCCTTTTATTTTATTTTTTAATTTATGGAGTAAAGCAAGCATTTCCATAACATAGTATAATAAAAAAGATGATTGCACATGAAACTGTAAATCTATGATGCACAACTTGCTATTCTTTCTGAATTTACAACAAAGTTATCATGCAAATTTCTTTTTTTCTCTTTTTTCTTTCCTCCTCCTCCCAACCCTAGAGATAGCTACCATTAGAAACAAATATGTATATGTACATATATATATAATATATATTTAAAATTATTCTATACATACTTCTATTTATCAGTTCCTTCTCTGGAATGCAGATAACATCTTTCTTCATAAGTGTTTTATAGTTAATTTGGGTATTTAATATACATTTAATATATTTTAACATTATATATATTACATAAATATATATTTAATAAGTAAAAATGACTTATTCACTCAAAGTTGTTCTTAAAACAGTATTGCTGTTACTGTATTCAATGTTCTCTTGGTTCTGCTCATTTCATTCCTCTTTATTTCATGCATTATTTCTCCCCTCCTTTAAAACACCTGAATCTGATAAAGATCTGATAAAGAGAAAGATAGGTGCTACAGTGAATAGAATCCTGGACCTAGAGTCAAGCAGTTCTGAGTTCAAATCCATCTTCAGTTATGTACTGTGTTACCCTTGACAAATCATTTTTACTGCTGCCTACCTCAGTTTTATCATCTGTAAAATGAAGATAATAATAGCACCTATCTCTCAGGGTTGTTGTGGGGCTAAAACAAGATATTTGACTGCTATTATTTTAGCATCATCACCATTATTATGCTGCCACGTCATCTGAAATAGTTGTATCCAGAGAGTTGATCACGTGTGTCTATGATGCTCCTTGATTCAGTCTCCAATAATTCCCAACACAAACCCTTAGTTTGGGGGCATGCACTAATTTTTCTCCTTTGGACTTTTGGCAAGAAGGGAAGTGAGGAGGAGGGAAAGATTCCTCTTCCTTATCCCCAGCAGCAATGGGAACAACAAAGGCATGGCAGTGGGATGACATACTTGCCTAGGTAAGCCCAAGTCTACAGCTATCTTTCAGATCTCTTCAGTCCTCCTGCCACAGAATCCTCCCGGTCTTGTAGTCCTCCCCTTGGAGGAGTAATGCTTTTCCAGGAACCCCCATGTCACCCAACTGTGAAGCTACCAATTCTGGAACTGACAAGGTTGCCAAACCTAATGGTCTTTTCTCACTTCTCTTCCTACTTGACCTCTCTTCATCTTTTGACAATCACCTTCTTTTCCTTGATACTGTCTTCTCTTTAGGTTTTCACTATAGATTACTGCTCTTCTCCTAACTGTCTGACTCATTCTTTTCTGTCTCCTTTCTTGTATCTTTATCCAGATCATATCTGTTAATCGTGGATACTTCCCAAGTTGTGGTCCTAGATCCTCTTCTCTTCCCCCTCTATACTGTTTAGCTTTGTGATCTTATCAGCTTCCATGGATTCAATTATTATACATGTGCAGATGATTCTTTAATCTATTTGTCCATCCCTTACTTCTTGCCTGCCCTTTAATTTCCTATATCCAAGTGCCTATTGAATATCTTGAACCAGATGTCCCATACTCATCTTGAATTCACTATGACCAAAACAGGACAAATCATCTAGTCTCCCAAACGTTTCATTTTTCTAGGTTTCTCTGTTACTATTGAGGTCACCACCATTTATCTTCCCAGTCACCCATGTTCACAACATAAGTGTCATACTCAGTTCACTCTCTTTCATCTTCTTTCCCCATATCCTATCCTCTCTCATATATACTACCTCCTTCTCCTCTCTGCCATGGCTACCCCTCTGGTGCAGGCCCTCATTACCTCACATCTGTGCCGTTACAATAACCTTCTGGTTGATTTCCCTGTCTTAGATTTCTCCCAACTCCAGTCCAACCTCTATTCAGCTACCAAAGTGATCTTCCTAAAGCACAGATCTAACCATATCACCCCCAACCTAACAAATTCTAGGGGCTCCTTATTACCTTAAGTGTCAAATATAAACTCTATTTTTTGTCATTGTTTAGTCACGTCAGTCACGTACTACTCTTCATTACCCCATTTGGGGTTTTCTTGGCAAAGATACTAGAGTGGTTTGCCATTTCCTTCTCCAGCTCATTTACAGATGAGGAAACTGAGGCAAACAGGGTTAAGTGACTCGCCAAGGGTCACACAGCTAATAAGTGTCTGAGGCCAGATTTGAACCCAGGAAGATAAATCTTCTTGACTTCAGTCCCGGCACTCTATCCATTGAGCCACCAGGCTGCCCTAACAGTTTGGTTTTTAAAGACTTTTAAAACCTGGCACCTTCCTCTCTTTCTAGTCTCCTTACGCTTTACTCACCATCGCATACATGACAATCAACTGGCACTGGCCTCCTTGCTGTTCCTCATGCAGCACACTCCATCTCCTGATTGTGCATTTCCACTGATTTTCCCCAATGCCTGGAATGCTCTCCCTCCTTATCTCTTCCTCCCATCTTCCTTGGCTCATTTCAAATCCCAGCTAAAATCTAACCTTCTGTAAGACTTTCCTGTCTCTCCTTAATGGTAATTCCCTCCCTCTGAGATTGTCTCCAGTGTATTCTGTAGATTTCTTGTTTGTACATAGCTGTTTGTAATGTTGTCTCCCTCATTAAAACGTGAACTCTTTGAGACTGGAGATTGTCTTTGGCCTTTCTTTCTATTCCCAAATTCTACCACCATTCATGGCACATAGAAGGTGCTTTATAAATGTTTGCTAACTTGATTTGCTGCCAGGGCTGAAAACATCTATTTCTCAGAATCATTGATCATTGGTTTATTATCAGAGAAGAAAGAAGAAGAAACAAGTGACCAAGAACTCAGATTCGGCTCGGCATGCACATGTCCCCACTGCCATGCACTTGTAGCCACTATTGCTGCTTGGGGTTAGAGGTAAGGGGAGGAAAGAAATGCTTTCCCTACCTCATGGAAATCCAAGAGAGAAAAGGCACTGCATGAAATCCAAATGAGTTGGAGCCCAAAGAAAACAAGTAGATTCATTCACCCCGGGCATAGCAACCTTTTTCTATGCAGCTATGGTCTTTGTAGTAACCATGATGTCTAAACTGCATGAGATACCCTAAAGCATGGATCCATAAATCCCAGACCATTATGGACTACTCTTCTTGCCATGGCCTGAAGATCATCATGTCCCAGGCTCTTTGTGACAACACTTATTGAATTCCTTCACTACCCCTTCCTAGTCCTAGTTTAGAGATAATAGAGTTGTGGTCACAATATGAAGGAATTGATGATTTATCCTAACTTGGAGGTATCAATCCTGTTCCCCTTGGAAAAAAAGGGGTCAGTATAATGTCCTAGTGCCCTTCCTTGTTATCCATGCTTTTTGCATTTTGGGATGTTTCCATTAAACCATGTGGATTTCCCTTAAACATGGCAAAGAAAAGACCTATTACTTTCAGTATTGACTAGCTAGTCTAATTCTTCTGAGATGCCCTTTTAGTACCAGTAACTGATTGAAAGTGGGATATGGGGAAAGGTTGCCCAGTATCTGCAATTTTTTGTTACCTACAGAAAGGCTTCCTCTACTGACATGGAAAAATCATTCATTTATTCTTTTCTGTCAGATTTTAGTCTAGAAACACATAAAAATTCATGCACTTACAATTGCATTTTCAGACTATCACATAGTTATACAAGTTGGTTTGAGTAAGTTAAATAGAAATGAATTTGAATTTTAAAAAAAGTTTGGATTAAGAAAAAAAATTCCCTACTTACATGACACTCAATTTGTGTGGGTGCCAAGTAGACACAACTTTAATGTGGTTTTCCATTGTACCATGTAGATTATTGGACAATCTGTCAAAGAGACAGCCAGTCAACATCAGTCTGTCAACAAAAAGCTTATTGAATACTAATGTGATCAGAATTGTGGACGGTTCTGGGATAGGGAGGGAGATATTAGATCTCATAGAAACTTGGAATCTCAGAGTTGGAGAGGATCTCAGTGCTCATTTAGTCCAAACTTTTCCCCACAAATGAATACTGTCTATGACATTCCTGATAAGTGAGCATCCCATTCCTGCTTGATTGACTACCTAGTGAATAGAAAATAACTACCTCCCGAGGCTGCCCATTTCATTTTCAGATAGCTCTAAGTGTTAGGAAGTTGTTATTGTTGTTATTTCTCCCTCATGACAAGCCAAAATCTGTCTCCCTGAAACTTTCTCTGATTGGACCTTTAAGTATAGCATATACCTCTCTTCAAGGTTCCTACAATTTCACTGGAGAGCTGAGACAGAGGAGGAAGCATGATACTGTGGGAGGGAAAAGCTTGGATTTGAAGTTACAGTACTTGAGTCTGAAATCCTTCTCCATTATCTATCAATCTATTCAGAAAAATTATTTATTAAGTGCTTAATATGTTCCAGGAACTGTGCTTAGCACTGGATGTATACAAAAGAAGAAGAAAACGTAGGTTCTACCCTCAAGGAGCTTACATTCTAATGAGAGCAAATGTACACTAAAAAAAATACATCCATAGTAGATGGAAAAGTAGTCTTAGAGTGGATTACACTAGCAGCTGGGGGAACCAGGAAAGACCAACCACAGAAGGTGATGTTTGAGCTGAATCAGAAGACAAGAATTCGAAGAGGTGGAAGTGAGAAAGGAAAGTATTTTCTTAATTAACCAGGCTTAATCTATTTGGCTCTCAGTTTCTTCATCTATAAAATGAGGGAGGAGAGGTGGATTGGATGACCTTTAAGATTCCTAGCTCTAGGGTGTAGCTAGGGGGCACAGTGGATAGAGTACCAGCCCTGAAGTAAGGAGTACCTGAGTTCAAATCCGGCCTCAGACACATAACACTTACTTGCTGTGTGACCCTGGGCAAATCATTAACCCCAATTGCCTAAAAATTAAAAAAAAAAGATTCCTAGCTCTAAATCTATGATCCAAGATAAACACACACACATATGCATGTATGTATACCGATACATATATAAATGTTGTTATATACAAAATATTAATTTTATAGCAATATATTTATTTTTAAGTAGAATCAGTAAATTATTTAGCACACTGATTGAACTCTAACTGGGCAGAGGACTCTATATTATATGGAGATATACAAGAAATGGCTAATCTAGCCCTGGCCCTCAAGGAGTTTTCAATCTTCATTTGCCAATGTCCGTAGCATAATGACAACATCAAGGACAACACATTAGTCAAGGAAGTCATAGTACTTTTCCATCTCCAGTGTAATTTATTTTCTCTCTTCTTTTTAGAGAAAGAATTATTATACAAGGCCATACCCTCAACAGAAATTAATATAGTGTTGAGGTTTAATAAATATTTTTAATAAGTGTGTCTGTGTGGAAAAAGTCCAAAAATATTTTAGCAGATGGTAAAACATCTTTGCACAGCTTATCACTGCCAAAACCAGCCCAGTCTTGTCTGTGAGAGGAGTGGTGGGAAATCAAATAGAAAATCAGAGACAGCTAGGAAAAACATGAAAATGACCAGTACAAACTATAGTGAAGGAATATCCTTTGTGCCTTCTCTGTCTCTTACCCCTACACAAAGACATTAGACAAAATATACCTCCACAGGCATGAAGCATGCTGAACTACCTCTTTATCTGACCACAGAGGAATGTTAGTGCTATTAGCAGAAAATAACATCACAGTATACAATAATTAAGTATTTTAAAGCATCCATCTCCGAATAAGCCCCAAGGGATTTTAAGGAATTTCTGATGTGGCTAAAACTAAGATTTCTGTAACACCAACAGGACAAATCCTTAATTACTCCTAGTTTTCTGCAGATAAAACTGAGACAACTCAGGCTTAAAGATTTATCTAAAGTTGGACATTTTAATGAAACGAAATATCAGCTCAGTTGGATTCTGAGAGTATTTTGTTATCATTTCCCCACACCAGGAAATATATAGGTTTGATTTCTATTCTCTTTGAGGGTAAGAATTGTTTCACTTTTTTTCTTAATAAATTTAACAAATACTTATTCATTGATTGTTTGATCTGGCCATTTTTTTTTACTCTTGGAGAAAAGAGGTTTGGAATCTGGAGAGAGAGAGACAGAGAGAGAGACAGAGACAGAGAGAGAAAGAGAGACAGAGAGAGAGAGAGACAGAGAGAGAATTTAGTTTTCAAAGCTGAGTCGCTGAACAGAGAGAAAGAGAGACTAGTACTTGGAGTGAAGTTCATGTTTGGGAGATAGAAGGCCTTGGAGCTGAGACAGCAACAGAAGACAAACCAGTAAGAAGCAGACCCAGGAGGTTGGGAAGAATAATTCTTCTACATGCATGGACATCCTAAGAAAAGGAAAAAAAAAAAAACATTAGGGCCTGCAGTGCCAGGGTGTGAGTTCCCTACCTATATGCTTACTTTTCTACTCATGAGTTCTACATGGTGCCCACACTTTATAAAGTGTATTTGTGAGAGAGTGAACTCCAGGTGTTTTTAAGCTACCAATATTCCCATGCAATTTCAGTAGCTACCTGTGCTTTGAGTTAATTGTGTCTTTTGACTGACTATTGAATACAAAAGCATTGAGGGTGGAGAGTGGCTCATGAGCTATAATTTTGGGAGTTCAGAGTAACTTGAACTTGGGGTGGGTATCGCTTGGAGGACCTAACCCATGAGTGTGAATTAGAATAGCATAAATAGGATGTGAGATGTGTGTGTGTGTGTGTGTGTATATATATATATATATATGTATTTGAGTTTGGGTAACAAATTTATGCAGTTACTACAGTGTTTTTGTTTATTGTTTTTTTTCCTGGCTACTGGTTCATGGCTTAGTTTTTTATAAGTCCTTGACCAAGCAAGTCAGTGGTACAGTAGAAAACAAAATCAGTCAGGCTGTTGTCTCCCAGAGAACACTCCCTGTAATTGCACCAGATATAAGAGAGAGGGAAGACAACAGATCAGATATTCATCATGAGCCCAGTTCTTCCCTGCACAGTAGGAAACATACATTTCTTTAGCAGCAGCAGAAGAATCCTCTCCTATGGTTGGTTGTGGCTCAGAGTCCAAATTAGCTCTCCTCTAAATAAACATATATGTGGCTTTCTGCTCCAATGCTTTTCTGTATATCACTTAACCTTATAAAGAAAAGTGATGGAATGACTCCCTAGGGTCTCATCCAAGGTATCCATATGAGTATCCATATGACCTACCTGTTTGGGAGTTTCCTGACATCTGTATAAAAGGGGGAGGGTTGTGTATCTTCATACAATTTCACAACTGCCAGCTCTTGGATCTACAAATCTGAGAGTTCACTATATGTGAAAAGGCCTAATGTATGTAAGTCCTAAAAAATGCAAAATGCTATACATCAGTTCTCCACTACATGTGGAATTGCCTGTATGCATTTTGGTAAATATTCTCAGTTGCTAATTAAAACAGAGGATAGGGCTGGGCTGCTTCCTAGCTATATGAGAGATTGGGCACAGACAAATACATATTTACTTTGGATCCACTCTCTCTGATGAAAGTTATGTACATTAATAATCATTGTACGTTGAGAAAATCTGACTCTTTGGGTATGTGAGGCTTGTGTCTGTCAACTAAATTATTAAGTCCTTAAGCAAAAGGTACATATTGTATAAATCACTGAATCTCCAACTCTGTCCAACAAAGTGCTGGCCACTTAAGAAAAGCAACTGCTGAATTGAATTAAAGTCATAGCAAGGCAAAGCATAGCTCACATTCTGCATCTCCCAGTCTGTTTCTCTGTTCACTAAACCAGTCTGCCACATGTGGTTTACTTTGAATATTTTTTGCATTTAAGCCAATAAAAACACAAGTGGAGAGAACACTTCTTAAAGCACTTTCCCGAAAGGCTACTCAGTTTTAAATGTCATTTAGAGGGTGAGAATTACAGAGAGACTGATATCAGTTTGGTGTCAGTATAATAGTAGCGTCCAGCCCTCATGAGCCCAAGCAGTGAGATCAGTTGATGCAACCCCCAGGTGGATTTTCAGAGCATACTCAAGCATTCTATGGCTTCCCTCCCTACCCCATTCTACCCCTCATTCTCATTAACCACATGGTGAGCTCAGAAAGCCTTTTCAAATTCCTTCTGAGCCAGAGGTGAGTATATATGCAGAAGGCCACAAAGACCCAAACATATTCTCTTTCCTCTCTGGTTGCACTTGAGTGAAGAGGAGGATGTGTTGTGAGCCTCTAGGAGGGGTAGGGGCCTTGAACCCTCTCTCACACTAAACCAGCATGTTGCTATGAGCCCATAGCCCTGATGATACCTCTGTCTCTGCCGGGTCTGTTATTTTCTGTTCTTAGATTAAGGAGTATAAATTTGTAAGCTTCAAAAAGTCAGAAGCCCCCTGCAGAGTTGGCTAGTCACTGAGCTCGCTGAAGTGCCAGCAGCCTGAAAAGTGAGCTACTAGAGGTCCTGGGTAGGGAATTCATGCCAATGTTTGCCAATAGCTAGGAGCAACTTGCTTGACCCAGGCTAGCAGTGAAACAACAATTTGAAAGAGAGAGACTCCTTGAGAAAGCAATGCTGCTTTTGGAAGTGAAATTTGTGGAGTGAATGCATAGTAGCATGGATTTTAATCTTTAATCTACTCTCCCCAGGGACTAAGGTAGTATAACAAAGAATGTGCCCCTCATTGGAAATGAGGGGAGGAACATAGATTATCATCATAATTAGAACTTACAGAGTACTTTATGCACTTTGCATATGTCATTTCATTTGATCTTTTCAACAACTCTGGGAGGTAAGTGATACTAAAATCCTGATTTTATAGATGAATTCAATGCAGGATTTGAATTCAGATCTTCCTAATTCCAAGTTTAGCACTCAATGTATTGCATTCTCACCCTAGGGAGATGTTCTTACACTTTTGGTCTTGCTATGTCTTCTGACTAAACATTTCTTTGTAGAAACTAATTGGTGTTAATTGGTTAACTTGATACTAAGGAATGAATCATTGGGTCAATCAATGTCATAAGAGAAATAAATACTAACTATAATCAGTGATTAATATTGGGGAAAACCTTTTGAATAATGACTCAAATGAGAAAACAGCATTAGAGAAGAAACCTGACCCTCAAGGGTTGCCCCTAGGACCTTGAAGGATAAATATAGCCAGACCTCTGGGAGTCCTGACCTATCAGTGTAATTGGGTGTTGGGATAAAGACTCCCAAAATTGTATGGTGGCTACATGAGCAGAGTTGATAAGAGGCAGCATGGAATTCCTTTTTACTGGAGGTCTTCAAAGGGAATCTAGGTGACCACTGGTCATGAATTCTATAGCTGGTATTCTTCTTCAAGTAGATCTTCCAGTAGAAGATCCTGGAATTCACTTCCAATCTAGTAATTTACAATTCTGTGAGAATCTCTTACAATATCACAATTAGTAGTAAACTCATTCTTCAGCATCCTAAAATGAAAGAAAATTGAGCCAAGTGAACATTCATGGTCTTAGACTCATAGTGAAGACTCATAGTACTTAGAAATAGAATATAAGTTCCTTGAAGACAGGCACTTGATTTTTGTTTTTCTGTCCCTGTGCCTAGCACCATACTTGGCAAATAGTGGGCACTTAGTAAAAACTTATTAACAGAAGCAACAAATGGCCTACAGGGAAAAGGATTTTCCAGGTTAATGGCACTTAATTTTGCCTTTCTGGAGTATGCAAAAAAGATCCTCATTTTCTTCCATTCCCCTAATTCAGCCCTGAAATCAATTTTCCTCTAGTTCTGGCTTTCCTTCAGTAGTGTCTTTTTGATTATTCCCTTTCTCCATGATTTTTCCAGAATTCAATTATTTTCCCCCTTTAAAAGTTTCACCATTTTCCTAAATGATCAGAGTGAAAGACATTTGATAATTTCCAAACCTGTTTCCTCTTGCAAGACTTGCCAGATGACGTTGGCAGAACCGAAACCACATACACTGTAGTCCACAGAGAATGAAAATTACATCCACACACCCAGAGTGAAATTTTAGCTTTACACAGTGCCACTTCATATCTGTGTGATCACATCATGTTTGGGACTCCAGGTCCAAGCAATTAGCAGCACTCCTGGCCCTCTATCAGAAATAAGCCAATTGCATGGGGGTTTTGGTGGTGGTGGTGGTGGTATTATTTTTAGCTTTTCATAGCATGCTTCTGGCCTAAAGATGAAGAGTGTCCTGCTCAGAATTCAGAGGCTTTGAACCAGGGCCCTGAAATGCAGAACTAGAGAGAAAGGGCTTCGTTTAATAACGAGGTGCACAGACCTATGAGGGCTTATGGAAATCTGCTGTTTCATCTTTAGCACCAGTAGTGTTATCAGCTTTTAGGTGAATATTAGATTCCTCCAGACAGCTTCAGATTATTTCCACTGAGCTCTTCACAACCTAGACTTGCAAATAACCAATATGGGGACTACCCAGCCACCAAGGACTGCAGAGAATAGGTGAAAGCTCTTATGATGCCATTTTGATTTTAGTTTTGTTTATCTGAGAATCCTTAAAGAACACCATTGCATTTGGGCAAGTGTTTTTCTGCATCTAAATCTCAATATGAAAATATTTTTATGCATGTGTCCACATCTCCTGGTAGCTTTGGATTATTTTTTTTTAGCAATCAATTTGGATAATATTTATTCCCTTTGCAAATAGAAAGATGCAAGATATTACTTTATCTGTGTATTGATTTAAAAAAACCAAACATCGTACTTCTTGTTATTAAATGATCTTTTATACCATCTCTCTAATATTGCAAGATTAAAATAATTACTGAGCCACAGTAATAGGGAGATGCTAATTAATGCTTTTTTAATTTATGGAATGGAGCACTATAATTTATTGTTTTTCACTGTTCCAGCTTATGCTATCTAAATATTACAGCTGAAGTCAAAGCATCATTGTAAGAATTTTAATAAAAAGCCATTGCAACCAGACCATCTCCAGTTTACAATGTCTTCTCCCAACCTCTAAAAAGTTGATGGAATTATAAGATCTCATATCTAGAGCTGAAAGAGACTGGAGAGACCACTTAGTCTAGCCCGTCATTTTATGGACAAGGCAAACAAGATACACAGAGGTTATGTGATTTACCCAAGATTACACAATAGCAAGCAATAGATTGGGATTAGAAGGACATAGGTAGTGGAAAAATGAAAGGAAGTTAATATGTAAAACAACCATTCTTGGAAGCTTAGCCTTTCCCACCAGCAGGAGGAAAAGGAAAAAACAAACAAACAAACAATTGGAGGAGACTTCGTGGTGTGTTTGAACAAATAGTGGCTACCCAATGAAATGTTAGATCCAAAACTGTTATAGGTGCCATTTTAGTCATGTAATGGGAAGAAGTTTTGATAAGTTGGATGAATAGTGCTCATGAGGACAGTGATGACATCTGTTATTCTCTGATTCTCCTTTCTGTCATAGGGCAATATAAAGATAAATACTCAAATTAACTATAAAGAATATATGAAGAAAGATGCTATCTGCATCCAGAGAAAGAACTGATAAATAGAGGTATGGATAGTATAATTATGTGTATATATATATATATACATATATACACCTATTTGTGTGTAATAGTGGTAATCTTTAGGGTGGGACAGTGGTAGAGAGGAAAGGAAAAAAAAGAAAAAAATTTACACGGTAATTTTGTTGTATTTTGAAAAGAATAGCAAGTTGTACATAGTAGATTTGTAGTTTCAGGTACAATCATCTTTTTTGGACTGTTATAAAAATGACTGTTTTATTCCTTAAATTTAAAATTAATAAAAATTAAAAAGATATCTAGATTCATCTAAGTCAATGATTCTCAATTTTTTTTTCTTTTTGCTCATAGACCACTGTAATTTACTATCATGAAGATTTGTGGCACACTGAAGATCTGGATTGATAACATTATAGAAGACTTGGAAGATCAACGCATAGGCAAGTGATGGCAAAAATGAGTTCTATATTATTTGTGGTATTTACACCTAGCACAAGTTATTGGGCATATACATTGAGAATGATTATTCTAAAGACTTCAATGAAATTGTAAAGCTTCAACTGAAAACTATGGGAATGAGAAATTGCCCAAGACCACTTTAGATTCATTTGGTAATGTATTCATTAAGGAACACACTTCTTTCCTTACCCCCAACCCCATCTTTTCTTTCCTCCTACTTCCACCAGCTTCACTTCTATCCAATCCTTCTCTAAGTGCCATTCCATCATTAGTCACAGATGTGTCACCTTTGTTTTCATTTTTATTATATGATAATTATATTATCATTTGATATTATATTATTATGTGATATTTATTGATGATATATTATATGATAATTATATTATCATTATATATTATATAATAACGATATATGATAATATCTTTAGTCTATATAAGCATAATCCTTACCTACCCACTCCCTTTCTCCTATAATCAAGGTTTAATCTGCGCTCATCTCTTCTTTCCCTGGTCACTGCTATCCCTCTCTAGTCAATCAGTAGCAGTCTATAATGCTCTCGGCATCCTTGAGATGACAAACTTATTAGATTAACATTTCCCAAAATAAAGCAGTAATACTATTGACGATGCTTCTCTTTGAAACAAATATCATTAAGAGCTTTACTTCACATTGTTAGATCTGGGTCAACCCTTCTGAGGCCTTCCCAACACAACTCTTACCCAGTTTAATCCCTTGGCCACCAAAATATGCCTCCATTTTTAATTCTTGCAGTAAGTGGGCTACACTGGGCCCTATATGTAACTTGTTCTTTCTGATATGGTTGAAAGTTATCCTGTACCTTTCATATAACCAAAGTTTGTTGAGGTGGGAGGTTGGCCTTCAGATAAAACTTCCTATTGATGAGATCTCTTGAGAAATCAGTTGTTGTTTTGTTTTTTCAGTCATGTCTGACTTTGTGTGACCCCATTTGGGCTTTTCTTGGCAAAGATACCACAGTGGTTTGCCCTTTCCTTCTCCAGCTCAGTAAACAGGGTTAAGTGACTTACCCAGGGTTACACAGCCAGTAAGCATCCTAGGCCAGATTTGAGCTCAGAGATTTCTGATTTTGTCATCTTTCTCCAAACATGCCTCCTATTTTAAAGTGTGTTGCTATGTCACTCTCCTAACTAAACATTCTAGGAAGTGCTTGCACTAGAAGACTTGTTAATAATGGGTTAATTAGGTGGTTGTAGTGATGGATTCTGGACTCGGAATCAGGAAGACCTGCCCCAATCACTCACTTGCTTTGTGATCTTCAGCAAATCACTTAACCTCTCTGTTTCCTATTCAATTTCCTCAGTTTCCTAATCTGTAAAATTATGAGGTTAGACTTAACAGCCTCTAAGAACTCTTCTAGCTCTAAATCTATGCCACTATTAATAAGATTGAAAATAAATAAGATCAGTAGATGTAGATCATCAATAGAGTGTAAACATCTGTTCTTCTTTTTCCTAAACACCTATTTAGCCTCAGACACAGTAGGTGTAGATGGAGTATAGGATAAGGAGCTACTCCTTTTCATTGTGGTTGTTGAACCTTATAATGACAATTAGAATAATAAAATGTTTCACTGTGTTGGCCCCTTTTATTGCAGTATGATTTTCATTAAAAAGCCATGCCAAATCTCATTTCTTAGTAAAAAATTACAGCAAGCTTTATTATTAGGGATTCCTTGACATACTCATCCCAGGAACTCTTTTACTTGCTCTCCTAGACCTCTTGATTCAGGTGGCTAGGCTGTTTCTTATAACTAATTTTTTTTTAGTTTTTAAAAAGTTTTATTCATGTGTTATATTTTTATATTATGTTTACGGATTACTACCACTTCATGAGAAGTCTACAAATCCAAGGACAAAATAAAGTAGCTAAATAAAACTAATAATACAAGGACATCGTCTCAAAGTACATGCAACATTCCACATCTTTAATAACCTCCTAACCTCTTTAATTTGTAAATAAATAGAAGTCTGTTTTCTCTCTCTTCTACTCACCTCCCTCATTGAAAAAAAAGAAATGAAAAAAATAAATTTTCTTATAACAAATATGCATAATTATACAAAACAATGACTACATACAAATATTGATCTAGGTGTGGAATATATTTTATGTGTGTGTGTGTGTATGTGTATGAAAGAAAGAGAGTGAAAGGGAAAGAGAGAGAAAGAGAAAGAGAGAGGTCTCACTCTACACCTTCAATCCATCACTTCCTTGTAACATTTAGCCCCTGGAATTATGAATGGTCACTGTATTGATCATAGTTCTGATAGTTTTTCAAAGTTTTTTAAGTGTTATTACTTTATAAATTGTTTTGCTGATCCCACTCATTTCATTCTTTGTCGTTTTATAACTAGGACCATAATGGCTATACAAATATTCTCAGCCTCTCTATATACATCCTTTCCTTAGTGAGACTATAGGATTTCATTTCATGAATGGAAAACATCAAATTATGTTCTTCAGAAATTCTCTTAAGTGTACACAAGGTGCTACTACTATTGTAAATAAAGAAGTCACTAGTGTGAATTGAGATACAATCCATGGCTAGATGAACAGCATTGCATGCAAGAGGATTTTAATTCCCCATTTATGCATCTGTTATTTATTAATGGAAATACAATTTAATAGTGTTCATATGTCAAAGACTCAGGTGTGGTATAGTAGAAAGAGGGTTGGATTTAAAAGCTGAAGAACCTGAGGTCAAACCTCATATCTTACACTGAGATTCTCAGAGGGATTCCTACACCATCTTGGGCAAGTTGTGTTACTCCTTTGGACCTTTGGAATTTCTTCATCAATCAATCTACAAGCATAGATATTCTAAGCATTAACGATGCTCATATTTGTGGTTTGTTATCTCATCAATGTGGGAGTTTCTGCAATGTTGCAATTCACGATCCATCTATGCTTGCCCATCCTGCCCATGACCTCCCAAAAGTTCACCAAACATGCTGGAGAACTTCCTCAATTTCTCCTGACACAATAAGAAATCAATGGAGGCCTCTAGAAGTTCATCAGACATCTATTTTCCTCTGCGTGTCACCAGCCCATCTTTACTTTCTAGCAGATATTGTTGGTGACATAATTTACTCGTGTTCTTCATCCTCTGCTTTTTTTTTCTTGCTTTTTTGTGAGGCAATCGGGGTTAAGTGACTTGCCCATGGTCACATAACTAGTAAGTGTTGAGTGTCTGAGACCAGATTTGAACTCAGATCCTCCTGACTCCAAGGCTGGAGCTCTATCCACTGTACCACCTTGCTGCCCCTACTCACGTTCTTCAGCAAAGGAGCCTGAAAGAGTTGTTCATCCTTTGTTCTCGTCTCATGTTCTCATCTCATGTTCTCATTGACCTCAGGAAGGTGATGTCTTGACTTGCAAGTGAACTGGATTTAAGTGAGATAGATAAGTAAAAGGAGAACCAGAAGAGAGTGGTGTTCTAGAAAAGAGTTTCAATGAGAAGAGAGTGATCAACTATTCTGTAGCCATGGGCCTTATGGAAGACTTGGGCCCCTTGGAGTTTAGTCAGAGAGTGTTAGGACTGTTTCCCAAGGTGACAGGGGTAACTGCCTTCAATGCACTGGATTTTCTACCTGCCACAACTTATCTATCCAAAAATTTCTGCAGGACTCTGGGAGTCCTTCTGTTCGTTCCATAGTTGGGTAGTCTAGAGCTGATCTTTTTTATGGCCTAGTAGACTGTTATGTATCTAAGTCTCTTCGGAGTGTTTGTGAGGGATCTGGGATACTCTGTGTCCTAGCAGATTGCCATCCTCAGATTCGTTACTTTAAATGCAGTTTTCCTGACCCAAGATGAAGCATGACAGAAAGGTGATAGGATCCTGATGCTGAATGAGACATACTCTTTCAGACAAGGCTAATATGGAATTTGGTTTACTTAAATATGTGTGTATATGTTTTTGTTACAAGGGTTTTCTTTTTCTGTTTTTAAATGAGAAGAATCAGGAAGGCGTGATTGGGTTTAAAGGCATAGTCAAATAGTCATTTGAATCACAATGGGCTTTATCAAAGCCTGGTTTTCCAGAGCTATACTTCAAGAAATCGTAAATTAAAACTACATGAGACAAAAAAGTTAATTGTCCCAATTTAAAAAAAAAGATAGGATAAATAAGTCGGGAAGAAAAAAATCTATCTGCCAAACCCCAAGATACCTTGTGAAGTATAAGTGATCAAAAGGTATCTTCCTTTGGACAGCACACCCACGTATAAGGGTATGATTCCCCATGTGGACAGAGAAAGAAGAGGAGGGAAGGAGGAGGAGAAGAAGGAGGAAGAGGAGGAAATAGCAGCATTGCCCAGCTGGAACTGGTTTGTTGGATCACCAAGGGGCAGCTTCTACTACTCACAGATTGTTGTTCATCCTTTGTTCTTGTAGAGGACCAATGACATCCGGAAGGCGATGTCTTAACTTATGAGTGAATTGGATTTAAGTGAGGTAGAGCTGTGCAAAGTCATTACCCTCATTCTCTCCTCCAAAGTCATCAGAGTCCAGTGGCAAGACACAGGTCATGATGACTGGCAAGGGCCAGTAGGTCATAGTTTTGCTGGCAGACTAGACTCAGCTTTCTAAAAATCCTGGCATGGACTCAGAGTAATTCAGGACTTGAGCTTTGGCAAGAGGCAAGTCATATTAGGACAAAAGAGCAAACAATTAGAAAGTAGAAGACAATATTGAGTTGAGATGACTAAGTATTAGTGTTGACCTTCAAAAGGCAAGGCAACAAAATCAAAAGGGGGTAATGCCTAACAAAGTACTGAGGGGTAAAGGAAACAGAAGTCTCCATGAGGACAAAGAATAGATGTAGGAGAGGTAAGACACAGGAAGAGAAAGAATAATAGGAGGCTGTAATCAGATAGGGCAGCTAGGTGTTGGAGTGAATAGAGCACCGGGCCTGAAGTCTGAAAGATATGAGTTCAAATCCAGCCTCAGACACTTAATAGCTTTGTGACCATGGGCAAGTCATTTAACTCGTTTTGCCTCAGTTTCCTCATCTGTAAAATAAGCTGGAGGGTGAAATAACAAACAACTTCAAGAACACCCCACAAGGTGTCAGAAAGAGTCAAACACAACTGAATCAACTAACAATAGTTAGATAGCTCAGAGTTTTTCGTGAAGAAGGTAGAATATTTGTGGATAATGGTGAGATTTACTGTGTGATCATCATTACATGTGACATAGGTAGAGTGAAGGAATAGGTAATGGAATTTTTAATACATAAAAGGAATTGGAGGTTGGGGGGGCCCTGGATCTTGTTTGTCCCTGGCTTGTTCTTCCTCTCTTTCTAGATAGGGGCAAGGGGACAGAATAGGGGTAAAGATGCCAGTTGTCTTTTTGTCCCCACTCCAGATGACAACGGATTGGGCCTGGGTCAGGGTTCCTGTTGCTCAGCCTGTTCTTCTGTTTCTCTTCCCATGTGGCTGGGGAAGGGGTTGAAAGGTTCTACAGCACATTGCCCAGTCTGACAGAGGCCTAGGTCATTCAATGGCTGCAATTCTAGTCTTTGCCACACTTAAGAAGAATTCCAGACATAGTTTGGTGTGGTCCCCAGACCCTAAAGGAGGGAATTTCTAAAAAGTTCAGAGAAAAGAAGGGTGCTTTTGAGGGTCTGAGAATTTAAAAGAGATTTGGGTATTACCTCAATCAAGGAATCAGAAGGAGTTAAGCTAGAAGGCAGCATGAGAAGTGCCACCAATAGCTATAAGGAGAATGTTAACATCTCTCCAACTCTAAAGTATCTTATGGGAAGAATAGAAGAAAATCCAAATCTCTAGCCTTGTGATTCCCTCACGACAATATCTCTACTTTAAATATAAGCTTATCAGGTTGGAAGGAGAGAAAGCTAAATGAAACCTTGTTGTGGCAGAGCAGGACAATTTTGAGAAGTCTCCTTCTCAGGCTGTGGTTGTTTAGGTGCTGCATATGTTACTGAGAAAAACCTTATCCGTTGTGTTATGCTCTTTGCAATTCAGAATCTTGGGCATCGAATACATCAAAGGTCTGGGTAGTGATGACTGTCACATGGACTTGATAACAATTTTTGAGCTCTTCCTTATTCTCTTGAATGTGCCAGACTCACAGGTCTCAGTACCATTTTAATAGGATCTATTTTCTACTGCATATCCAGACTTGGGAGTTTGAGCTTAAGTCAATGTTTTGTTATTCTAATAAAAGAGATTAAAGTTTCAGAGTTGGAAGGGTCTTGCAACTCTGTAATTCTGTCATTCTTTTCCTTCTCTGATATAGAAAAAAAAAAGAAATCACAGAATTTTATAGTGAGAAGAAACTGACTCAGTAGTCCCATAGTCTAAAGTCATTCAAATAATTGACTACAGTTATCATGCCCCTCCTAAGCCTTCATAATGTTTCTGTGTCATATTGCACAACCAAATCTAAGGAGATTTTTGCCTGAGCCAACATTTCGTTCTTATTATAAGGTAAGCACTATTTTTTGGTCTTTGTCTTGTATTCCAAGGCAGGGCAGCTAGGTGGCACAGTGGATAGAGTACTGAGCCTGGAGTCAGGAAGATTCATCCTCCTGAATTCAAATCTGGCCTCAGACACTAACTGTGTGACCCTGGGCAAGTCACTTCATTCAATTTGTCTCAGTTCTTCATCTATAAAATGAGCCAGATAAAGATATGGCAAACCAATCCATTATCTTTGCAAAAAAACTCTAAATGGGGTTACAAAAGAATTAGAGATGACTGAAGCAATATATTCCAAACCTTACATGGGTATATAATTTCACTGATGTATTTCCTCTACAACCCTCTACATGCCTGCCCATCCTGTGAAATTCTTGTTCTTTCCCTCCCATAAGTTCGCTGGGGGGGGGGGGAGAAGGAACAAGCATTTATTAAGTACCAACCATGTACCAGGCACTACTTTAAGCACTTTATGCATATCATCTCATTTGATTTTCATAGCAATTTGGGGAGTGGGTATTACTATTATCCATATTTTATAGTTGAAGAAGCTGAGGCAGACAGCATTCATTGCCCAGGGTCACACAGCTAGTAAGTGTCTGAGATGAGATTTGAACCCAGATCTTCCTGAGTCCAGACCCAGTATCTATCCCCTGTGACATCTATCTGATAGAAGCCTACATCACATTCTCTTGACATCACAAGATTACTAGTGGAGTATGTAAGCTGCTCAATGTTATTCCTTATTATTATATGACCAATCTATCTTCTTTTGTGATCATATATTTCTTTGATGATATCCTTAACACTCACTTTCATAATTTATAATGTATCATAGGATGCTCATGCCCACCATGCACCTCTCCATTATGCCTTGGGTGATCCTCAACTTAAGCTCTTCAGAGACAGTGTTACATGACTTGAAGTTATATATTATCACTGGTAATTTTTCATTATTAAAAAGTTTCAGGGAAAAGTTTGGAATCATTAAAAGAACTTTGCCTTTTCCCAAAGGCGATTGAGACTGTGCAACTATGCCCATTCATTTCTAGACCTAAGACTATGCACTGGACAGTCTTCTTTCTTTGTGCCCTTTCAGTGATCTCATCAGCTCTCATGGTTTCAATTATCATCCCTATGAAATTGATCTAAATATCCAGGCATTCCTTTATCATCAACTGCTTATTAGACATTTCCTTTTTGTGTGGTTGGTTTTTTATTTGTTTTTTTTTTTTAAGACAGTCTCTGTATCTTGCCCAGGCTGGACAACAACCCACAAACTCAATTCCACTGCCGAATGGCAAGAAGACTTTGACCTGATTTATTTCCAACCTGATCTGGTTTATCCTTTCTTAGACATGTTGGTGGCCCCTCACTCCCAAAAAGTCACCATGCTGGTGCCTCTTTCCCCTCAAAGAGTTCACATCTGATTGAGCAGACATCTGATTGGTTTTAACTCGTCTGCATCTCAGAACTAGTTCTGAAGTGTTCTATCAGCCTCAGGCTCCCCAATAGTAGGGAATATATGCATGTCCCATCGCTCCTGGGCCTTTAGATATTTTTTATTGGATATCCTATAAATATTTCGAACTCAATATGTAAAAAATAGAACTACGTATCTTTCCTCTAAAACCCATCTCTCTTTCCAGATTCAATTTCAGTTAGGGGCTACCACCATCCTCTCAGTCATCCAGGTTTACAACCTTAGAGCCATCTTTCCCCTCACATACCAATGGGCCAACCTGACTCCAGCCTACCCAGATACCACCAGTACCTCTCCCTTCTGACAAATGAAACTTGCCATCAGTTCTGTCACTATCTCCAGTGGACTATTAGGCTTTTCCATTCACCCTATATATGAACTCTTCTTTTTTTTAACATTTTTATTTGAAGTTTTGAGTTCCAAATTCATCCCTCTCTCCCTCTCTCTCCTCCTTTCTCCCTGAAGCAGTATGAAATCAAATATAGGTTATACATGTGCAACTATGTAAAACATTTTCATATTAGTCATTTTGTATAAGAAGACTTGAATAAAAGAAAAAATGAAAGAAAGAAAGTGAAAAATAGCATACTTCAGTTGTATTCAAACATTATCAGTTCTTTCTCTGGAGGCAGATAGTATGCTTCATCATTAGTCCTTTGGGATTATCTCAGATTACTGTATTGCTGAGAGTAAATCATTCACAGTTCTTCATCGAACAATATTGCTTTTACTGTGTATGATGTTCTCCTGGTTCTGTTCACTTCACTATGCATCAGCTCATGTAAGTCCTTCCAAGTTTTTCTGAAATCATCCTGCTAGACATTTCTTATAGCGCAATAATATTCCAATACAATCATGTACCACAGCTTGTTTAGCCATCCTCCAATTGATGGGCATTCCTTCAATTTCCAATTCTCAGCCACCACAAAAAGAACTGCTATAAATATTTTTTCTACCTTTGGGATATAGATTTAGGTATTGTTGGATCAAAGGGTGTGCACAGTTTTATAGCCTTTAGGCATATGAGCTCTTCTTCTTGATGGGTTGTTTGTCCCAGTCAGAACATGAGTTCTTCGGAAGCTGGTACTGTCTCATTTTTCCATTTGTATTTCCACAGTAATTGGCACATAGCAGTACTTAACAACTGCTTTTCCATTCCATTCAATACCATTACGTATATACAATCATCTGCCAAGTCTTTTCCTTTCTGCCTCCATTCCATCCATCATGTCAATCAACTTCTCTCCTATTTCATGAGCATCACCCTAGTTCAGTGCTTCATCCCCTCTCTCTTGAACAATTTCTATTGCAATGGACACCCTCACTGGTGTTTCTGACTGCAGGCTGTCCCTTCTCCAGGTTGTCCTCCACAGAGTAGCCAAAGTGATATTCCTCAAGCACAGGTCTGATAAGGTCTGCCATGCTTGGGAGGCTCCAGTGGCCCTCGTATCCAAAGCAAAAGCCTCCATTTGGCATTTATATAAAATCTAGCTTCCATCTATTTTTCCAAGCTTGTTAAACATTGTTTCCCAGATAAATTGTCTTTCATGGATGTTTTCCATGCCTGGAATGCACTTCCTCCTCACTCTCACCTCTTATAATTCCTAGCTTACTTCAAAGTTTAACTCATATTAGGCCTCTCTTATTAACCCAGATGCTAATGCCTTCTCCAAAAAAAATTACTTTGTATGTACACATAGTAATATAGTACACATACTTCTTATATAAACATGTTCTTCGCCTTCTAAAATGTAAGGTCCTTGAGGGGAAGGAGTATTGAATTTTTTTGTCTTTCTATCCCCTGAACCTAACACAGTTTCTGGTACATAGTAGGTGCCTAACAGATGTTCATTGATTGATTAATTTTCTATTTGCATTTCTAAAATACATATGCATATTAATATAAATTATATATAACATATATAGATTTGCTCTATTGGTTGTCTATTCAGCTGCCTATCATTGTCTGGACGATAGGCTTTCTTCCTTCCTCCACTTCATTTTTCCTATGTCTTAGGGCAAATACTTACAGATTTAATTGAGTAGGCTATGCTGTGTTCCAGGGCTCAATGAATCAGCTCAATGACATACACAAACAGGGTTTCTTGAAAGTGTTACCTTCTTTAAGGAATCCCCTTTTGATTAGACCCTAAGATGTTGCTGAATACATTTGGTGAGTGTATTTCTTATGACTTGCTTGATAGTAATAAGAGGATTGTCAAATCTTGTTACATTTTTCAAGGAGTCTTGAATAATTTTGACATATCAATGGGAAGCATACCTTGTTGGAAGACTTCCTTTTAATGTGATATCTGCACTAGCACATTTTTGCTTTGTGGCTTTACAATATTTAATGGCAAGGTTTTAAAAAAAATTCAATCTTAACTCCTATTTTATGTATTACTACTAATAATAGCTAATTATATGGTGCTTTTTTTTCAGGTTTGTAAAGCATCTTACATGTATTATCTCATTTAATTTTTGCCACGACCCCTTGAGGTATTGTTGGTGTTTATTTTTTGAAGAGAACCAGTCACATCATGGGTGAGGTCTTGACTTGCATATGAATTGTATTTAAGTAAGGCAGAGTTGCACAAAGTCATCAGCTTCACTCTTCCTGAGTCATTAAAGTCCAGTTGCAGGACAAAAGTCAAGATGCCTGGCAATGGTCCAGGGTGCAGTGTATGACCTTGGCATTTTTGATGCCTGACCAAGCTCAAAGCACTCCACAGAACTGGCTTTAACTGATTTCATGGATGTTGGAAGAAATTGTTCTCATATACCTATTCTCCTGGGGGAAGTCTTCACATGCTTGGGGTAGACATCCCCCTAATTCACTGACAGGTTTGAGTTTTGTCAGTTTCCCTCTATCTGGTTTAGCTTATCTGCTGAGATGTTTTACTGGGGTGTGGCTGCTAAACCTGCCACAGCTTCTTAGAGCCACAGGTGAGAGTTGGGCAAAACTAGACATGAAAGGTGGATGAGTAGTTCTGAAAAGGGCTTGGCAAGCCCTCACACTAGAGGTGCTGGTTCTCCCTGAGAATCCCATGCTCCTTACTCCATGAGGTAAATGCTACTATAATCCCTATTTTATTAATGTGGAAATTGAGGCTGAGAAAGGTAAAGTGACTTACCTAGAGTCATGAAGGATGATTCAAAACAATTAAGTACAGAACAAATGGAGAAACTAAATTCTTTAGGTAATAGTGAATGAAAATCCAGTTATCTTATAATGAAGTAACCCAGATACAAACCTAACCAATTACACACTTGTGGATTGTTAAAATGGACTGATTTCAATGACTCAGTATCATGTAATCAGAAGACCTTTAAATGAAAGACCTTTGATTAAAAAAAAAAGGTGGGGGGAAGGGTAATGGAGAAAACTGCAGCAAGAATCTGGATTTGTCCTCTCAACTCACAATCTAGCAGGTCAAATCTTCAGAGTGTAGCTGGCTACATCTTCCACTTAGAGTTCTGGGGTACCCCTAAGGGGCACTGAAGTTCTTCTAATCCTAATACTAATTAGTTTTTCTAATTCATATTCTTCTAATATGGGAGCTCCAGCTCCCATATCTGCTGGTCAGAGAGGGTGCTTTCTACATCTGATGTAGTCCATCATACAGTTAGTATGTGCACAATAAATACTCATAAGCATTTCTATCTATATAATGTGGATTGAAACCCAATGAAGAATGATTCTTTCTTTTGTCTGCATAAAAATCTGCATAATTATTAAATGGATCCTCATCAGCACTTTTGTCCAGATATTTGGTGGGGAGGATAGTGTAGGGGATGGGGAAGAAGGGAGAATTTTCCATAGATATGGTTATAGATATAATAGAAGTAGAGTTTTACAGAAGCGTGTTTCCAAATATAGCACATTTTCTGCATTTCAGTTCAGATAATTAGGCCAAGTTCTCATTCAGTTCTCAGAAGTCCAATGTGTTCCAGGAAAGTTTTGTTTTAGCGGTATAATTTCAATTCCTACCCATAGAAAATTTTTCTAGTAGTCCAATTTATTCACTTTCATTCCACTGCATGATCCCAGGCAACTTTCCACAACTCTAAGTTACAGACAATAGAAACCAGTGGAGGGAGTTTTCATACTTTGACTTCCCTACTTGTAGTAAGAATGGCACTTTTTTATGTAGATGGGGCTGTTTTCCCTTTAAGGGAGCAGGGAGGCTGTTCTTGGAATCATCTTTGGTTTTGCCTCTTTGCTCCCTGATGCAAAAAACTGCCAAGTCAATGGATAGTTGGTATTGAAGGTTTTAGCAGAATTCCCGCTGTCTTGTGGGGAACAACTTTCTGATCTACTATGGACAGTTGCTTAGTTGCTATGGTGAAGGTGAGGGGAGGGGGGCAGGGGAGCAGAGAATGATTGTTTTACCTGAATCACTATTCTTTTAAACTTGGGAATTGTATCTTTTTTATCCTTTGTTATTAGTAAAATTATTTTTATTGCATTTTATAGTTCAAGAATGTATTATCATATTCTAACCCCATCCAAGCCTGAATCACTGAACAGACCTGAGTTTATATGGGCCCATAATAACACACCAATGAACTCCTAGGTCTGAACAAAAAATAAAAATTCCATTTCATAATTCAAGACCATTTTTCCATGTTCTCTGAATTCTACTAAAAGACACTTCACTTCTTAACCTGTAGTTTCATCACTTTGTAAATAAAGCTATTTCAAACCTCTCTGTTGTCAAATGTTATGCATCAGATGGGTTGCAAAATGCAACCTTTCTTTAAAGTTATATTAGCTCTGTTCTCCTTTCTATACTAGATCAGGCCTGCACTAGATGATTCTCATTAGTGAAGCTGCATTCAGGTCATCATTGGAATGATTTTTACATATGGATGTTATTTTATGCCCATCATTGCCCACAGTTAATGTTCACTGAGTATGTGGCAAGGCACAGCTGACTCTAATTCAGGCATTTTTTCCATTGCACTATACTGCTCTAGATTCTTTCCCTATTAATCCCTGATTTTCCCTTAACATCTCCCATGAGTAGCAAAAGGTTGGCATAAAGTATTCCAAACAGTAGAAGTTCTGAAAATTATTTATTTCATATTTTCAACATTTATAATAATTCAATGTATATAATTATTTATTTAAACATATTATAATATGCTAAGCACTTTGATTAGGGCATAGACAGACAAAAATAAAACAATATTCTTCTTCAATGAGCTTATATCAAACAGGGGAGAGAGAAAATTATATATACATACATATACATACATATAGAGACTATATACAAATGAATACAAAGAGTTTTGGGAGAGAAGGTATTAACACTTGGGGAGATCAGGAAAGGCTTCATATAGAAGATGGCTCTTGAGTTTAGTCTTGAAGGAACAGGTGATTACAAGAGGTGGATGTGAGGAGAAAGAACATTCCAAGTGGAGGTGAGGTGTGGGAGGGGGAGACAATCTATTCTAGGCAAAGGCATAGAAAGCAAAGATGGAATACCTTGTGAAGAATAAGGAGTTAATAGTAGGAATGAAGAAAAAAAGTCTGTCTTCAGGGCACTCCAGCATTCTAGTGTTCAAACATTGAATTGTCCAACCAAGAGTAGCAATGGTGACACAATGGTGGCACAATGGTGGCCTCTAGAGCCTTGGGCTATGCTCTGTGCCATTTCATCATAAAGACTGTACCTTTGAAGCCTTGCTGACCTTATCTTACCACAAAATTATTCCTTCTTCCCAAAACAAATATGTACAAACAAGCAAAGCAAATTCTGACACTGCTCATTTCTGAATTATATGTGTATACATATATAGACATACATGTATGTATGTGTATATATATGTGTGTATATGTATGTATATGTAGCAATATGTACTCTGGTTCCATTATCTTTCTGTTGGGAGGTAGGTAGCATGTTTTATCATGACTCTTCTAAAACGGTTGGTCACTGTGTTGATCAGAGTTCCTAAGTCAGAGCTATTTGTTTTTATAATATCATTGTCATTATATAAATTGTTGTCCTGGTTCTGCCTGATTCACTCTGCATCAGTTTACTTACGTCTTCTCATGTTTCTCTGAAACCATTTCCTTCATCATTTCTTACAGCATAATAGAATCCATCGCATTCATGTAGCATAACTTATTCAACCATTCCTCAATTGATGTTTCTCAGTTTCTAGTACTTAGACCACTATCAAAAGTTGTTATAAGTTCTGCTTCTGGGAGCCAATATGGTGGAGTAAGAAGTAAGTCGATCTCACCTTCCCTCATTGACCTCTGAAAGCCCAGAAAATATCAACCCAGGAAAAACCCTGAGCCAGCAAAAAGATAGGGTATGGCAGTCTTGTAGCACAGGATTTGAGGATTAACGGGAAAGGCCCCTCTCTCTCTAGGGGAGAGGGAGCAATACATGACTGAAGGTGTCCCAGCAAGCCAGCAGCAAGCCCCACCTCAGCATACCAGGGGGAGATCCTGAGATCCAGGTTGGTGGAACAGCAAGTGCCAATACCCCGGAGAGCCTCAATACAGACAGGGGAACTGGTAGACACCAGCTCAGAAAACAACCAGGGGTGATGGCATTCTCCAGCAGCAAAATCAACTGGTGCCTCAACACAAGTCTGGAAAGCACAACTCTAGAAGGCAAAGCTCAGGCTCACAGAAACAGCATCGAAACATTCCTGTGCAATGCCCAGGCAAGCAGGAGCCAAACATTCAAGTGCAAGGTCTGGGTGAGCAGGAAAAGAAGCTTGGGTAAGTGCCCCCTTCACTCCAGCAGGAGAGCTCAACATTTTTTTTAAAGACAGAAAAAAGGCAAACACCATGAACAAAAAGCAGATTCTTATTTTGGGGAAAGGGAAGATCAAGGCACAAATTCAGAAGAGGATAACATTGTCAATATACCCACATTCAAAACCTCAAAGGGGAATATGAACTGGTCTCAAGTCCAAAAAGCCTTCTTGGAAGAAATCAAGAAGGATTTTAAAAGTCAAATAAGAGAGCAGAAGAAAAATTGGGGAAAGAAATGACAGGTATGCAAAAGAGAGTCAATAGCTTGGAAAAGGAAGGACAAAAATTAACTGTAGAAAACAAGTCCTTAAAAAGTAAAATGGACTAAATGGAAAAGGAGGTACAAAATCTAATAGAAGAAAACAACTAGTTAAAAATAAGAATGGGGCAAGTGTAAGTTAATGATCCAATAAGAGAGCAAGAATCAGTCAAATAGAAACAAAAGAATGAAAAAATAGAAGGAAATGTAAAATACCTCATTGGTAAAACAACTGACCTGGAAAATAGATCCAGGAGAGATAATATAAAAATTGTTGGTCTACCTGAAAACCATGATGAAAAAAAGCCTGGACAACATCCTTCAGGAAATCATCAAAGAAAACTGCCCTGAGGTCCTAGAACCAGAGGGTAAATGAGTCATCGGAAGAATCCCCCATCACCTCCTAAAAGAAATCCAAATCGAAAATGCCAAGGATTATTGTAGCCAAATTCCAAAATTACCAGATCAAAGAGAAAATACTGCAAGCAGCCAGAAAGAAGCAATTTAAATATCATAGAACCACAGTCAGGATTACGCAGGACCTTGCAGCTTTTACATTAAAAGATCAGAGGGCATGGAATACAATATTCCATAAGGCAAAGGAGTTTAGATTACAACCAAGGACCCAGAAAAACTGAGAGCAAAATCTTTCAATGGGAGGAGATGGATATTCAATAAAATAGGGGACTTCCAAACCATCCTGATGAAAAGACCAGAGATCAACAGAAAATTTGACCTTCAGATATAAGACTCAAGAGAGGCATAAAAAGAGATATCTGAGGATCCCTGTGACATCTGGCCACACTTCTTCTGGCAAAGATATTGAATTACTGTAATCTTCACATAAAACCTGAAACCAGCTATAGATTCAGTTTCCAGAAGATTCAAACACTGAGCTCCAGAACAGTCCATAATATCTCTTCCTAATAGGAGACCTAGAGCAAATGAAGACTACATTTTACTTTGCACACTCCCAGTAATCTGCAAAACAAAGGTCCCTAAAATCTGGTAAATTGCAGCTGAGACCCAAAGGATGATAATTTTTATTTCCCCCATTTCAAAATCTATTCCTGGCATGGAGGATGAAATGTCTTGCCCAAAGTATCAAAAGGACAGTTATTTCTTCAGTGACCTTAAACAAGTCACTTTGCATCTTGGGCTTCAGTTTCCCTATCCGTAGTGTGAGGGAACTGCAAGAGAAAGTATATAAATTCCCTTGGGAGGTTCTATTTCAGAGGTTCCCAAACTTATTTGGCCTACCTCCCCATTAAAAAAAAAATGCTCAGGCCCCCCTAGAAATCTGTTTTCTTTAACCCTTTAACTTTTTTTAAAATTTGCATCATTTGAAAAAAACATAAATTTTAAATGATGCATCTTGAATTTAATAATTCATTGTAAATTTGTGGTTTTTTCCTGCATTGAAATTTTGATGACTCAATATTGCAACATGTAACCGTATCATACTGTAAAAAAAAGAGTCATTACACGCACATATTCTTGCCGATGTATGCTGAACTTCCCAATAATGTATGACATGCTCGCCTGTCAATACTTGCTTATTAAGACCTGTCGGCAAATTTGACCACTGATCAGTTATAACTTGAATTTGTATATTTATATAACAGTCATTTTAGTCATGTCTTACTCTTCATTACTCCATTTGGGGTTTTCTTGGCAAAGTTTCTGGAGTGGTTTGCCATTTCCTTCTCCAGCTCATTTTACAGATGAGGAAACTGAGGCAAACAGGGTTAAGTAACTCACTCAGGGTCACATAGCTAGTAAATGTCTGAGGCCTCAGGAACTAGAGTCTTCCTGACTCCAGGCCCAGCACTCTATCCACTGTGCAACCTAGCTCTGCAACCTACTCCCATCCTATCTTTCTAGTCTTCTTACACCTTATTCCCTGACACATACACTCCAGTGACAGTGGTTTCTTGGCTATTCCATAAAGAAGAGAGTCCATCTCTTAGCTCTGGGCATTTTCTCTGGGTGTCCTTCATGCCTGGAATGCTTTCCTTCATCTACCCCAACTATTGACCTCCCTGACTGCCTTTAAATCCCAATTAAAACCTCTCCTCCACAGGAAGGCTTCCCTACCCCCCTTAACTATAGTGCTTTCCCTCTGATAATTATTTCCTATTTATCTTGTATATAGCTTACTTTGTATATATTTTTTGCATGTTGTCTCCTCCATTAGATGGCAAACTCTCTGAAAGGAAAGACTCTCTTTTGCCTCTTTTTGTATCTCTAGCACTTAGCACAGTACCTGGCACATAGTAGATACTTAATAAATGTTTATTGATTGATTAACTGATACTACTTTCTATTACCATTCAATAATTTTCAGAGTTCTATCAAATCCAATTTTTCTAAAATTCTAGTCAGGCCATTAACTTCTTTTTGTTTATTTTTTTTTTTGGTTAGATCAATCTAGATCTTAAAGGGGTATATTGAGATTCCCACACTATTATAATTTTATATATCTACTTCTTTTAATTCATTGAGCTTTTCCTGTAAGTATTTAGATGATATTCCATTTGGTGGATATATGCATGGTCTTGATATTAATTCATTGTCTATGCCAGTTTTAGCAAAATGTAGTTTTCCTGTTTACTGTTAATTAAGTATATGTTTGTTATTGCCTTGTCTGAGATCATGATCACTACCCTTGCTTTTTTAAAAAATAAAAACTTCAGCTAAAGTGTAATAGACTTTGTCTAGCCTCTTATTTTAACTCCATGAGAATCTTTATTTTTCAACTGTGTTTCTTCTAAACATATTGTTTTATGGATAAGTTCACTTATTCACATTCAGAGTTTTGATCATTAATTATATATTTTCTTACATCCTGTTCTTTTATTTCTTGTTCATCGTTTTCAACCCACTCTTTATAAAGAAAAAGAGAGTGGTGAGAAAGAGCATGCTTAGCACCAGTGGTCTAGGTTTGATTAAATTTGCTTCAGCTTCCTGCTCATCTCCTCTCTCCCTGGCTGTGAACTCAATCAAAGGGTGTTATACTTTGTCTCTTCTTTTTAATCATCTCTTTGAGAACCACCCTCCATAATTAGAGTTTTTTTCACTTAGGACTAAACTTCCCTCAATCTACTCTTATTCTATCTCTTAGTTCTCCCTTTTCCATTCTGTTTCCCTGTTTAGTGATATGTTTGTGCAGTTAATCTAATCCAATAAACATTTATTAGCACCTACTATATGCTAGGAACTATGCAAAGCACTGGGGATTTAATTAATAAAAAGAAAGACAGTCCCTGTCCTCAAGGAGTTTATAATCTAATGGGAAGAGATAGTGCACAGAAAGGAGGCAAGGAAGCAGGGGAGGGAAAACCAGGTGGGTCCCTGGCACTTGTTCTGTGGAGTTGAGATGAGGCAGAGCAGCACATGCAGAGTAACGGGAGCTCAAAATGTTTGTGAATTCTTTCCTTATTTAATCAGTTAGAAGAAAGTAAGGTTCCAATATCAACTGCTCTCCTACCCCCTTTCTTTTTCTTTTCTTTTCTTTTTTTGTGCAGTCTTTTGAGTTTCTACTTATCATTGATCTTCTTTTTTTTAATCAAGAATGCTTGGATATCTTCTATTTCACTAAAGGCAATTCTCCTCCCCAGCCCTAATTATATTCAGACTTTCTGGTTCAGTTATTCTTGGTTGTAAACCTTTTGGAATATTGTCTTCCATGCTCTTTTCTCCATTGAATTGTAGCTGCCAAATCTCATATGATCTTGGCTGTGGATCCTTAGTATTTGAACCCTCTTTCTGGCAAGTCACATAGTCAGTTTGTTTTTTTTTTCTTTTACCTAGAATTTCTGAATGTTGGCTATGATGTTCCTAAATGTTTTCATTTGGGGTTTCTTTCAGAGGGTGACAGGTGGATAATTTCTATGTTTACTTTGTCCTCTGGTTCTAATAGGTTCATACAGTTTTAACTCATAATTTCTTGAAATATGGCATCCCAGTTCTTTTCCTTTCTTCCTTCCTTCCTTCCTTCCTTTCTTTCTTTCTTTCTTTCTTTCTTTCTTTCTTTCTTTCTTTCTTTCTTTCTTTCTTTCTTTCTTTCTTTCTTTCTTTCTTTCTTTCTTTCTTCCTTTCTTGGTTTTCAGATAGCTCAATACTTTTTAGATTCCCTGCTCTGCAATCTGGGTACCAGGTCAGTCATTTTTAGTGTGAGATATCACATATGTTTTCTATTTTTTCTAGTCTTTTGACTTTGTGTTTAATATTTCTTATTGTCTCATGTAGTCATTAACTATAATTTTAATTTTTACCTATCATAATTTTCAGGGAGTATTTTGCTTGGTTAATGTTTTGTGATTCTTGAGTTCTCTTTCCAATTCTTTTTTCCCTAGCTCTCATTTCTTTTCCATTTTTTCCTCTAGTATTCTCATTTAATTTATAAAATCATTTTAACTCTCCTTTTTTAAATATTGCTTTATCTCATCCAGGAATTCTGGTTGAACTCATCCCTGAACTATATTTTACTTTGAGGTTTTACTTGTGGATGTTTTGGAGTTATTTTTTTATTTTGGGTTTGGGTCTGTAGCTTCCCAATTACCACCAAAGTTTTTTGTTTTTTTTTTTTAGTTCATTTTCTAGACTTCAGACTTCATGGTAAGGCCAAGCTCTCTTGATTTCTGGAGAAAATATCTGCACCATACTGATATTCTTGTGGGTCCTGCTGCTACTTTTTTGGTGTATTTAGTGTGGTGATATTAGTAGATCTCAGGAACGGTTCAGACTGGGAGAACCTTCAGGGCTTCAAAGAGATCTGATCCAATGCAAAGTTTGATCACTGCTCTCCTGATCTGAGCTCTCCAAGTTCCTAACCTGAGTTTTCATTTGAGCAACACAACTGCTTGCTTACCTTTGGTCAGAAGCCCAATCAATGGTTGCTGGATTAAGCTACTCTCAACTAGTGCAGACCCTCTTCAGTTTCAGAGTGACAGAACTGCAGAGTCCCTTTTGATCTGAGATTCCTGCCTTGTTTATTTTGCTTCAGACTTCAGACTGTACTGGGGGCAAAACTGAGCCCAACTCGCTCTACTCCTGGGTCAGAGCTGCTGATTGTTTATGTACTTGCTCCTCACTCAGGATACACCCCAGGGCCCAGGACCACTCCTTACCCTGGATTATCAGTATTAGGTGAGTATTGTGTAATAGAACTGTCAGTTGGCATTTGTTTCTGATCCCTTCATGAGGTCCAGCCTCTCTGTTTGGGTCTAAAACTTCTTGCCCAGGTGTAAATTAACAAAGAGCTCCTGACTAGACCTTATATCCACTGTCCACAGACTACTCTGTCTTCCTTCCTATGCCAACCTGAGCCAGAAAATTGACATTTTTTTTCTTGGATTTACAAGTCAAGATTCAGTCTGGTGCATTTTCTAGATCTTTGTGGAGTAGTTATGGGGATAGAGTTGGCCATCTCCAGTCACCTCGACCCATATCTTGCCACTGGACCCAGATGACTCCAGAGGAGAAATTGAGACTGCTGACCTTGCATAGACCTCTCTCACTTAAATCCAATTCATTTACAAGTCATGGCATCCTCTTTTTGATGTCATGGTACTTTTCCAGAACAAAGGACAAACAACTTAGGGGAAGAACTCAGATGTCCTTTTTCCTGCTTCTTCTCTAGCTTTGCTTTTTTTTTTTTAATCTCTTTGTAAACAACAAGGTTCTTAAAATCTATGAGAACTCTGACACTGGAGCCCCTTCCTATATTTCCTAGGTTCAATATAGCTATCTTACATAACTTATGCAAATCATGTCTCATGTCTCCATCAGTATTACCTGATTATGTGAGATAAGTCAATCCAATAGCAAAACAAAAAAAAATGAAGACATAAAAGATATAAATAAAATGAGACAATTACACAGCAGAATCATTCTTTGCCCCATATAGAAAGTGATGAAACACTTTAAAAGACAATGGATTCTATAGAAATATTTCAGGAAAAAAATTAAGAAGGGATAAGGAAACTGTTCCTCAGCATAGTTGAATATGAGGAAATTTTAGTCCTCATACCTCCTTTATACTACTTTATCATGTTCTCATGGTCCAAAAGGAATATCTATTGTAGCCCCTTGAGGTTGTATTCACCTTGGCTACCATTCTATCTATACAGCTATCTCCACATGGATTTCGTGGTTTAGTACTACATTCTTTTCACTGTACCAAGCTTATTTCTTAGGTTATTACTTCTTTCCTGTCTTCCTTGTCTAGTTGCAACACCAGAATCTCTTACTTAGTAGATGAAGCCCCATGCACTTCACCTCTCTACTCAAACTGCTCAGGAATACTTCAGTATTCAATATTTCAAGTGTCACTCCATCTCCCTTCCTTCCTTTCTTCTATCTCTTTTCCTTGTGATTTTACCTGCTCTTCCCCTTCCAAATTCATAAAGTTCAAATGTAATCTCTAGTATTCTAATATTCTGAAACTTTTTCTCATTGAACAGTAGCTTCCTTGCTTTGGGATTTGAGGACTTGAATCTTCACTGTATGACTCCCACTAAGGACAACCCAACTCTATTACATCATTCATGACTCCCTGTGCCTCCCGTATCCTCCTCTGTCCTCTATTAGCTTGCCCACTACTATACTCAATCTAACCCCCATTGCTAACATCTCTTCTATTTCCAATTCCTCCTCCCTCTTGCACATATACATACACACATAGATATAAATAAAAGAGAATAAATGGTCAGGGGCCAATTATCTCACTTTTCCACAACTACCAGGAATTCACTGTGCACACTTATGGGTGACATCCACGGTGAACATGTTCTGGAGTCACTGTATCTGAATATGTTTTTGTTGTCACTTTTAATAGTGCAGTCCTAAATCATGGACAATATGACATTTAGATTCTTTAAGTCTTAAAAAAAGACTGATTTATAGGAAAAAACATCGTTAAGTTTAATTTTTGAAATAGAATCTAAAAAGCCTCTGAAAATCATAACTGATACTTAGATTTTGTTCATGGATTCAAGTCAGGTGTTCTCTCAGAAGAGCCTATTCCTGATTCACTGTGCTGTTCACATCCTACATTTGGAAGACATTTTATATTACACAGAAATGTTTGATCTTATGAAATCATGCAATGGATTTTCCTATCAATTATGCTTTCCATATTATGCTTAGTATATCTATTAATAAAACCTGGATTTTTCTATTTTTTCCCCTCTGCAAGCATAATTTATTGAGATGCAAATAGTAATATTAAAACCATCAACCATGCAAGTCAGTGTCTAAAAGAAGCATATCATTTATGGGTCACATGCATATGAATTTAGATACTCTATTTTCTAAATGTACATACATTAACTGTATACTGTAGTTCACCAGAAATTTAGAATTTCAGATGCAGAAAGCTGTCAAGGGATAGAGCGCTGATGTTTTGAAAATGAACTTTTCAGAGGCAAGGAAATTGGCAAATCAGAGTTAGTATATAAAACACATATGTCATTTTCTTCTCTCAACTAAATAGTCCCCAGTTATACTCATTAGCACCCTTTCCTTGTAGAATATTTTGGTTTCAAAGATGCTTTAATTTTAGCATTGGAATCAAAATTTTCCTTAAAGGAGGGAAGTTGTATTACAATTTCAAATACTTGTTTGGAAACAACAAAGCCACAATTTTCTCTTCAAGTTAATATCTATATTGACAAGATATTTACCTGTCCAGTCACTGTATTTTGCTATTCTCAAGGTTCTTACAGGAGAATGGACTTACCAGAATAAGATAAACATTGCAGAGTGTACAAAGAACACAGTTCCTGCAACCAAAAGACCTGAATTCAAATCCCATTGCCTACATTTTTTGAGTTATGTGGCCTTTAAAAATTCACTCAATCTCTCTGAGCCTCAGTTTCTTCACATGTCAAATTGAAGTGATAATACTTATACCAGCAGAGATACACCAAAGAAAGCATTTTTTTAAAAACCTGAACTGATATATAAATGTGAAATTGTATTATTCTTTTTTTTACCCCAGAAAAAGGAATAGTTTCTTTTAAGTGGGATTTGTTTCTCTTTTTGTATCTGTATCTCCAGTTTCTAGCACATGCCTGGAACATCTTAGACACTTAATAAATACTTACTGATCAATTCACTGATGGAACTAGGAGCAAAACAATCATTGACTGATTTACTGAACTAGGAGTAGTGGGTGGAAGTTACCAAGCAACAGACAACTTTAGGCTTCAATTAAAGAACTTCCCAGCAATTAGAACTAAGTGAAAAGGGCTGCATTTCCCTTCACTGGAAGTCTTTAAGCAAAGGCTGAATGACCACCTTTCAGAGATGATTTTGAGGGAATTCTTGTTTAGATAAGGAGTGGATTAGATGGACCCACGTCTCTGCCAGCTCTTTGATTCTGTGGCTAGGCTGGTTAGAGAGCGTTGAGACAAGTAATCTTTATCAGAGAAGACAAGCCAGAATTCCTGAAATGAAGGATCTGTGTTACTGAGCTATCTCTGGCTATCCCCCATCCTTGGAATGCTATCCCACCTCAACTCTGCCTACTGACTTCTCTGGTTTTTTTAAGTCCCAACTAAAATCTTGCAAGCCTTTACCAACTCCTCTTGATTCCCATGCCTTTCTTTGTCAATAATGTCCTATTTATCCTGTATGCGGCTCGCTTAGTGTGTATTTGTTTGCATGTTGTCTCCTCGTCAGATTGTAAGCTCCTCGAGGGCAGGGACTGTCTTTTGCCTCTTTTTGTATCCCTAGCACATAGCACAAGTGACTGGAGCAGAGTAGACAATATAATATTTAACTAATTTAATTATAATATTTAATATTAGGTAGACACTTAGTACTATTTATTGATTGGTTGATTTCTAGGTATGTTGTCCCCACACTTTGTGCCCACCCGTGAGTGGGCAGCCTTGTGCACTCTGCAAGCATTTAAGTTAATAGATTGTTTGGACTAGGATAATCAGTCCTTAAATAATCCTGTTAGCTGTAAATCAACCCTGCTGGAGCATAGGACTCTGCCTCAAGCGCAACATTTGTCTGAAACATTGTATCACATTCTTCAGCTTAACCAGAAAGAAGGAAGTTGTAATTAATAGTCCCAGGGGTGGTATCAGTAATATTTCTCAGGTGTTGGTCCTAAACTTAGACAGTACCCTGAATAATGCCTACTCTTCCTTCTGATTTCTAGATTACTTTTTGTGACAGCAGCATTCACTCACTCTCCCATGTTTATAACTTCGGGCTTTTCTTTGATTCTTCCTTTTCTCACATCAGTTACAAGGTTCTGGAATTCCTTCTCAGAAACGAGAAATCTCTGTGCTGACTGACACCAGCCTAGTTCAGGCTTTCAACCCGACCAACCTGGACTATTGTAGTAGCTTTCTTATTCTCCTGTCGCCTTTCTCCAATACATTCTGCTTTGTACCCACACTTGCAATTGGACTGACTTCAGTTTTGGGGGGGTGTTCTCTAATGATGGAAGTCTCCCTTTTCATACTCATTGGTTCATCAATCTTCCACCTCAGCTTACCAGAGACCATTTTATTTAAAAGCATACATCTAAAGCCTCCTCCGAAGGGGAGTGGGGGTAAAAAGATACTCAGTGTAGAACATGAATCAAGTATGAGACAGGTCATTTATTCCTATACACAAAAGAAATACTGAACACAGGAAACCCACAAATGCACATTAACAGTACAAGAGTCAGGAACTTAACATAACCGCTGTTACAATCTGATGGGAAGATGCTACTTAAACTTGATCAAAACATAACGAAAACTGTGGGATTACTTAGTAATTCATTAGACATTTTACATTTTGCCTCAGCTGCATACTATTACTCCACCCTAAACCCAAACCTCTGAATTTTTCATCTCAGTCATTGTCATAATCGAACCATCGTTGTATATGTTATAATGAACCATTTTTTTTTTTCATTCAGCCATGCACCTTTGGACTCACAAGCTTATCTCCAAGCCTGGAAACAACTGAAATGACACAAGTGAAACAAACCATTTAAGCATATTTATCTCTATTTATTAGATGAGTTTCTTAAACTTTTGTGCCATGTGGTATCGTGCAGGGTCATGTGGAAGTGTTCCATCTCCACTTGGAATTTTTCTAATTCCAGAGCAATTCTACTTTCAACAATGTCAATAGATGTATCAGAGTTCATTATTTCTTCACTGGGACTAGATTTCTAAGCTCATGGAAGTACAAAATACCTGAAACCCTTCATTGGTGGATGTTTTACAGTACGACATAGACGCCAAGAATTTCTTCTGACGTTGATTTGGGAATCTCCCTGAATGAAAAAGTGAGTTTCGTCAGTAAAAATTACCTTTTTTTCAAACTTCAGTACTCCAACCTTTATATTGTCTTGTCTTTTGTCTTTTCTCTTTATCGTAGCCACCAGCAGCCAGTTTTGTTTTGGTTTATTGTTTAAATTTAATAATTCTTTTTGTTCATCTAGTTTCTCAAAGCCTATTATCTGAGAATAACTCATCAAGCAACCAATTGCCTCTAAAGGTCTTTTCTTGTTTTCTGAGGATTCATTGTACTATTTTGAAGCAATAGTTTGTCAGTTCTTGGTATGGTTTTTCATTAAAAATTTCATTAAAAATTTTCATTAAAAATTGCATTTTCCTTTGTGCTTTGAGTTGGATTTGTCTTGTTTCATTGTGGGCTTGAATGACTCTTCTCAGCACAGTGGCCTATCTAGGTACCACTTGACTGATGTGGATTGCCTGCCCTGGATCAAGGATGAGCTGGGATAGGCGAGGAGAGAAGGGATTAATATGGGCTTGTCTTCCCCCACCCCCATCATGTAATACCCATACTCCAGAGGCAGGAATATCCTCCCTCAACCATCATAATTTCTTTTAGACCCCCCAACTAGGGGTGGGGGTGGGGTTCCCGCCACACCCCTACTTGCTGTGCTCCCCAGGCCCTTGAGGCCATTATATTTCTGGGACCAGAGAGGAAGGTTATTTTTCTTTCCCCAGCTTTGGGGATCAGTGACATACATTGCTATCTTACTGCTATCTAAATTGCCATCTTCCCTAATAGTTGACCCTGAGCTCATTAATCTGAGGTCTCCTGATCCCTCAATGGGGAAAATAGGCTTCTCATTTCTCACATTTATTGCCTCCTTACCCCTACTCTGGGTACTCTGGGGACAGTTCTGTTTGGCTCTAGTCTACCATTTCATCTTCCATCTCAATGGGGTAAGTAAAGGAAGTACCCAAAATGCAATAAAAATTAATTATGGGACAAGTGGTTTATTCCCATACAAAAAAGCAAATGTGAACAAAGTAAATCCTAAAATTATAGTCACTTATCACTACTGGGTCAATCAGTTGTGCAGCTAGTATTTAAACCTTGTTGGGTCACAGTCTCTATGCAAGACGAAAATTATATTTCACCTCCACTGAGAGCAGTCCAATCAAACACCAGATGGAATCATCTTTCCAGACCCCGCCCCTTTCCCCCTACAGTGTTTTCTTTGTTGCAAACTCAATCCTGCTACTTCTGCTGCCATTAAAATCATTCTGGTAAATGCTTGCTGCTGATAATTGCAGGCCTTCCAGGACATTTCAGTATCCCCAAAGACAATGCTAAAGGAGAGGAAACACAAAGCTAAGTGCCTCTTGTACAAGCCTGGCTAGTTATGCTCCACTTGGAGAATGTGGTGCTCTGAAGACCCCGGCCCTGCCATTGTGCTGGGAGTAGGGAAGACTCCTTTTTTCAACCTGACTAGAGTCTCATCTTGTCTTGATGATTGCCTCCAAGCACCCATCAATCAGAAGCTGCTTATTTTCCTGCCCTGGTATAGAACTCTGTGTCATCAGCTTTCCTGGCTCAGAAACTAATTGGGCGAACTCAATTCAGTAATGAGTCATACATAGCCACAAATGGACAGAAGATATCTATGCATAAGCAAGTTTCCAATCAATTTCTAGAGGACAATTAAAGAATATCAGTGCATGCTCCAGAAGCAGGGAGATCCATGCACTTGACTGGAATGCTGTAAGGAGGATGTCTTTAGTAAGTGCTATATTTGACATGCTTGACTTTCATACATAGCTGCTGTAGTATTTCTTTTTTTAAAATTTCTTTTAATTCATGTAATAAAACAAGCATTTCTATAACATAGTATAATAAAAATGATTGAACAAGAAACTACAAATCTATTACATACAACTTGCTATTCCTTTTAAATATATCATAAAGTTATGATGTATGTTTTTTCTCCCCTTCCCCCCCAGATGGCTACCATTAAACACAAATAAGCATATATTATATATACACACATATATGTATATATACATATGTGTGTGAAATTATTCTATATATGCTTCTATGGATCAGTTCTTTATCAGTTCTTTCTTTGGATGTAGAAAATATCTTTCTTCATATGTCCTTTATTGCTAATTTTGGTATTTATAATAGTTTTGGTTTGCTTTTTTTGTTGTTGTTGTTGTTGTTTTGGTGAGGCGATTGGGGTTGAGTGACTTGCCCAGAGTTACACAGCTAGTGAGTAATATGTGTCTGAGGTCAGATTTGAACTCAGGTCCTCCTGACTCCAGGGCCCGTACTCTATCCACTGTGCCACCTAGCTGCCCCTTATAATGGTTATTTCTAACAATCACTGAAGGACCATAAAGGGGATACCACTAGAGGGTGTTATGCTTAAAATGATTGACTTTCCCTCATCAATAGCTGTTGTAGTTGTTATAACAGTTATTGAAGGATGCGTTTTAATAGCTACAATTTTTACACATTTCTTTGGAGTAATATAAATTCTTAAAACTATAGAATTAAAAATGCAATGAAACACATGAGTGTGTCATGAAAACCAGAAATCATCTCACAGAGAACTAACTAAACTTGGGAAACCAGTTCAGTTTGGTTTTATCTGACCAAGATTATACACTTTAAGTCAGCCTTTTGTCAGTAGAAGAATACACACCTAGCCTTTCCTGTCACAAAAGAAAACCATATCAAAACTGTTGCTTGTCCCAAGTAATTTGTAAACCACTTTCCCTAAAATTGAATCACTGCAGGCAACAAAGAGAAGAATGTTATCACCCAGAGAATATCTAACAAATCCCTTTAGGATTAGCTTCTATCTACATACTCTGAAGGGAATACTACAATCCTCAAACAAGGTAAAAATAAGATAAATAGGACTTGGATTCAAAGTAGCCTCAATAAATTGGTGAGTAATCAGGGAGAAAAATAGAATGAAATTTGTTAGGAATCACTACAGAGTAGGGGGTATACAAAGCCTAGGAGCACAAAATAAGGTGGGAATAAGTGTTACTATGACATAAAAGTCTAGGAGTAGTAGATAAGAAGTTGCTAACAAGTCCAGAAAATAGCACTGCAGTTAGGAAGACATAGGGAGACAGTTTATGGAAATACAAATATAGATATTGTATTATGTGAAGATGGTAAAAAATGTCTTGCACATGAAAGACAATGAATGTTGAATTTAATTGAACAATTGCTGAATAAAAATTTTAAAAAATATTTATTGAGTACCTAGTCTACAAGGTATAGAAAAAGAATAAGATTTGATCTCTGCCCTCAAGGAATCTGCAGTCACAGGCTTCTCAAAACATGCATTTTTGACTTTAACATTTTCATAATCATTTAAATAACAAGACAAAATATTAAATGGTTAAATACAATTATTTGCTTTAGCAACTCAGAGAAGGAGGAGGTTAATATGAAAAAGAGGGATTAGGAAAAGCTTCATGGGAGAGATGTGACTGAATCCAGACCTTGAGCAATAGGTAAGATTTGTAAGGGAAGAGAGGAGAGGAGAAAGCCTGTTTGACAGCAGAAAATTGCTGAACAAAAGGCAAAAAGTCAGGAATAAGCAAGATGTACTTGAGGAAAAACTGGGAAACTGGCCTGGCAGAGACAGTTTTTATGGAAGAGAGAGAAGGAAAATAAAAAAAAATTTTTCACAAGATCAAAGAATTTCAGAGATGGAAGGCAGGTCAAAGGTCATCTGGTCTAGCACTTCTCAAACTGTGGGTCCCAACACAGTTTAGGAAAACTAAAGGGGTGCCAAGTGGAAAAAGTTTAAGAAACTTTAAGAGAGTTTCTTAAACTTTTTCTATTCACAGCCTTTGTTGGCATTTTGTGGCTTGAAGGCATGTGCATTACAAAGTGCACATGCTTTGTGTTCAGAACCAAAGCTGCAGTGAAGTTATTACTGCAAAAACAAACACTGCCAGGAACTCCTTGGACTCATTACTTGTTTGATTTTGAATTAATTTTTGGTTGTTAGGCATTTAGAAACCTTTTACTGTTGCCAAATTTTTCATGACCCCATATGGGGTTATGACCTGCAGTTTAAGAAGCACTGATCTAGTCCAATTGTACTTGACTAGAATTGTACTCCATAGCATGGCATTTCATCTAGTCATCTAGACTTCCAGGAATGGGAACTAACTGTATACTATTTCACCTTTGTAAAGCTATAGTTGATAAGAAATTTTATAAATTATATCAATTATAATTTGTTATAATATAATTTCATATAATTATAATTATTGTTTTAGATAATTTTAATGTAATAATTATTTTATATAACTATAATATAATTTTATAAATTATATCAAAATGCAATTTGATTCTTAACACCTCCTACTCACTTCCTCTAGTACTGTCCTCTGGAACCAAGAAGCCTAATTCATCTTTTGCCACTATGGATCTTCTGATATTGGTCATGTTCTCACTAAGCCTCTCATCTCTAGATGACCAATCGTAGTTCCTTCGATCAACCCTGTTTTGGCATGATTTCAAGTCCCCTCACCGTTCTAGCTCCCTTTCTCTGGTTGTGCTACAGCTTGTCAATATCTTTCCTTAGATGAGATGTGCAAAAGTGAATGCAAAGTTAGTGGGGATGGTGTTTGTTGCACAGAACCTTAAATAGTAGACTGAGGAATTGGGATTTTCATCTATACACAAAAGTCAGTAATTCAAGGTTTGTGAGTAGATCATATTAAGTAGTTCAGTCAGTGTATGATATAGATGAAAGCAGTGTTTTAGGTAGATTAACCTGGCAGTGTAAGACTTAAGAGCTAGTAAACTTAATGTGCATATTAGTAAACAATAGAATGGGTTACTGGGAGGTTATAGAATGTTTTTCTCGCAAGACTTTTACAATAGGATTATTTTTAGTTTAAAATTATTTAAATGTGTTTCTTCCTGAAAGCAAGAAGATGGATAGGATGGTGACTTGGGGTCCTTTTTAGGTCTAAGATTCCCTGGATCTGTAACATTTTGAAAAAAGGAATCCTCTGATCATTCACAGAAGCAAGGATCTCCATAACTATATCTATGATGTTTTTTTTTTTAAGTCGATTAGGAATCTTGCAAAAAATATTAGTAATATATAGCTACTAAAGGTGTGAGCTTTCTTATTTGATATTAAATATGTAATCTGCTACTTCTTTTTCTTAACCTACAAATGAAATACTATTTGTGTAAATAGACATTATTTCATTGACAGGCCTCTGAAGAAAGTAATCCTGACTATACATACAGTAGCAGTCAGAATTTTATCCTCTGTGGGAACGAAGTGAGAGTAAATCACAAGTGTTATGTGTAGGCAGGAATTGTCAATGTCAGTCAAACCACAAATGAAGACATTTTAAATAAGTATTGCCTATTTGCAATTGACAATCCCATGCCTCCTGGGAAATTTCAGCAAAGAGCTGGAGTTATATTCACTTGATGTTACTTGGATTTTAAAAGCTTCTAGTTTTTATAACCACAGGTGACACATGTCTGTCCCCAATGAAAACTTTGTGTCTAGGTACAGATTTTGGTTGAGGCTCTAAATGGGCTGAACATCCAACCATGCCATTTTTTTTTCAAATATTTGAAAGGTAAAAGAATAACTGGACTTATTTTTCAGCCCTAGAAGGAAGAATCAAGAGCAAAGAATGTTCCTTACAGAAGTGGATTTGGGTTTAGCATAAGAAATTACTTCCTTATAATTAAATCTATCCAAAAAGGGGATGGGCTGCCTTAGGAGAAATTCAATTCTTTGTTACTAGAGGTCTTCAGTTGAAGATTATATGATGATTTGCTAATGATGTTATAGAAAAGACTGATTCATCCTTCCAGTAAAAGCTGAAATAAATATGTTCTGAGGTTTTAGCCAACTCTGAAACCATGATTCTGTGAAATTTATCTTTTGCTTGTGTGTAGGGAGAAGAGCAAAAAATAGACTATGCTATTTAAGTCACATATAATATCCCATCAATATAGTACAAGCCAAAAGACCTTTTCTTTATGTGGCTTATGTATCTATTGCTATATACCTTGTTAGAAATTAAAATGCCTTAGTATTATTATGAAAATAATTTTCACTTTGCAGACCCCAGAAAGGGTTACACAGACCCCTAGGGTCCCAGACCACACTTTGAAAGCCACTGGATTAGAAGAAAGTGATGCATCTCTAGGATACCTGAAGGCAGGAGCTAGAAAAGAGTGACTCCACTCACATGAAGGTGGGGACTACAGAGACAGAGGACTGTAGTTTTCCCTTTCAGTCAAATACCTCTCACTTCCCACGCACTATGAGGTTATGCTTGCTCACTGAGGGTAGAGAATTGTATGGTTTCATCTTTATAACCTTAATGAGTTGCACTTAATGGGTACATAGTTGTTGAACTGAATTAATACAGTGTTAATATCTACCCTTTAGGATAACAGGGCTTAGAAAAGGCATGTGTGGACATTCTTTGCCGATTCCAAATGATCTAATATTAGATAGCAATACCTCACCCAAAATGGAAAGATGACTTTTCAGTAATTCTCAGTAAACAAGATCTGATTGTGCAATGTCCCCAAAACTGAACTAATGATAACTGAGAAGACTTTTATAAACAAGTACCATTATCTGGGCTATGTGTATGTTTTGATGTTCTCATTCATTTCTAGGCTATATTCTATCTTTCCTCTACCATCCTGAAGCATAGGGTTATGATTTAGTTTTTCATCAAGTCTCACTCCAGCCTTGGAATTCACACATTGGAAATGTACCCTTCCCTTGTGCCCTCCCCTTCTAACTGGATAGCTCCTCCCAGAGCCTCCAATTATGGAGGGCACTCATGTCTCATTCTTTTCCCGGCTGCACTAGGGACTTTTCCTACCACGTTTTCTCCTCCCTTCCCACACTGAGTACCTTTGTTCTATACCGGGTAGATGAAAAGTAATCTCAGAAGGAAGGCATTAACAGTGGGGTGGAGTGAGGGAAGAGAGAGGGAAAGGAAGGGAGGGCCCAGGAGAAGTTAACTTGGAGAAGGTGACCTAAGAAAGTGAGCATTATTTTCCCTTTGTACCTCTAAACAAGAAATGCAAATGTGGTAGAAGAATATAAAGGCATACTTGGATATGGAAGTTTAAGTTCCAGACCACATCAATAAAGTGAATGTTGCAATAAACCTAATCACATGAATTTTTTCATTTCCAGTTCATATAAAGTTATGTTTGCACTATACTATAGTCTATTGTGTGAAAATACTATTATGTCTCAAACAACAATGTACTTATCTTAATTAAAAAATATTTCATTGCTAAAAAAAAAAAAGTGCTAACCATCATTTGAGACTTCAGTGAGTAAATCTTTTTGCAAGTGGAAGGTCTTGACTTGATGTTGATAGCTACTGACTGATCAGGGGGGTAGTTGTTGAAGCTTGGGGTGGCTGTGACAATTTCTTAAAATTAGACAACAATGAACTTCACCACATAGAGGGACTCTTCACTTAAACACTTAGAGGCCATTGTAGGGTTATTAATTGGCCTAATTTCAATATTATTGTGTCTTGAGAGATAGGGAGGCCCAAGGAAACGGAGAGAGACAGGAAACAGCTGGTCAATGAAAGTTGGAATACAGGGGCAGGTAGGTGGCTCAGTAGATAGAGCACTGGCCCTGGAGTCAGGAGGATATGAGTTCAAATCTGGCCTCAGACCAAACACTTGGCACTTAATAGCTGTGTGACCCTGGGCAAGTCACTTAACCCCAATTGCCTAAAAAAAAAATGTTTTTAAAAAGTCAGAACACATAACATTTATCAATTAAGTTCATTGTCTTATTCGGGCATGTTTTGTGGAACTCTAATACAATTAACAATAGTAACATCAAAAATCACTGATCACATATCATCATAACAGATATAATAGTAATGAAAAAGTTTGAAACATTGTGAGAATTGCCAAAATGCAACACAAAGACACAATGTGAGCACATGCTTTTGGAAAAATGGCACCAATATACTTGTTCAACACAGAGTCGCCATAAACCTTGATTTTGCAAAAACAAAACAGTCAATATCTGTGAAGTACAACAAAACAAAGCACAATGAAATGAGGTATGCCTGTATATGAGTTAGAAAAAAGTCCCTATGTTACATCATGTTAATGATCATAGGAGTTCTGAATGCTGCTGACATTCAAAAGAATATACTGCAACAGTGAACGAGAAGATGACATTATGGAAGGTGATTAAAAAAAACAACCCCTTGAGTGAAGTTTGCTTTGGGATTAGATTTGAATGTGTGTGTGTGTGTGTGTGTGTGTGTGTGTGTGTGTGTGTCTCAGGTTGCCTTGCTCAGGCAAGAAGATTTTAACAAAGTGAAAGTGAGATCCTTAAGGGAAATTTGTTTTTATATCTCTAGGACCTTGCATAGTACCTGGAGTATGGAAAGCACTTATTAAACTGAGCTGAAGTGAAATAAGAAAAACACAAACTGGTATTAGGATGTTTTCAAGAGAATAAATTAGAGATCCTTCTGAGGACACTATTCATTCAACCTTATGTCCTATACTATCTTCACCTTCATTTATACTTTTCTCTAGAGCTACATTTCATCTTATCTCAATATCTTATCTTCATTGCCCTGATGACAAGTTAATCAATAAAGCAATCAATAAACATTTATTAAGCATCTACTATGTTCCAGGTATTGTGCTATGTTCAGTCTACTTATTTAAAAGCTTAGAAGAGAATTTGATAAATTCCAGGGCAGCTAGGTGGTAAAGAGGATGGAGTGCTGGGCCTGAAGTCAATAAGACTTCTGTGGTCTGGCCAGGTCTCTATGAGAACCTCACACTATACTGACCTTGGGCAGGTCCACTACCCTTAGGCAAGTGAGCGCTGATCAGGCCTTACTGAGACAGCTTCATTGCTTAAGTATTCAGCACCTGCTTTGAGAGGTCCAGATGTATTAATAAGTATATTTTTACATGGAGAATAGATATGAGATTTTCTTGGTACGGAAAGACTCCTTGTTGAAGAAACTCCCTATATCAATGCAAATAGGAATCTGCTATACAACTCATTGTCTTGGCCTGCAGTAAATGGTTTTCTAATCTGTGTCAGAGGTGGTCATTGAGTCCACTTCTTCTTGACTCTGAGGTCAGCCTTCCAGTTGGTACCCCATAATGCCATGTATTATAGATGCGTACACATTTATGTATATACAAATATATATACACATATATGTGCAGATTTTTACATACACACATACATGTTCATTCATCCATATACATAAATGTTTGTTGTTCAGTTGTTCAATCATGTCCAACTCTTTGTGACTCCATGGACCATAATGTGCCAGGCCCTTCTCTCTTCCACTCTCTCAAAGTTCATGTCCATTGCTTCCATGACACTATCTATCCATTTCATCCTCTACCACCCCCTTTTCCTTCTGCCTTCAATCTTTCCCAACATCAGGGTCTTTTCCAATGAGCCCCATCTTCTCACTCTGTGGCCAGAGTACTTAAGCTTCAGCTTCAGTATTTGACCTTCTAGTGAATAGCCTGAATGAACACAGACATAGTCATGTAAATGAAAGTTAGTATAGTGGTAGAGAGCCTCATAGTCAAGAAGAACTAGATTCAAGTTCCTCTTCTAACACACGTTAGCTAGCCTAGCAATGCCCTAGGCAACTCTCTAAGACTGTACTTTGCACAGAAACTACTAACCTGCAACATAGAGGAAGTTTCTCTCTACCCTCACAGTTCTGGTATATGCATGCATCCATGTCTGTATATATGTATATATGTATATATATATATATGTATGTATGTATGTATGTATATACATGCATATATAATGTGTTACATATCTTTATATATGTATACATATATTTATAAAAACTTGCACATATACTATCTATATAGACACACACATTATAATTCTTCTAATTCATTTATTCTAGGTAAAATATTTTACCTCAACAAGGCCCCTGTTCTTAAAGAACCTACTTATTCTTCTAGTGAAAACAAGATGTTTTCCAGAAGACTTGGAATCTAGCTAAAGGAAGTGGCTTAATGGGTATGTTAACCAGATCAACAGATGTTATTGGCCTTTCAGGAGTAGATCCAAGAGGAATTACTGTCATGTAGTGGTTGTTCTCATTATCAATAATTTTTTCTTCTCCTTTAGCACATGGAGCCACAGTCTATACTCTTGTCAGTCAAATTCCATTCTTTTTTCTGGACCAGCAGCCCAAACGGTAACATGAGATGGACCTGGAAGCAGGAGAGACTTGTTTTTGAATTCTGACTCTGGCATTCCCTAGCTCTCTGATCACGGACTGGCAACCTACTTGTGCCTAGATTTAATTATCAAGGAAAATGAAAATACCTAGAGTACTCACTTCACAGGTCCCCGAAATCATCATATGAGATGATTTATGTAAAGCACTCTCTAAATCTTTAAATACTACATAAATATCAAACACTATTAAAGGTGAGATAATATCATACTTTGCATAATCCTCTCTCTCTTCTAACAATCTTTCTATCACAAGAACCATTCCCTCAACCCTAAGCAATACATCAGTCAGTGCTGAGTGTGCATTGTGGACCAGTCACTGTTTTAACCTTTGGGGACACAAAAACAAAAAGGAAACTGTGCCTGCTCTCAATGAGTTTACGTTTTGTTTGTTTGTTTTTTGAGTTTACATTCTAATGGTGGAGAAAATGTGAGTACAACTAAGTAAATGCAAAATATATGCAAAGTAAGTAGTGGTAATGACAGAGGAAATTAGCAGTTGGAGGAATCAGGAAAAGCCTCTTGAAAGAGGTGGCATTTTTTTTTTTTTGGTGAGACAGTCAGGATTAAGTGACTTGCCCAAGGTCACACAGCTAGTAAGTGTCAAGAGTTTGGTTTGAAGTCAGATTTGAACTCAGGTCCTCCTGACTTCAGGGTCAGTGCTCTATCCACTGCACCATCTCGCTGCCCCAAGAGGTGGCATTTATGCTGTAATTTGGAGGAAGTTAGAGAATCTAAGAGATAGAAATGAAGGTAAAGTTCATTATGGGAAGGTGGAATGGTTCTTTCATTACAGACATTACAGGCAAGGAAACAATGAGAGGAGGTGGAAAGCTACAAGAAAGTTTTTCTGAAACCTAGTGTCCATGAGGGGTAACAAGGAGGTGTAGTGAGCCTGGAAATATGTATAGGCTGGAGTCAGATTGTGAACAACCTCAAATGCCAAATGAAGGCATTCAGATTTAATTCTCGAAACAATTGCAGAATTAGTGGAGTTTCTTGAGGACAAGAGTGATGTGGTCAAGTCTGTACTTTATTAATATCATTTTTGTCACTTGTGGAGAGGATGGAGTAGAGAAGAGAGAGTCTTGAGTCAGGAAGAAAAATTAGGTGACTATTACAAATAGTCAAAGTCTGGCACATAGTAAACACTTAATACATGCTTTTAATTCATTCATTCATGGTAAGAGGTCTGAAGGTCATTTGAGAAGAGAGAAAGTGACCGAGGTGATAAATGTAAAAGGAGGTAAGAATCAACAAGACTTGGCGCTTGATTGGTTGTGGCAGGTGAGAGACAGCAAGGAGTCAGAAACAACTTCCAGTTGTTGTGAATCAGGGTGACTGTAAGGGTTAAGTCCCCTTCAAATGGACATTCATACTTATCCTTAATCTTATGGCATAGCTCCTCTTAAGGCCACCTGCCACTCACCTTCCTTCTTTTTCTCATTAGGCAATGTCTAGTTTGGACATGATCACAACCATTGTGAGGGAAAGGGTTTGTTCTACTTGCTGAGATTTCACTCAGGGATTATAAATTATTGGCAGCACATTCAGCTTTGTAATTCTCAAGATGGGGGGGTGGAGGAGGGGAAGACAGTGCTGGAAGGAGAATACAAGAAATTTAAGGGTGGAGATATAGAATCCTTCTCAAATCCCGCATCTGAAATTGCATTTTTTTTTTTTGGTCATTGACTGTAATATAATATTCTCCCGAGAGACACATTGGATTTATATGAAAGCACAATACATTTTATTAGGAGCACCTGCATGCTTTAAGCTTCACTGAATGGTGAGTTTTGCCAGAGGAAAGATTGAACCACCCAGCCTCTCATGAGTACTATGAACCAGATTTTCCATGGAGGGCTTATCAAATGTGAAATTAACAGAAAGACAATTTCCAAAGCTTTGAGTGGAAGGCAGGTGCAGCTTTTGGAAAATATATTATTTTTAAGTATGTATTCTGCCCCATAAGTTGCCTAGATATCAGACAATACGTGGACACCATGGACAGTGAGCACATTTAATTGAATGTAGACTTGAGTACTCTTCCATCAAAACTAAGACACTGAAAAATTGAAGACATTGAGACATATAGAGGTGAATTGACTTACTTAACATCCTAAGCAGACAGCGCCAGAACTTGAGATCAGGTCTTTTGAATTTGAATCCCTGTCCAGTGGTGGAGAACCTGTAGCCTCAAGGCCACATGTGGCCCTCTAGGTCCTCAAGTGCAACCCTTTGAATGAGACCAAACTTCACAGAACAAATCCCTTTAATAAAAGCATTTGTTCTGTAGAACTTGGACTCAGTGCAAAGGCCACACCCAAGGACCTAGAAGGCCACATACAACCTCAAACCCAAAAGTTCCCCACCCCTTCCTATACCATGCTTTCTCTGAACCTCTAGAACAAGGCTTCATAGATCATTAGCACTCCATCCAGGATCTAGGGTGGGAATTTAAAGGTCACTAACAGTGCACTTGGAGCCTTAAGGAAGAAGGCATCTGGTTGACCAGTAGAGGTGCTTGAGAGTGTGATGGGACCAAAGGAGCCTAAGCTACCAAGCCAAGGCTCTAGTGGCCTCTGAGGGGAGAAAGAAGGAAGAGGACTTCCAAGTTCCTGCTCAGGGATAAGAGAAGGAGGGAAAGAAAGGAGGGAGGCCCAGTCTAGCCCCTGCTTAAGCTCTGGTGTGCCCTGTGCCCCTGGGGTTCACAGTTTTTAAGGGTGGGGACATAAAGGAAAGAAGGAGGAGAATCACCAACTGCTCATACTCCATATCACCCCACGATAGGCTAGGTCAGGCCCAGGCCCCTCCTGTCCTTGGAGGAAGCTGCTGTTCTATGCTCCACAGGGGAGATGATTTCGGGGCCCCTTTCCTATTCAGTTGTTCATCCTGAGTGGCGAGATCAGGGGCCCGTAGTCCTGAGTGAGCTAAAGGCAATTTCACACAAAGCCAAATGTTAATAATCTGTATGAAAGAATAGTCATGTGGGAGTCAGGAAACTAAGATTCGAGTCCGTGCCCTGACACTTACTCTGGGCCTCTTTTTCCTCTTCTGTAAAATAAGGGTGTTGGACAAGATGGTTTTAAGGTAGCTTCCAGCTCTAATTTCTGCCATGATACTTGAAGGGTATTTTTCCTAATTAATTCATTTATTTTTAGTTTTCAACATTCACTTCCACAAGATTATGAGTTTCGAATTTTCTCCCCGTCTTGTCCCTCTCCCCACCCCAAGATGGCATGCATTCTGAATACCCCTTCTCCTAATCTACCCTCTCTTCTATCTCTCCCCCCCTTCTCTTATGCCCTTCCCCTTCTATTTTCCTGTAGGGCAGGATAGATTTCTATACCCCCTTTCTGGTATTTCTTATTTCTTAAAGGGTATTTTTTTCCACTATTGGAGGGAATGGAAGTATGGAGAAGAGGTAGAAAGTAGAGGGTGGTGGTAAAAAATTTCCCCAATCTTTTGTTGTAAATCTTACCTATCTATCCCTAGCCTTGAGAAACAAATGATTTGTATGCCAGGTATAAAGAAATAACTGATCTTAGTACCTAGTTAATGAGAAAAATTAGTATATTAGGAAGCCATGAGATATCAGGCTTCCTTGTCCCATAGATAGCCTCCTAACTAAAATCTTGTTACCCTGAGGTCTCTGTATAGGCATCCAGGTGTTATCTTCCTGCCCTTACTCCCAGTGATGGTATTTTTTTTTTGTGGTCTTTCATCTGGCCATAGCTTGTAATGCTGGACCCAGGGGTAAAAATTCCTAGTTATGGCTCTTTTAAAATGACTTAAGACTTAGGACAAATGGGAGTATTTTCAATTCAATTTTGTAAGAGTTTTGAAAAGTGGGTTGGAGTCAGATGGTGGAGGACTTTAAATGACAAGTTGAAGAGATTGTATTTTATTCTGCAGGAAATGGGGAGCTACTAAAGATTTTTGAGCAAAAGAACCGATAATCTTGACAACTGTGTAAAGAATGGATTGGAGAGGGAAAAAAATAGAAACAAAGAGATGAATTGGGTGCTTATTACAATCATCTAGAACAAAGGTGATACAGACCTGAACAAGTGGAAAGGTCATATAAATGGAGAGAAGGGAACAGATCTAAGAGATGTTATGGAGGGAGAATGGACAAGACTTGGTAAATGATGTAATATGGTTTGGGGAGAATTGAGGAGAGAAAGAGTCAAGGAAAACTATTTTGATGTGTGGAGACTGCAAAAGTAAGGAATGAAAACACTATCAGTAATCTAGATGCTAGATTATGAATTAGCATTTAATATGGAAGCATGTGAGTGAAAGCCCCTTCAGACATGGATAAGTTTCATCTTCACATAAAACAGCCAGGGCTTAGCTTGCATTAGATTACCTCATGTCCTCTCTATAGGAGGGATTTAATGTTTAATAACTGGGAAATTCCAAGCACCCCAAGCTATTTTGGTAGTTGTCAGGCAAATAAAACCATCACCAGGTTTAGATACAAGTCTTCAGATATGAAATTTTCAAAAGCATATTGAATCATTATTATATACAAGGGCAAAATCTCTGATAGAAGGGATGAGGTCTTATACAAGAAAGAGGGTTTTTTCAGTTCAAGTATTGTGGAAACACAATCAGGATAACACAAGATTTAGCTGCTTCTACATTAAGGGACCGCAGGGCATGGAATATAATATTCCAGAGGGCAAAGGAGATAGGATTACAACCAAGAATCACCTACCCAGCAAAACTGAGTATAATTCTTCAGGGGGAAAAATTGTCATTCAGTGAAATAAAGGACTTTCAAGCATTCTTGATGAAAAGACCAGAGCTGAATAGAAAATTTGACTTTCCAATACAAGACTCAAGTGGAACATGAAGAGGTAAACAGGAAAGAGAAATCATAAGAGACTTATTAAGGTTGAATTGTTTACATTCCTGCGTGGAAAGATGATATTTGTAACTCATGAGACCTTTGTTAGTATTAGGGTAGTTGGAGGGAAAAATTGTATGTATGTATATAGATATAGATAGACAGAGAGAGGGAAAAATTGTATGTATGTATATAGATATAGATAGATAGATAGATAGATAGATAGATAGATAGATAGATAGATAGATAGATAGATGGATAGATAGAGGGCACAGGGTGAATTGAAGATGAAGGGGTCATATCTGGAGAATAAAATTAAGGGGTGAGAGAGGATTATACTAGGAGAAGGAAAAAGGGAGAGATAGAATGGGGTAAATTATCTCACAAAAAAAACAGAAAAGAAAAGGCTCTTACAGTGGAGGTGAAACAGGGGAAAGTGAGAGGGAATGAGTGAATCTTATTCTCATAGGATTTGACTTAAGGAGGGAATAATATACACACTCAATTGGGTATGGAAATCTGTCTTACCCTACAGGAAAATAGGAGTGGAAGGGGACAAGAGAGTAGGGGGATGATAGGAGGGCAGATTAGGAAAGGGGTAATCAGAAGCAAATACTTCTGAAGAGGGACAGGGTCAAAAGAAAGAATGGAATAAATGGGGGGGCGGGACAGGATTAAGGGAAATAGAGTTAGTTTTTCACAGCATGTCTACAATGGAGGTGTTTTGCATAACTGCACATGTATAGCCTATATTGAGTTGCTTGCCTTTTTCAATGAGGGTGGGTGGGGTGAGAGGAAGGGAGAAAATTTGGAACCCAAAGTTTTAAAAACACATGTTTAAAAAAAAATGTTTTCACATGCAACTGGGAAATAAGAAATACAGGAAATGGGTTACAGAAATCTATCCTGCCCTACAGGAAAATAGAAGGGGAAGGGGATAAGAGAAGGGGGGAAGAAATAGAAGGGAAGGCAGACCAGGGGAAGGAGTATTCAGAATGCATGCCATCTTGGGGTGGGGGGAGGGGCAAGATGGGGTGAAAATTTGGAACTCAAAATCTTGTGGAAGTAAATGTTGAAAACTAAAAATAAATAAATTTATTAATTAAAAAAAAGAAAAGAAAAACAAAAGAAAAAAAGAAAGGGGTTTTTTTGGGGGGGGAGGAAGTGGGGATAGAGGAAGAGTAAACCTATGGACACTAAATAGCTGGGATTTCTCTGTCCTTTATTCTAAAGATTTTGGTACCTGGGGCTAAGAATCTCCTACTCTGGAGATAAGAAGCCTCAGCGGCCAGACTCTGAGAGAAAGAGTAAGGATTTTTTCTGACTTTTTAAAGAGCTAGATAAAAGAGTATGGAGATACCCCACCCAAAGATTTCATCTTAGCAAGAAGCTAGTGGTGGTGGACACTGTTTGGCAGTGTCGAATGGAGCAGCATCCTGATGAGTCCTGTGGAATAGTGTCCAACAGAAGTGATCAGACTAGCGAGGAGTAGTTCCATGCATCAGAGATTGCAAGACTGGTATCAATCAATGGGAGCTACTCCCACTCATCAATAGAGGACAACAATCATAGATCCTAAAGCACTAAAAATATTACTTATCCCTCCATGCTTGTGCCCTAGCCATATTGGGAAATATTGTTATCCTACAAGATCCAAGAAGCCTTAATACTTCATCAGGACCCTCTGCCCCTCTGATTACAGGGTAGAGTCATGACTTCTAAGGTTCCATTTAAGAAGGGGGCAAAGGACAGAGATGTCCTCATTTCCCACCCAGCTACCCTCCATTTAGACTGTTTCCACTATGCCTCCATGCCAAGAAACTCCTTGCTTTTCAGATGCTTTTTGTGTTGTCTTCCCTAATTAAATCTTCCTTTAGCACTTAGCAGAGTACCTGGTCCATAGTATTAACTTAATAAATGTTTATTGATGATTGACTGTAAGCAGCTCTCCATTCATTTTCTATTTGTGATCACTATTCTCACTAATGCTTGTGGGATACTGTACCAAAGGTTTATGGAGCTGATGTTTTATTGCTACTTTTCTTACAATGTCATTTTACTAAATGTTTTTGCCTTCAACTAATTGTGTCTGTTAGTGGACTACTGAAGGTGAACAGATTGTTGGAAGCTCATGGTGGTATGGATACACAGAGCACCACAAACAAAAACATGAGAATCCTCAATATAAATGTTAATTAAGTGACTGAAGTATTGTTTTAAGTGACCTGGGACAGTTTTATTACCATGAAGCACAGCACTTCCGGGATACAACCTACATATGCAACTTTCTTGGTTGCCAAAAGTTCTAGTATTCTAAAACTGAGTTTCAGAATCACCTTTCCAGGCATAATGATGACATTTCAAATGGAGATGTTAAGACTTGATGCTGCTTAAAGCTTGATCCTGCCCCAAATGTCAAGATCAACCTCATTTCCTTGACCCAACTGAGAAATCACATCTACCTGAGAATTTGCTTTTCTCTGTGGAATCAACTAGTTCTCAGTTAGCTCCAGATATTGAGGAAACAGGCTCTGATAACTTAAAAGAAAACAGTGACAGTAACTACAGTGATCATTTAAGTCACAGCTCATCTGCCTCAATGAATGAAGAATTACTTGATACACTGGATTCTCCTGAGACCATGCCTGATATTTTAATATCCTCTCATGATAAAGTCTTTGATAAATTCATTGAGGGTCCCAACCCACAATATGAATGGTGTCTCCTGTGCAACAACTGCAAATGCAAAAACATTTTAAAATATTTTTAACAATGAGAGAAAAATAGTCATTTTTATGTCTATTTCTTTGGACTTCTTAAACACACAAGTTCCAGGAGTCAGGAGACTTGGAGTATAGTCCAGGCTTCATGACTCACTAAGTTAGTGACTTTGGACAGCTCCTCTCATCTCCTTGGACCTCCCTATCTTCACCTATAATCAATCTTTAAGGTTCTTTCTGGATCTAACATTTTGATCCACCATATCAAGGACTAGAAAAGTCTCTTAAACACACAAAGGCTAAAGTGATTTTATTTAACAGCGACTTTGCTTCTTGCCATTCTTCAGGAGAGAAGCTCTAAGCCTTCACGCCAAAGTTTACACCTCTTGCATGAATTAATCACCGAGGTTTTCATAGCAGTGTGGAAAATGGAGTTCAAAAGAGACCATTTTTAAAGAGTTAGCTCACATAGTTACAGTTTCAAACATGTGTGGAAGCCACTGATGACAAGGTGGCTAATTGGTTGCTAACTGGAACTTTTTTTTTTTTTTTACATTCATCTTCCTGGCTGGAAAATGCTGAGTTGCTATGGAAACTGGGTTTTCCCCCCTTTCTTCTTCATGTTTTATCACTTACAGTTTTCCATGTGACGCTGCACCATGTTGCTGCTTTGATTGACTGAGGAAGCAGCTCCCCCCCCTCCACCCCGGATCTTTCACTGCACTAATTGCCGCATGCAGAACATACAAAAGAAACCTCATATTTCCTTCTTCCAGGTACAAAGAGCCTGCAACAGAACAATTGCAATAGAGCTCCATAATTTTTTTTTCTGTAGAGCACTAGGGCTACATCATGGTTTTGAAATCTCTTTTAAAAAACATGCATGAATGACCAGGAATTGGCAGAACAATTAAATGAATTGAATTCAACCCAATTTAACATTATTAACTCATTTCCGAACAGCTGATGCAGGGAACACTGGAAGGAGAAAGAAGCCCTCAAATTGAACCATTAAAGCTGCTGTCCTTCACACCCAGGACTTGGGATTCAGGTCATGAGAAGTGTGTCTTTTGATAGCAGCTGGAGAATGAGAAGAAAAGAGTTCATTTATTTTCATCACTATGAGCTGTGTCTTGGATGTCTTTCCTCCTGGCCTCTTCCCTCTCAAACCCCTCCCCTGCCCACACACTCACATTTTCCTCCCTTTCCTTAATATATTTAATTGATGCCGCATTTGGCATTTCCACAGTCACGGACTTATTTTGTTTTCCACACTACAACAAACAGGATTTCCCTCTCTTCCGTTGCTGAAAAGGAACAGTCACTGCCTGCTCAAAGAGCTGGTGGAATTGTAGGCCAGCATTCACACCAGCAATGCCAACCCTTCGAGTTTTTCTCTCTCTCTTTCTCTTCTCCAGGTGGAGGCGGAAGTCAGTCTGCATAATCAAGTATTGAGGCATGCAGAAGGAGAGCTGGGGACTCATGCATGGTGGCCCAGGGGAACAGTGGGAACATTTATTCCCTACTCAGCTCGGGCTCTTGTTGGCAATTTAATGAGTACTGCAATACAGGCCCTTTCTTCAACATTCTTCACCAGCTGTCCCCATGTCTGGCATTCTCACTCTCCCTGTCTCTCTGCCTACTGTCTTCCCCACCTTCCTTCAAGGCTCAGCTCTAATCCCATCTTCTGCAAGAATCCTTTCCCAGTCACCTGATGGCTAGCATCTTCCTTCTGAGAATACCTTTTATGCATTACCTTCCAAAAGTCTAAATACAGTTTTAAGCTATCAAAAGCTTGATGTGATACCATGTATAGCTTAATATGTACATAATTGCTTCCATGCTACCTCCCCCATTAGAATGTGAGCTCCTTGAGGGCAGGGACTGTGTCACTTTCTCTCTTTTCTATTGCTTAATGACTGCTGACAGACTCAATGGTACATTCCACCACTTTTTGCTTTGCACAGTGAGGAAACTAAAGAACAAACAAGAGACCTTACATTCATTTATTCAACAAGTTTTAGGGGAAGGGAACAAGCATTTATTAAACACCTACTGTGCGTTAAGTACTTTGTAGATATTATTTCATTTGATCTTCACAACAATCCTGTGAGGTAGGTGCTATTATGATCCCCATTTTCCAGTAGAGGAAACTACTATAGCTAGTAGTAATTAAGTGACTTGCCCAGGGTCACACAGCTGGTAAGTATTTGAGTCTGGATTTGAAGTCAGGCCTTCTTGACTCTACATCCAGCACCCTATTTGCTATAACTCCTGGCAGAGAAAGCAGTCCAGCTGAGGGAGAAGAATTTGGCTTATAATTCCTCAAGTGCTTTTCACCTTCTAAGTATCAGATTGAGTTAAGTTGTGAGAACATTCCTCTCTGTGACAGCTAGCTCACAAAGCCAGATGATCCAAATGTCCGAAAGTCTGAAGCAGCAAAGTAAGAGGAAACGAAGGGTCTGAGACATGACTTGTTCAAGATCTCACCACTGGTAAGCAGCAGAGTTGGGATGGGAATGCCTGTGACCACATAACCACTATTCAACTTGTTTGGAGATAAAGGTATGAACTACAGAGCATTCTTTGATTTTGTACCATGCACCGGTACCAAAGGAGAGGAAGGTAGTAAAGATCTGAACTATATTTGCAGCCATGTTATTGTTGTGATCCTTCATTTTTGAAGATGACTAATGACATCATTGGGGTGATTTCTTGACTCGCGTATGAATTGGATTTAAGGGAGGCAGAGCTGTGCAGAGTTAGCAGTCTCATTCTCTCTTCCAGAGTCATTGAAGTCCAGTGGCAAGATAAAAGTCAGGACGCCTGGAGATAGCCCAGGATTCAGTGGATGACCTTGGCATCTTCTATGTCTAAGCCCTCCACAGCACCTGCTTCAGCCACTTCCATGGTCAGTTGGAACAAATCGTTCTCATCCATCCATCCTGCTGGGGAAAGTCTTCACATGCTTTGGGGTAGGCATTTCCCTTACAGTTGTATATGGCTTAAGGAAAGGCCCTGAACTCAATTTAATTGAACAGATTACTTACTAAAAACTTACTATGTATGCAATATTGTGATAGGCACAGCAGGAGAAGGGGAATTCAGTCAGTCCACTTGTCAGCCAATTAGCATATATTAAGTGCTTACTATGTTCCAGGCACTGTGCTAAGGACTGAGTACAAAGACTAAAACTAAAACCTGACCTCCTCAAGAAACTTACATTCTACTGTAAAAATGTTGTGTTGTTGTTGTTGTTAATGATGATGGTGATGAGTTGTTTCAGGCATATCTGACTCTCCATGACCCCATTTGGGGTATTCTTGGCAAAGATACTAGAGTAGATTATTATTTTCTTCTCCAGATATTTTATAGATGAGGAAACTGAGGCAAACAGGGTTAAGTAACTTGCCCAGGATCACACAGCTAGTAAGTGTCTGAGGCCAGATTTGGACTCAGGTCTTCTTGACTCCAAGCCTGGTAATCTTTACACTGATGAATGTTACTGTTTTTCAGTCACTCAGTCATGTCTGACTCTCCATGACCCCATGGACCACAGCATGCCAGGCCCTTCTATCATCCACAATCTCTTGAAGTTTGTCCAAGCTCGTGTTTGTTGTTTCCATGACACTATCCATCCATCTCATCCTCTGCTGTCCACTTGTCCTTTTCCTATCCACTGATGAATGTGTGATTCCAAATTGGCTTGCTGTGTTGTACAAGGGCCCAGAGGTGTGTCTGATTCCTTCAGTCAATCATAAGACAATTCCTGTGTGGTGTCATTTGACTTTATCTACAGATCAAAGCACGTCAATGCTTCCAGATTTGATTTAGGATTTTTTTATACCTCCTTTACATCTGTGATGGGTTGATTCAATTTAGCAAACTATAATCTTGTTTATGTAAGGGTGGGGTCTCTACCCCTACCCCAATCACTGTCTTTACATAAAACCTTACCCTAGTTTGATCCTAATAAACCCTAGTTTGATAAGGAATTCACTCTGAGTGGATTTCATAAAATCTCAAAGAAAGAGTGGGTCAGACCTGGTTCCACATCTGCCGGATATATGCTAAGTAAGAAGGAGCTTTCCATTTTCAATTTTAAATGAATAAGTCAGCAGGGCTAGCCCCTTTTCTAGGCTTAATTTGGTTTTAATTCTTCATAAAGCTTACACTAAGGAATATTAATACCTTTGCCAGAACAAATCATTTGAGTCTTTCATGCACAGTCAAAACTTTTCATCTGACCTGAGAGATAATTTCTCTAAACAGTATCAGCATAGTCAATAGGAGTTATAATTAATTCATATATTGAGATTATAATTAGCATTCAAATAAAGGAACTGACTGCTGTACTGCATTATATTTAAAAAATCCCCATTATTATGTTAGATACAAATGAAGAATGCAGAAAAATCTTTCTTATTAGGATCAGGCCTGTAATCATGCCTCTGTCTAGCACCTCTGCAGTAGAATATATTTAAAGCCAATAGATCAAGTAAAAAGAGTAGTCCAGCTATTAGGGCAAGCTTGTCCTTCAATGTTAAATGTTGAGGAGCAGCTCATCCTCTCTGTCTTCATGTCTTTCTAAGCAGTCAAGTTCAAATTACATCTTCAATTGATTTATAGGTAGGAAATCTGAGAAGCTGAAAGACGATGGCAAAGACATTTATTCCCATCACCTAAAATGTCATCAACAGAACCAGAATTTTTTCTCCAGTGATAATAGTGTTTGTTTCAGAAAGGTAGCAATATCTTAAGGCCTGGTGATCACACCATTCCCTGTGAAATATTTCAGCAATAAGCATTTGCGGGGAAGGAGAGACTGGCTGGGAGACAACGGATGGCAAATAATAGAGATGGGGACTCAGGAGGGAAGAGTTGCTCGATTCACCCGCCACTTATCCTCAGGTTTACTCCTCCTGGACAATAACAGAGAACCAATCATAGCTGTACTCTAAAGGAAAAAAGAGAAAAGATTATAAACAGTGTGGTAAGCCTACTGCAACCTGGCTAAAGGTACATGATATCATCACTTGCTCTCTATGCAGAGGCTCTGGAAATAGCTCCTACATTTGTACATTTCTTTGAACTTTTCAAAACCTTTCTACATACATTTTCTTATATGATTCAAAGAGGTAAGTATGTAAAATGTGCTGCAAATCTTATAGTGCTATAGAAATAGAAGCAATAATTAGATCATCATGGCAATCCCAGGGAAATGAGCAGACCAGGTATTATCCCATTTGATAAGTGGGGGGACTGAGTCATTGGAGAGGTTAAATGATTTATCTTAAGGTTATTGATGAGCTAAGACTAGAATCCAGATATTCTGACTTCCAGGCCTGTGATCTTTCTGCTTAACACTACATTTATGTTTGTACATTTCTAAACCAGTTTTATGAAACATGTCTGTAAACATCTCCTTCCATCCCCTATTGGGCAAATGTGTGGAATGTATCACTTAGAAACTGTAAATGAGCTCTTTCTACCCAACAAAATAAATGGAAGAAGAGGAATTAACACCAGGAATTTGCGTTGCTCCCAAATTACAAGGTTGAGGAACTTTTTTTACAAGTCTGGTCACGACCCATATTAATCATATCTGTGAAAGCAATGGTAGTCTCACACCTCCATTTTGGGATGCTGGAGGACAAAAAAAAAAAGGCTACAAACAATTCAGCAGTATGTTTAAGTTTGTTATCCAAAAACAGGGCAGGGCTGTTACACAGATATCAGCAAGGGAGACAGAGTACAAGAAAACCTTAAGAATGAGAGGCATGCATCCTGCTATTTGCTGAGACTTTTAATTTGTGGAAGGGAATAGAAATTCAGCCTAACATGATGTTCTTTTAAAATTAATAATATAATTTTAGAGACAAATTTAGTTGAAGACAAGTACAGAGAAGCATTTCTTAATAAGGCAGAAGGATAAAACCATAATCCAGGCTCTCATCAACCCTCCTTTGGATTGTTGCAATGACCCTGTAACTGTTCTTCCTGCCTGTTGGCTCCCCTCCTAAATGTTACTTTCCCAATCCCTGTGATATTAAGTTGCTGCTTAAGAGTAAACCAGTACTCTCCCCAAGCTCCACCTCCTGTGCTCTGTTCTCTGTTCAACCCTTTTCCATTCAAATAATGTGAAAACAGAGAGCCACTAGTCATAGGGCTTCAGCAGAATGGTTGTCGCTAGATAATATGCTGGATATGGTAATGTCACCTGGAATATATTTCAGCACCCTTCAAAGTTGTAGGAAAAATTAATCTATTCAGATTTTTGTTCTTGGGTTCCCTAATTTCTCAGGGATCTTCTAGTGAAAAATATACATTTTCCCCTCTTTTTCTTTGTCTTGGACTCTGTTTTCTGGTGTGTTCCTTTTGCAATTCAGACCAGTTTCTCTGGGATAACCTTTGTTTGTTTGAATGCATTATTACTAAGACCTGTGGTAGTATCCTATATTGTTGCACATGTTAATTATAGCATGCTTCTGTTTTATTATTATTTCCTGGTTATGTTCATTTGTTGTATGTTAGTATAATGCTTTTATCGTAGCTATAGTTTGTTAACTTTGTCTAGTTTTGTTGTTAACTCTATGCACGTAGTTTTGGCTGTTTTGCTCATTTTGTAGTTTTACTATTGTTACTGCTAATATGTTTGCTATTATGCATATTTGCTTTTGTTTTATGGCTATACATAAATTGATGTGGTAGGTACCTATAATGGATTTTGCATGTAATTTAGATCTGTAATCACGGAAGCAGCCAGTCAAGTGATGCTTTGCATAGTGCTATGTCTAATATGTGTATCATTGATGTGTTTTTGCCATGCATGGCACTCTAAAGCCATCACCAGGAGCACTGTGATAAGCATCCTTGATCTATTATGTAGTGATGTGCACAGGATGCTATGCTACCTAGTACCACATGCCAAGCATACTGAAGCTTAATTTGTAAAGGGCTGCAGGGATCCAGAGGAATTGTTTAGGCCAAACAGTTTGGTTTCTCAATCGAATGATGACGGAGTTACTTCCAATCCATTCCAGCTCCTGAAAAGCTATGGAGAGAGCTGCATGTATTTGGGGGGCTAGGTTGGAATTAGAATTTCTCTGAGCAAGAAATTTGGTTTTTACTTTTCATCATTTTTATCTTTTGTCAATTACTGTTTTTTTTATTTTCATTTTTAATGGCACATGCCTTTTGTAAGTACAAAGAAAACGACAACTTCTAATAATCTCATAAAATGCCATGTGATTAGAATTCACACAATTGTATTTGAGAAGGAATTTTGATTTCTCCCTTCTCTAAGATCTGTGCCACGTGCATTATTCTGAGACTGTAATATATGACATTAGAAAAGGGCAATGCTTGGGCATCTGCAGGACCCCAGAGAACTTTTCTTGATTAGAGATATGAACAAAGAATGCAAAATGCACTAAAGCCAATTTCCAGATACATCTAATCTTTAATGGTGAGGGGGTGGGGTGGGATGAGGAAGAATATGCTAACAGGGGCTAATTAGGTATCATTGGGCTGATGTCATGGGATCTGGCAGTCAGTACCAATTCCTATCTTTACTTGCCATCTTGGTTCACCCAGTATTCAGCTCCAGGAGATGCCTGATTTCTCACGTTCGTCGGCTCATCACTCTTACCTCAGCTTCCCCAAAATAACATTGTTAATTATAGTAATGTTGCTTTGGTTCTAAGCTAGGGTTACCACCCCCCCCCAAGAAAAGAGGGGAATTGGAAGCACTAAAAAGGTACTCAGTACACAAATACGAATCAGATATGGAACACGCTTATTCCCACATAGAAAAGCGATTGCTAAACGCAAAAGAATGATAGTGCATATTACAGTGATTAACTTATCACAACTAGTATAATAAGTTGAGACATAAAGAGTTTTTACAAGGCTACAAATTAGCTATTATATTCTTCATCTCTACTGACCACAGTCTAATGAAACACCAAGCAGATCTCTTTCCTGAGGTCTCTAGTGTCTATTCTTCCCTTGGCATGAATCCACTCCTCCTACTCCTACTGCTGCTGTTGTACACAATTGCTCCAGGGGATACTTTTTTCATCTCATCAGCACTTTCAAGATTTACATGCCCATAAGGTCATTGCTGGGAGAAGGAAACACACAAGAGGAAGTCAGTACCAGGAGTCCTGGTTTAAGCACCAGCTAGTTAAGTCCACATAGCATATAGGGAATCCCTCTTGCCATTTCATTAAGGCAGATAAGACTTATCTTTTCCCACCACTTATTAAAATTATATCCTGTCACTTGGGAAGTTTCAGCCAAAAGGCAAAGCTAGCTAGACCCTGCCTCTTCTTTTAAAACAACTCCTAGGGGCAGCTAGGTGGTGCAGTGGATAGAGCACCGGCCCTGGATTCAGGAGGACCTGAGTTCAAATCCGGCTTCAGACATATAACACTTACTAGCTGTGTGACCTTGGGCAAGTAACTTAACCCCATTGCCTAACCAAAACCAAAAACAAAACAAAACCAACTCCTGAATGTTCCGGTTCTTTTAGCTCAGTAACCAATCAGATGAGTTATAAAGTGGATATGAACACGATATGGATGTGAGTATGATACATGACTTGAGGCTACCCTCCAAACTTTAATAAGATTACCAAGAATGACAACTGAGCTTTCTCCAAAGGGGATGGGGGAAAGGCAACCAAAAGGCTCCTAAGCATAAAAGATGTATGAATATGTCTGTAGGCAGCAGGAAAAAACTTGTAGGGAGTAGTAAACATGAAGGAGAGGGAATGGTCAATGAAGGAAGCTCCCAAAGAAGATGGGAGGAGAGGGCATCGGAGGCAAAATAAAGGGGTGAACCTTGGTAAGGCAGAAGAACATCTCAGTCTCTGAGACTGTTGCAAAGGAAGAGAAAATGAGTAAAGATAAAGAGTGGATTTGAGGTACGGAGTAAGGGAAAAAAGAGAATCCTTATATATGGCCTCAATTTTCTCAATAAAGTAGAAGCTTAATTTATATTTTTATTTTATTTATATTTTTTCATTTACTGAGAGAAAGGGAGTGTAGGTGGTGTTGAGTCATTTTATTAATTATGGCTAGCAAATACTGTAGTTCACTGCCTAATTGTCACCGCCACATAATTGTCACACCCTGTTTTTTCAATCCAAAAATTGTTTTATAACCTTTCATCACCTAATCATCACATGGTATAATTTTGTTCCTCATAGTGCTTTCATGATTTTCTTGCATCACTCTCATTTCTCTTCCCAGTTTTTCCTCTACTTCTTTTACTTGCTTCTCAAAATCCCTTTTGAGCTCTTCCAAGGCCTGGGACTGATTCATATTTTTCTTGGAGGCTTTGGATGTAGGAACTTTGACTTTGTTGTCTTCTTCTGGTTGTATGTTTTGATCTTCTTTGTCACCAAAGTAAGGTTATACAGTCTGACTCTTTTTGCTCTGCTTACTCATATCCAGGCCAATTACTTGAGTTTTAAACTCTTTGTTAAGGTAAGAGTCTGCTTCCAATGTGGAGAATGTACTATCCCAAGTTTCAGGAGTTTGTACAGCTGTTTTCAGAGATACTTCTAGGGACCTGTAAATTTTCAGTTCTGCCGAGGTGGTATGATAAGGGTGTTTCCTCTCCACAGCCACAACGAGCTCCACCATGCCAGAACTCCTCCTCACCCCAGGACCGCCACCCAGAACTGTGACCCAGATCTAAGCACAGGCAAAACAAGAGATTCCTGCCTCAGCACTGGCAAAGAGATCCCTACAATCCCGCCCTTAGCAGCCACTCTATGCCCCCTCAGTCTGTGGGCTGGAAGCTCAGGAGGCAGCCGTGGCCCACGCTCAGGACTTGGGGCTGAAACCTAGCTTTTCTCTCTCACCACAGTCACAGACTTTTCCCACTGACCTAAGACATCTTCGGTGTTCATGGGTTGAGAAGTCTGGAAACTACCACAGCTGCCCGTGATTCAGTCCTCTGAGGCCTGCTCCAGGTTTGCTGCGGCCTGTGCGCTCGCGCCAAACTGCACTCCTCTCCCAAGCAGCGCGATACACTTTTCTGATCAACCATCTAGGTTGTCTTGGGCTGGAAATTTGTTTCACTCTGTCTTTTTGTGGCTTCTGGTGCTTTAGAATTTGTTTAGAGCCATTTTTTTATAAGTATTTGGAGGGGTTTGGGAGAGAACTCAAGCAAGTCACTGCTTTCACTCAGCCATCTTGGCTCCACCCCACCCCATACTCCTTGAAAGGTAAATAGAGCAGCAATGTGTTCACCAGTGGCATGTGGGTATGCATGTATCTCTCGCACATTGTGAGCCACAAGTCTAGAATTCTCAACACACAGCATTCTCAATATATTTCCAAAAGTCGACTTGCATGGTTTGTTTAAAGTGCTGGCGAGCAGGTGAAGCTGCCATGAGTAAGTCATATGATATGGTAAGACTTGTGTCTCCCCAGTTTTAATATATATTCATGAGTATTCCATGCACCCTGATTTTTGTTGTTGTTGTTGTTGTTGGGTTTTTTTTGGCAAGGCAATGGGGTTAAGTGACTTGCCCACGGTCACACAGCTAATAAGTGTTATGTGTCTGAGGCCGGATTTGAACTCAGGTCCTCCTGAATCTAGGGCCAGTGCTCTATCCACTGTGCCACCTAGCTGCCCCCCATGCATTCTAATCTTGCATCAAAGACAGTTTAGTAATAAATCATTTTTAAGTAATACTGGCACAATTTTTTTAAAGCTTTATGTAATGGTTACATCCCACTTTTTTGCAAAAAAAATTCAGCATAAAATCTGCAGTGATTGTGCTTTGAAATATGGTAATTAATGAAAGGATAGGCATTTGGCTTTCTCTCATAAACCAAACATGAATCACGGAAGCTGATCAATATTTATGTGCCCTTGGAAGTGTGGGTGTTCCCAACAGATGGAAATCAGATCTGATTGGTTAACAAATAATGAGATAATGAATATTCTAATGAGAGATGGGTTTATCTCATCTATCAGCAATGTCCTTCAGAGACTGGGCTTTAAATGAAGAAATAGAAAGGAAAAAAAAAAGCCTGCATTCCCCCTTCCCCCTATATTATTTGATTATTAATATGAGAGAAATAGTCATTTCTCCCAATGTTAACTGAATTATTGGGACTGGATTTGTTGAACTGCTGTACCAAAGTAACAAGGGCCTTCTAGAGACACAATGGAATAAAACACAAAGGGAATTAATTAACAGAATTTCAAATACTATAACAAATTTATAGGGAAAAATATTTTTGGGTTGGTGGCAGTTCTAACAATAGCACTCTCTTGGTTCAAGTTCAATTTTGGGAAGACATAAGTTACTGGAAAGTCACTGAAGAGTTAATGAAAGGAGATTTCCTTTACTCTAACACAACAAGGAGATTTCATAAGAGTATAGTGGCGTCTGGCTTCTCTGTATTTGATTCTCCTGTCTCTATATTGAAAAGTATTTGGTCATACTGGCAAGATATGGTGAAGGATGCGGTAACTCTTGTGGTCTTCAGAGGTGATGGTGTACACCTCTTTTTGCTTCAGTTTCCTCAAGTATAAAATGGGAATTAATAACAGCATCTTCAACCCTAGGTTACTGTGGGGATAATGAGATAATATTTGTAAAGTGCTTTCCAAACACAGTATTAGCTGTTACTGTTACTTTAAAGAAAGCTAATTCTTAAGGATTAGGGAAAGAGGAGGGGGCTGAGCTTACTCCATATGAGAGGTAGGAAGGGAGCCAATCACATTGAGGGGAAGCTTTGTTCTCTTTTAGGTAAAGCCTACTCAGATTATAGTTGGGGGAGAAAAAAAAGGAAATAGTGCTCAAATATCTGCTGAATGGAATTTAATTTTTCCAGTTCATTCATTTGTAAAAATTTCAAGCTCTAAGGTGACCTGTTTTGTTGATTTTGTTGTTATCATCTTTGTTGTTGTGTAAGCCAACTCACATGAACCAAAGGCCATATAATTTTTTAAATTGAATAAACAGCTCCCCAGACAGAGTAAAGAGAAAAGTCAAAATGGTTATTTATTTAAACATATTTTCTAAAAACTAAACAAAGCAAGAAAGGAAGAAAACAAGCATCTCAGTGCTTACTATATGCCCAGCATTGTTCTGAGAATACAAATGCTGTACTCTCTTTACCCTGCTGTAGGGTGGGAATGGGAGTGGGGAACATCAGTATATGTATAAAGTGTTTAGGGGTAGAGCTCTAAGACCCTCTTTGGTCTCAGTTTCTATGCCAACAAAATAAAGAAATTGAACCAGATGATCTCTAGGCCTCCTCTACCTCTAAATCCTATGGTCCTTTGTGGGTGAGTATGGATAGATGACTAAATTAATTAATTAATTGATTAACAACTTAATAATAATAGCTGACATCAACATGTTACTTTAAAGTTTAAATTATCTCATTATTCATTTGAGTTTCACAAAAGCTCTGTGAAGTAAGTGCTGCTTTTATCCCCATTTTATAGATGAGGAAGTTGAGACTGAGAGATATCAAGTAACATACGCTATTAGAATGTCAGCCCCTCAAAGGCAAGTACTGTTGCCTTATTTTGTCTTTTTATTTCTTTCTTGTGAGGCAATCAGGGTTAAGTGACTTGCCCAGGGTCACACAGCTAGGAAGTATCAAGTGTCTGAGGTTGGATTTGAACTCAGGTCCTTCTGACTCCAAGGCTAGAACTCTATCCACTGTGTCACCTGGCTGCCCCATTTTGTCTTTTTTTAATCCCCAGTGCCTGCTACTGCACTATAGTTAGCTCTTAATGTTTGATAAAATGGAGTGAATTGCTTTTTTGCATTCTGAATGCTGTCTTGGCCTTGCCCATTCTCCTCTACCACATTCCTCTGAACCTGAATCTGCCATCCATAATCCCATTCCTCTCATCTACTTTTTCCTTTTAAAAATGTTCCCTTCATCCTGGTTTCTTTCAAATGTTTCACTAAACAGTTAACTTTCAGAGTTGTTCATTTACAGGGTAAGTATAACACCAAGAAACTTAAGAAGTGATTACTGAAGAAGACTCTTACATTTTAATAAACAGTTGGAGTCTACTTGTCAACATGTTCACGTGCATAGAATTATTTTAGGAGGGTGAGAAATTGAACATGAACAGAATACATATATATGTATATGTATATATGTATGTGTGTATACACATACATACACACATATGTACGTATATTATATATATAGATATATATGCATATATACTTATAAAACAGATACATATACTCATATGTATATTCACATAGATGATCTGATATTTAAGCCCTGATTAAAGTGTAACTGGGGTAACCAGGAGAGGCCCTAATCAATTTCAGGCTCCCAACCATAGTCCCATCCTAGTTATCTCACTTTTATATACCCCACAAATCCAATTCAGTGCAAAATCTTGTCATTTCTACCTTCAAAGCATCTCTCCCACAAGTTCCCTTCTTTCCACCTATGCAACCACCAACCCACTACAAGTTCACATCTCTTCTTACTTGGACTATTCCAGGTATCCATGACTCAAGTCTGTCCCTACTATAATCCATCCTCCACTCAACTATCAAAGTGATTTTCCTGAAGCAAAACCATGTTATCCCTCTACTCAATAAATTTCAGTGGTTCCCTATTACTTCCAGCATAAATATAAAGTCTTCCTTTTGGCATTTAAAACCTGGACCCTACTTATATTTATAACCTTTTTACACATTACTTATCCTCTATGATCCAGGGATACTGACCTAATTTCTGTTTCTTACAAATAATACTCCATTTCCATCTCGATGCTTTTGTACTAGATGTCCCCTATTCCTAGAATGTTCTGACCCCTCACCTTCACCATTTATCTTCCTCGTCTTATTTTCAAATGTCATTATCTGCAGAAGGCCTTTATTTCCCTGGGCCTGGACAACTGTTAATGTCTTCCCTCTGAGAATATTTTCTATCTACTTTGCATGTATCTTGTATGTTTGTAATGATTTACATGTTATTTCCCCCTTGAGAAAGTGAGCTCCTTAAAGGAAGGAATAGTATTTTTACCTTTGTTTGTGTCTGCAGAGCTTATCATGGTACCTGGAAAATAGTAGAAGTTTAATAAATGCTTGTGGGTTAACTTAGTGAAGAGTCCCACAATCCACTTGATATTACAGAGTATCCCATGTAAGTAGACGCAATTTGCTCTAGCTCATTGTGGAGTTACTGGGGACTACCCTGATTGGTTCCCATTGACTGGGGCAAGCTTCAGACGATTGCTTGATGAAGCAATAAGAGGATGGACTTTTTGTGATCTATTAGAGTGAGTTGTAAAACAATCCCACCCTTTATTTTATGCCTTTATCCTTTTCCTTTTGAGCTCACTTTTTCTCCCCTGTCTTCCTGACTAAAGTTCAGTATTACTTCCTCAGCAGATTTCTCCTTCTAGAGACCCTAGAGCTTATCTCGACCCCCTAGGGTAAACAAACAGTGACTTCCTGGAGAAGAACTTTGCAATTAGCCTTTACTTGCCCAGGTGAGCCTAAGAGATGAGTTTTTGCACGGCCAGTTCCTGGCTGCTTTCATCCTATCATTAGCCCAGATCAAAGACTAATGATCCTTAGAATGAATGTTTCCAGCCTTGATGATTAACTCATGGCAAATTACCCACAGAGGCAACATGCCTTGCCCAAGGTCGCACAATGAGTTAGTAGAAAGCCATCCCTCCGGTTCAGACATTCTTACTCCCAGGTCAGTGATCTGACTATATTCAAGTTGCCACTCAGTTTTTGAAGCACGTTTTTTGAAATACATTGGTTTGGGTGGGCATTATCAGTAAGTAGAGTAAGCAACAGCCTATATGGTATGATGTTAGGAAAAGCCAGTGATCCCCCGCCTCAAAGTAAGAGCATGGATTTAGAATAGACTACAGAGATCACCCAGGGTGGGGAACCTGCAGCCTCGAGGGCACATCTGGCCCTCTAGGTCCTCAAGTGTGGCCATTTGTTTGAATCCACTTTGACTTTGACTTCATGCTCTGACTAGTTCAATCCCTTCAGTCAATCAATCAATCTATCAATCCACAAAGTTCTTTTAAATACTCACATAATGGTGCCAGGGGCCAAACATGTAATTACAAAAGTGAGACAGTTCTTGCTGTCAAGGAGCTTACGTTCCACCGTATATATTCAGAATAAATACAAAGGAATTGAGGGACACGTTAAGAACTAGGGGATTTAGGAAATCTCTTGAAGGAGGTGGTATTTGAGGTAAACCCTGAAGGAGCCCAAGAATTCCAACAAGAATAAGAGAGGAATTAGAGCATCTTCCAGGCACGAGGGACAATCTGTGCAAATCAGAGAGACCAGAGATGATAGCAATTTGGTAGTAGTGTACATCACAGTTGTTAAACATGCAGCCCTCTAGCCACACTCATTAATGAGGACTAAACCAGATTAAATTGTAATTGGGGAATACTTAGCAAGATAAACAAAAATACAATAGATCATAGATAATGTTAGCATGTAGTTTTCTAAGTCAATATATTGCCCTTATTTAGTGGTTTCCTGGCCCTCCATTTCTATTTGAGTTTGACATCACTGGTGTATAGTATGTGAATGGGAGTAACATATAATTAACCTGGAAGGATGAGTTAGATCCAAATTGTGAGGGGCTTCAAATGCCAAATAAAACAATTTTATTTTGTTTTAAAAGCAATGGAGAGCCACTGATGCTTCTTGAGGAGAAGAGTGACATGGTCATCCCTGGGCTTTAGGAATATCCATTTGGAATCTGTGTAAAGAATGGATTGGGAAGGAGAGATACTAGATGCAAGGAGGTCAATTAGAAGCCAAATGCAATCATCCAGAGAGGGGATTATAAAGATCTGAACTGGAGAAGCTGGGGTGTGAGTAGAAAGAAGGGAAAGGATGTTAGAGATAATGATGAGGTAGAATCAACTTGGTAGCTGATCGAATATCGGGGAAGAAGTGAGTGTTTAAAAGTGAAGAAAAATGTCCTTACTTTACTTGTTTGGCAAGAGAAATTTCTCATTTTACCCATGTTATGCAAGGCTCTGAGCTAATCACTAAAAAAAAAGGTGGGGGGAGGGGGAAGACTTGTCTGTGAGCTCATGGGTAGGAAGTAGAATACCTGGTACTGGAATCCAGATGCTTTGACTTCAAATCCAGTATTCCTTCAACAATACCACACTCATATTGACCGTGCAATGCCTATCAAAGTACCTGTAATTCCACTATAAGCGTCTGTCTTTCAAGTTTGCAGTTCTTTTCAGTGTCTTGAAGTCTTTCATTAAAGTGCAAATGTCCTCCTAGCCACTTCTGCAGAAGGGTGCACACCTGGGTTTCTGAAAAAATATTATAGGAACTTTACCCAGCATAAATTCCTCATTCTTCAAAATATTGTTCAGAGTAGACCCCAAAGGGCATTAGTCCATCATCTCAAGAACTTTTCCAGTCCTAAAAAAAGGGCACCTTAATAACTTTCATCAATGATAACAAAGCACTGATTCTTTGATTAAACATAGGTGATTGATGAAAACAGCATTACATCTAATCTCTAGTAGTTTTTCCCCCTCAATTTCCCCTCAAATCCTCTCTAAAACTATAATGTGGAAAGAAAATGTATGTGGATAAAGTAAGTTCTCGTGCTGCATAGGGAGTTTTTCTTTTGAGAAAATCCATTGCACACATGCTTAGCTCATTAAGAATAGACTAATACTGAGTAGGGAGTAAACAAGTTTGGGTAACTTTCCAAAATAATTGGTTTTGTCAGGAATATTATGGAAGATAAACAGTAAGCGCAGAGGTTATAAATTGGACTCCTTATTGATTTGTTCCTTTACTTTCAAGCAAAATCACTGCTATTGAGAAATCGGTTTATATTTGCAAGTCATAACAATCTTTGGGGAAAGACCCTAGTTCTGTGTCTAAAATATAGACTCTAGAAAGGTTGGAAGATCAAGTCTTACATTTATGCCTTGTGCTTAAGTTGCTTCTTTCAATCAATGTGCTTTGCAGAAATAATCATTCTTCAAATGACTTGAGACACCTTAGCAGAAATTTCTTTCAAAAATATGCAAAAACTTCACCAGGCTTTCTTAGGCTCAGCAGCTGAGTAAGCAACACTTAAACTTTAACTGCAAGTGACAATGACCATCCTTAGTGTGAATGTTCATTATTAACATGCTGTGTGGTGAATATGGAACATTGATCAAATATCCTTTTTACAGGGTGTCCCAAAAGTTCCATGTAGTTTTAGGCTGTTTAAATTATTAAGATTTAAAGGTTCAGTATGGCTTTTGGGACACTCTGTATATGATATATGGATGTGTAATATCTCTTCATATGAATATGATATACATGCATGTACAGGTACACAAATATGTGCACATGTGAATTGTGTGAGCACATACACATACCACACATGCACGTGTATGTCCATGCATGTGAATTATATAAACATATACAGTTATATGAACATGTATGTAATGTATATCCACATTTATGTATATGTGTATATATACACATAGTATTTATATATTATTTTTATATATTATGTCACAAATATACATTACTGGTACATATGCAGACATGATATGTGTGTATATACACGTGTATATTTGCAAGACCTGTATATATAGTACATGTCACATGTGTACATATATTATATGAATACATATGTATATAGTAAGGGAAGGTGGAATACCTTGTCCCCCAATGCTTAGTTTTTTCCTCTCTTCCTTTCCTTTTGCCAACTTATCTGTATGGGGAAATTAATGGAATTTAAGAGTTATTAAGAATAAAATTAAGAATAAGGAAGACCCCAGACCTTGGAAGTTTATTGTAAGGATAGCCCATAGAGAATATATTGATTACTTTTAGTCTAACCATGGATCTAGTATGAGGTCTTCTATGAAGAGGCAAGTCCTAGCAATAAGAAAGTTCAGTTAAAAAAAACAGATTAAGCCTGAGGATGCTAACTAGTTCACTTGGGGTTGCTTTGTATTCTGAAGAGCTTGGCCATTGAGGACTTGGATCTTACCCATCCAAACAAGATTTATTGAAGGTTATTATTAGAGTTCAGAGAGGCCTTAAGGGGGCTGAAAATAGTGTGTGGTGGGAAAGTTTGCATCTCAAGGTCAACTTCTAATAGCTGTCTGAATGCCTGCCTGTGGTGTGAGATCATCTTGGGGGCTCGGGAGTGGAAAGGAGGTTACTCACAGTAGCACAATTGGATTCAAAGGTCTCCTTTTTTATGTGAGAAAGGTTCCATCTCATGTGTGTCAATGGTGTTTTACTAGTTTTTCTTGCACACCAGAGTAGGTTCTTAGGCAACTATTGATGTGGAAAGAAAGATATAACCCCTTACCTTCAGTCCCAGATCTACAAATGTGAGATATCTGAGCATTGTAATAGGTTGAAGGGGCCAAGGAAAGAAGTCAGGAGAGAGTATGATTTAAGTTATTAAAAAGCCATTAAAGACTAGTTTTTCCCATTTCCCAAGGGATGGGGACCTTCTTTCATGGCCTTCATTGTACTCTGAAAACTTTTCTCAGAGCACCATTGCCTCATCCCTTACACAGGTAGATTATAAATTCAAACAGGCTTCATCACAAAACAAAGAACAAAGCTGGCACCAAGTTTGCTCATGGTCTGAATTCTGATTTCACTCAATTCTCCTGAGCCAGTCTCCAGACTCTAAAACATCGCATAAGTACAACAAAAAGGTTAAAATTCACTCAGGGCTTTTTGTTTAGTGTTATATATAATGTGGCATTTTACATCTACTTGTTGGGACAGAAGAAAATAAAAAATGTATAGCCATATATACATTCAGTGGCCGGCAATGTCAATCTGCCCACACTTAAAAAGAAAGGCTTATACTCAAAGTTACAAAGACTCTAAGTAACAGTAACAAGTATATCATTATATTCACTATGAAAAAGGTCTTAAGAGCTCAATGATCTTAGAAAGGCATGGAAAGACTTGCATGAAATGATGAAGAGTCAAGTGAGCAGAACCAAGAGAACATTGTATATAGTAACAGCAATATTGTTTTAAGAACCACTTGGAGTGACTAAGTCATTTTTTTGACTATAATAAATACACAAATGAAAAAATAAATTACATATGAAGAAAGATGTTATCTGCGTCCAGAGAAAGGACTGATAAATAAAAAGGTGTCTAAAATAATTTTAAACACACACAAATATATAGATATGTATATATATATATATATATAGAGAGAGAGAGAGAGAGAGAGAGAGAGAAAATTTATGTCTAATGGTAGCCATCTCTAGCATGGGTAGAGGGGAAGGAAAAACAAAAAGAAATTTACATGATGACTTTGGTGTATATTTGGTGGGAGTAGCAAGTTGTACATGGTGGATTTATAATTCCATGTGCAATCATCTTTTTTTTTTTCCTGTACTGTGTTATGGAAATACTTGTTTTGTTCTGTGATTTGAAAATAAAATTTTAAGAGTCACAAATGACACTTATGAAATGAACCGCAGCAATCATGGTTTAGCCTTCCTGACACAGCTCAGCATAAGATGATGTATGCACATTCTTTACCTGACTATAAAAAAAAAAAGAGGAACAAATTGTGCTCTTGTGACTTATGGTCAGCAATAACTGTCATAATAGCATATAAGTATGTTTCTGATTCAAAATAAGAGAGAGTTGGAACTTCCAAACAACAGAACCAATAAAAAGGCAGTATATACACATCCTTCAGACTTAATTAACTCTCAAAATCTCCCCTATAGAGGAATTAAGTGCCAGTTACAGAGTAATTTCAGCTGAATTCAAGTGACAAAAAGGAGAACATCAAAAACCCTAGGAAATAATAGCATACAATGTTAATAATCTTTAAAGTGTTTGATCGGCACCCTTCTCCAACCAGCCTCTATACTCACATGTTCACCCTTGCTTGTTGAAATCAGAAAGCTTTTACTTCAATTAAAAAATAATCCCAATTTCCCTAAATCAACTGACCCTCACCCTCTGCTTCCTTACATATCCTCACACTGGTTAATGCAAAGGTGCTTATTATGTTTCTAGTGATATTCAGAATAATTTTATTGTCATCAATACTGATGAAGTTATAAAGATAAGATTCAAATGGACCATATCCTACACTGAGACATAGAGTTTTACCTAGATATTAGACTACATCATTTCTAAGGCTTTTAGTTCTGAATCTTTTATCTTAAAAAGGGTAATTTTAAACAATAATAAGACATTCCCATGTTGTACTCAGGCCATTTATAGCTTCACATTGTTAGAGAAAGTATCAGAAACAATACTTTATTGGAAGATGAGATGAAGGTAAGAAGAAATATCCTATAATGAAAACAGATGCAACTCGAACCAAGTAAGTCGAAGAAAAGGAATTGAATAAAGAAAAAGACATTGGTGTCGCTATACCCTATTAGAGTTTAACCAATATATATCAACTATCAAAATGAGAAGTATAAAACATCTCCTAAAAATCACCCCAGCAAATGAATACTATTTTAAATGTATTTATTTTTATTCTGAACATACCAAATATCCAAAAGGAGAATTTCCATGTACAAAGTAAGACAGAAGAGGATTTTACATAAAACCACCGATATCTACTGTATACAATTTGTTTTTCCTTTTAAATATATTTGTTTAAATACATAATAAATTCAACAAGTAACTTTCAAAGCTGTGTTCTTTCTGTTCTATTTGGTGCATTAAAAACAACCACAGACACTTTCTTTCCTTCTTTTTTTTTTTAGGCAACCCTATCATTGACTCCCCTCTCTTTTCAACTACCCTCTTCCAAATTGAAAAAGGAAAAAGAAATCCCTTATAATAAATATGCATAGTCAAACAAAACAAATCATGACATATCCCATTTCTGAAAATGTATCTTATTCTATACCTTGAGTTCATCAGTCCTCTCTGTCAGGAAATGGGTAGCCTGCTTCATCACAGTCCTATGTAATCTTGTGACTTACTGCATTGAACGACTTTCAAAATAGTTTTTCTTGACAATGCTGTTACTAGCACATAAATTGTTCTCTGGATTCTGCTGACTTTATCTCTTTTCATCATTTTTTCTTATTGTTATCTTGTTTGAGTTCCATGATTGCTACCCTTTGCATTTTTGAGCTAACCTGAAATGGACTTTGCTCCAGCCCTTTATTTTAACTGTGTGAGTCTTTATATTTCCAATGTCTTTCTTGTAAAAAACAAAAAAAGATTATTGCTGGATTATGCTTTTTAATCTATTCTGTTATCCTCCTCTGCTTTATGTGTGAGTTCATCACAATCACGTTCATGATTATGATTAATTGCATATTTTCGTCCATTCTATCTTATTGCACTTTCCCCTCTCTTAATCACATCACTCCCCATCCCACTCTTTACAACAAAGAAAGTAAAAAAAAAAAAGTTAAAGACTAGTGACATATAATTTAGACAGTTTTTTTTTTGGCTCTACTTCTTCTACTTTCTTCCCCTTGCCCAGTCTCAATTGCAAGTGCTTATTATTTCTTTACTTTTATCTTCCTTTCACAATCTACCCTCCAACATTGGAACTTGTTATGCTTGTGATTTATTCCTCACCGATCCTATCTTTCTTCCTAAGACCTCTTCCTCTCTCTCTCTCTCCTCTCTCTGTGTTTCTATTTATTTCCCTTTTGAATTTAATGTACTTTTACATCAAACTCTGTGTATACATGTATGTGTGTGCATATGTATATGTATATTATCCTCCTTTGTCAGTTCAGAATAAAGAAAGGTTCATATGATGCCAGTTTCCCCTTCATCAGTGTTTCTATACTGTCCATCCTTATCTTGTGCATTCTTATCATGTGAGTGACTTAGTTCCATCCCTTCTTCCTACTTTCTTCCTTAGAATATTCACTTTTATCTCACTTTTCTTACTTCTCTTAAGACTGCCAAAACAGAACAGAACTAAACTACAGCAAAGCCATCTGTTGTGGGTCATATTTAACTTCCCCTGTAACCTTTAAATACATTACAGTTCTGAAGGATTACTTGTTTCTTTCTCCTTTGTTAGAATGTAAGCACTTCATCTTCCTACATCTCCTTCCAAGTGCTCAAATGTATTTATGTTTCTAGTTTTCTCTTGACTTCTGTGTTTGCATTTCAAAGCTGTTGCTCAGTTTTGATTTTTTCTTCAGGAATTATTGAAGATCCTCTATCCCCTTACAGATCTATTCCCCTCTACCCCTTGTAGGAGTATAATCAATTTTGCTGGAGGTTATTCTTGGTTATACGTTTATATATACATATACATATATATATATATATATATATATGTTTTTAAAATATTGTAAGCTCTCCTCTCATTCATAGTGGTAGCCACTCAGGATTAAGGGATCCTAACTTTGGTTCCTTGGTACCTGAATTCATTCTTTCTGGCTACTTGCAATATTTTCTCTTTGACCTGGAAGGTCTGCATTTTGGCAGTGATATTCCTGAGAATTTTCATTTGGGGTGATAGATATATCACCCCAATCTATAGGCCATAGGTGATAGATATATTCTTTCCATTTTAATGTTTGCCTCTGATTCTTATAGATCTAGACAGAGATAGATTTCTTCAAATATAGTATCCAGCTTTATCCTTGATCCTACTTTTCAGGCAGCCCAGTGATTCTTAGATTATCATTCTCTGACTTGTTTTCCAAGTCAGGTTTAACAAAAAACACAAAATTTTTGTATAAGATACCTTAAATTTTCTTGTTTTATGTTCTTTTGATTTTGTTATTTCATTCTAATTTCTAATTTATTCTAATTCTTCTTTTTTTATAGCCAGGTAGAGAATGTGCATATATCTACTTTTTCCCTTCATGGAAGCATTTACTTCTGTTTGGTCATTCCAATTTTCAAGGAGTCTCTTTCTTGGTTAAGGTTTACCGTCTTCAATTCTAAGGTATTAATTGTTCTTCCCAAGTCTTCCTTCCTTCCATAGTTTTCATATCACTTATAGTCTCTTTATTTCTTCAGTATATTTTGTTATTTCTTATAGCCAAGACACCTTTCTGAGTCTCTTCTTTCAGTTATTTTTAACATTATTCCCATGTTTTCTTCTTGAATGGTTCTTAACCCATAATATTTCTTCATAGTGTTTGGTATCTTTTTCTCTTTACTTATATCTCTAGCCTCATCTCTTGATTTGAAATTTAGTGTTAGGGTCAGGCTCTGACCCCTCCTTTACTCTAGGATGTCAGGCCCAAATAAGGGCAGTCCCTATTTGTTTCTGGCTTCAGTTTCTCAGTTTCTACTATTGGCTTCCACTTCCTTTAGTGTACTTGTATTCAGAGGGCTGATAGGCTTTAAAGTTCCTAGTCAGAGCTCTATAGTAGGCTACTCCTATCAGGGTCTTCTATCCCTCTTGAGGATTCCTTGATAAGGACCTCTTTTATATCCCATATCACCACCTACTGGTCAGGGCACTGACTAGATCTTGCCTTACTGGAATTTTCCCAGCATTGCACTGCTCCTTTGCCTACCTTCTCCCACAGTGGGAATCTGTTATATTTCCATGCATTCATGCTGGTTTCTTTAGTAAGATTCTTCTTCCAGATTTTGTAACTTCTGGTCATCTTTTTGTTCGGTCCTAGGCTGAATGAAGGAGCTTGCTGAAATTTCTCTATATATATTTTAGTCATTATTTGATCTGATCATAAGTTTCACATCAATTAAGCTGACATTTTAGGCATCTTTTACATGCAAAAATTTAAAATTTAAAATTTATTTATTTAAATTTAAAAATTCATTTAATAGAGCCATTGAATTCAATACATATCTACTGTGAAAGGCACAGTTCTAAATGATGAAGTTGTAAAGACAAAAATGAAATAGCCTTTGCCTTCACGTTCTCATGGGAGGATAAAACATATACTGATAAGTAATTTGAGGAGGGAGAAAGGCTCCCTAAAAGAGATGGCACCTGAACTGTCTTGAAAGAAGATAGAAGCAGATGTAGAGGGAGTCTACTCCAGGCATGAGCTAGAGCTTGTACAAATACATGGAGATTGAAATGGAATGTTGTATTCAGAGAAGAGCTGGAATTCCTATTTAAATAGATGGTGAAATTATGTGAAAATGTGAAATTTGACTGGGTAGGTAGATTGGAGTCAATTCATATTTTAGTTCTAGTTCTGCCAACTAAGTTATGTGTATAAGTTATGTGAATTTAGGCAAGTCATTTAACCTATATAAGTCTCTATTTCTTAATCTTTTTTTTAAAAATCTGCCACTTTATATAACTTATATCACTCGAGTATCTCCATGAACCAAGTACTTTAATCATTATTATTCCTATCTTATAGACATGGAAATGGAGGTTTCAAGAAGTTAAATGGGTTATGGCCTATAGTTACATGGCTTACTAGGACATGTCAAAGGCAAGATTTTAACTTAGATCTTCCTGACTCCAAAGCCAGTATGGTATCAACTAAGCAACTCTACCTCTCTTGAAACAAAACGTTGAGATTTGAGGGCCTCAAAGTTTCCTTGAAGCTCTAAGATTCTATATCCCTTATTCAATTTTATGCAAAATTCTAACTCACTTATTTTATAGGTTAGAAAAGTAAGTAGAGGCAGCTAGGTGGCACAGTGGATAGAGCACCAGCCCTGAAGTCAGGAGGACCTGAGTTCAAATACAGCCTCAGACCAACACTTGACACTTACTAGCTGTGTGACCCTGGGCAAGTCACTTAACCCCAAGTGCCTAAAAAAAAAGAAAGAAAGAAAGAAAGAAAGAAAGAAAGAAAGAAAGAAAGAAAGAAAGAAAGAAAGAAAGAAAAGTAAGGCCCAGAGATTGTTAGGTGAGTTACAAAAGTCACATAGAAATGACTAGAACCACAGTCTCCTACCAACCAGTACAGTGTTCTTTTCACTATGTTATGAAAACAAAATCAAGTGTCCCGCCTATTGCTGCAACATTACTCACTGTGCTCATAATGCTGCCAAGAAAAAGTAAGGAGACTCCCAAATCTTCTTGGCATAATATCCCAAAAACATACCATGCTGCCCTTGTACCACATGATCCATTTTATTGGTGTCTCTGAAAACATGAAATAGATTTATTGAAATGAATCTAAAGGATGATTTTTGCAACTTTGCAATTCATACAGTTCATATAGTCCCTATGGAGTAGCTCTCATTGAGTCATAAAGAATAACTGCAATGACGACAACTTAAATTTGTAGAGAACTTTATATCTCGCAATGCACTTTTGTGTACATTCTCTCATTTAATCTTTATGCTAGCTCTATGAGGTAAGTACTCAAACTTGATGAAATAGAGATTGATGATAGAGAAAGAGGGACAGATTACATAGATATGCATAGAGAGGGTAAAGAGCTGGGGGGATGGAAAGGGAGAGGGAAAAGGAGGGAAAGAGGGAAAAGGAGGAAGAGGGGGAGAACGAGAAGGAGGGAGAGGGGGAGAAAGAGAAGGAGGGAGAGGGGGAGAGGAAAAGAGAGAAGAGAGAGGGGGAGAATAAGAGAGAGAGAGAGAGAGAGAGAGACTGAGAGAAAGAGTGTGCTAACTGCTGGAGATACAGATAGAAGAAAGCAAGGTACTCCCTATCCTCAAGGAAAAGTCAAGGCAGTGGTGAGTACTGAAGCTCAAAGATACTAAATGACTTACCTAAGGTCATACCACTAGAATGGCCAGAAACAGGGCTCAAATTTAAGTTTTCTAATAAAGCACAAAAGAGGACTGGAGTTGCTAAAGGGATAAATGTTATTGCCATGCTGTTTTTCTTTTGTTTATTTGTTTTTTAACCTGACTACATCTTACCTTTTGTGCATGTATGTTATAGAGTGTCTTTCACATGTAGATATGCAATAGACAGTTGCTGATTTTGATTTAATAAAGACTATGCCAGCACTAGAAAGTAATTTGATTCTCTATAGACTTAATTTTCAATTAAAAAATGAAACAAATAAACAACTTGTGATTAATAATGTACATCCCTGCTTTCACAACAGCCATGACATTGTTAAATCCCAGAAGAGTATCATCAAGAAAAGCTAGTCTCTGGAGCTTTGTGGTTTGTCTCTGTTTTATATAGCCCAGGTAGTGATTTTATTGCCTGTGGACTAGAAGTTATTTTCTGAGAAATTCTTACTAACTTTTATTCCCTCTGGATTTTATAATGCTCTCCGCTATAGCAAAACAAAGGAGGTGGTCAAGGTGGTATAAAGGCAGCAGAAGTCACCCTTTTGTTTTCATGGTTTAGGTAGAATCCTGTCAATTAATCTGTGTAAGGATAGCTGCCAACCTACCATTACCCTAATCATCACTGAGTATTTCTCAAATGGCCATCGTGTTGAAGAACATCATACTAGAGAAAACCATTTTTGATGGTAATTGACACAAATCCTGTCCTTGAGAAATTTGCATCTAATCAGAAGAAAACATACTTAGAAAAACTTTAACTGTTTTTAGCAGTTATAAGTCTAAGAAGACACAAGGCAAAACTAATACAACTAAGAAAAAAAATGGAAAAAAAAAGCACCCAAAATAGTGATGCCATGGCATCTTGTAATGATCCACTAAAGCTTTTGTGGCCCAAACTCCTAGACCCCCTCTTTCTGTTGAGAGAAATGATTATTAATAACCAATGGTTTGGGGAAATCTAGAGGCCCCCCTTTTCTACACTCCTCATTTCAAAGTTCAGTTTCTTGAATGACATTACTGATAATGAGATTGAATTAACTTGCCTCTTGGTCAGACCCCATCCAACTTTACGAAGAATTTAATCTAAGGTGGGGAAGCCCATTGTGTTCCACTCAGGTTTGGGTGAGGGTAAATCTTTGATTAGATTGCCCCAAGCTGGGGGTGGTCTGGGTGTAGAAATAGTCTCTTTGCCCAAGAATGATGTGATGTCACTTTCTCAGCCTCTCATTGGAGTGAGTCCACTTCTCATTATAATATTCATTCCACCATTAATTGTTAATCAGAATTGATATCCTCGGGAACAACCACTCTTCTAAGGGCATATAAACTGTGAGCCCACTGCCACCAGGAATCTTTGGCATTCAAGAGTTTCAGTGACCTCTTTCTTTTTAATAAAATGACTAATTATCCTGAAATTATGTCTTTCAAACTTTTTAAACATCACAGTGCTCTCCTTGACTTTTGTTAGCTTGTCCTATGGTCCTATTCAAACAACGCGGCCTTCCATGCAAAACAGTGGGTGAAACCTCTTTCTCATGAGGTATATACCCGGGCCCATTGCTCTCCATCCACTGGGATCAGGAAACTCCAGGCCGAGCTCCTTCTATGCCCTGCTCTAGTAAAATTCTTGTCTTCCTTACGTGGGTGTTGTTCAGTCATTTCAGTCATGTCCTAATCTGCATGATCCCAGTTTCTTGGCAAAGATACTGGAGTGGCTTGCCATTTCCTTCTCCAGCTCATTTTACAGATGAGAGAATTGAGGCAAACAGGGTGAACTGACTTTCAGGGTCACACAACTAGTAAATGTCTGAGGCTGGATTTGAACTCAGTTCTTCTGGACTTTAGGCCTAGCTATCTATCCATTGTACCACCTAACTGCCCCCTTACGTAGCAGGTTATTAAATGGGGTTTGGGGTTGACCCAATCATTTATATGGTACCCTTCATCCTGCTACTTGACTTGTTATACTAATTTTATCATTCCAAAGTCTAAAGTATTCCAGTGGTACAATTGAATAGTTTCTAATTAAATAATACAAATTTCAACCATTCTCATTCATTAATTAACTTAAGCCCCTACCCCAGTTCATTATTGATTAAGTGAGTTTGTAAAATCTCCTTTCCCAATGGCATTTATTCATGTAGAATTTATTAACAAATTAAATCAACAATAAAGCAAAGACACAGACACTTTATAATATTTTGGCTATTCACAACAAGAATCCCTACAAATTCTCAATATATGCCTACTCTTCACTTATGAAGACTCAGTCCTAGACCATTTATTTCACTCAAAATACTGGTTAAAGAATCTTAAGAATCTTCATAGTTCTTTTTTTCTATTCTTTTTTTTTAAGGTAATTGGGGTTAAGTGACTTGCCCAGGATCACACAGCTAGTAAGTGTCTGAGGCCAGATTTGAACTCAGGTCCTCCTGACTCTAGGGCTGGTGCTCTACTGCATCACTCAGCTGTCCCAAATCTTCATATTTCTTTATTTTATTTTATTTTCTATTTTTAGGCAATTGGGGTTAAGTGATTTGCCCAGGGTCACACAGCTAGTAAGTGTCGAGTGTTTGGTCTGAGGCCAGATTTGAACTCAGGTCCTGCTGACTTCAGGGTTGGTGCTCTATCTACTGCACCACCTAGCTGCCCCTTTCATACTTCTTAAAATGAGGGTTAAATTCAGACAATTAAAAAATAAGGAAATAAGTCTTTTTTTCCCTCCTCTTCTTAACCATCATAGCTAGCAATATTTCCAAAACACACTGTGCATGCCAGTTCCTTGCAGATTTTTCATAGAATTCTCTTTATATACTTCTCTTTGTAGGATTTTCTTCATAATATAATACTTATAACAACTCTCAAAAGAAATAAGTCCGTCCTGGATTTCTTTTTCTCTGGCTTCACCTCACAGTGCCTCACAGATCAAAATTAACCCAATATACTATCCCTGACTCCTAGAGAGAAGTAGCACATAAGAAGACATTTTTCAACCAATTTCCAACTGCCAGCATAAACGACTTTTCTCACAATTCCACTTCGCTCTTAAAGATAAAGTAAGAGTATCTATAGTTTCTGAAAGTGAATCACAATGCAAGACGCATTGCACTTTTAAAGTTCATTCAAAGGGCAAGGTTGGAGGCCACAAGGTTCTTTCTGAAGTCTGGTGGGGGGGAGGAGGAAGATGATATTAAATAAGACAATGTACAGGGCAGTAACATTTTAAATTTCTCAACCCAATTTTCTCCAGCCCTATCTATACTTAACAGTGTTCAGAATTCACTGTTTATCTTTTTGTTACCAGAATGTTAAAAGATAATCTTTGTGAACTAGACATAAGGTACTTCATAATATGTAGGCATATGTAAGAAGTCTCTTGACAAGGGTGAAAGAAGAGAGTGTAAAAGCTAGCTTTAAGTTTAACAACAACAACAAAAAATAAGATATTGGTAAGTGGTCCCATCATTCCTGGCAAATAGAGGGAGAACAAATGGTAGCAGTGTCAGATTTTATATTTTAGGGCTCAAAGATCACTGCAGATGGTGACTGCAGCCATAAAATTAAAAGATACTTGGTCTTTTGAACGAAAGCTATGACAAAGCTGGATAACGTACTAAAATGTAGGAACATCAACTTGCTGACAAAGGTCCATTTAGTCAAAGCTATGGTTTTTCCAGAAGCAATGTATGGCTGTGAGAGTAGGACTACAAGAAAAACTGAGCACCATACAATTGACACTTTCAAATTGTGATACTGGAGAAGACTTTTGAGAATCCCTTGGACAGCAAGGAGACCAAATCAGCCAATAATGAGGGATATTAATTCAGACTACTCGCTGAAGGGTCAAAAACTAAGATGAAGCTTAAATACTTTGGCCACATAATGAGAAAACAGAACTCATTGGAAAAGACCTTGGGGTTGGGAAAGATTGAAGGCAAAAGGAAAAGGGGACAGCAGAAGATAAGGATAGATAATGTTATGGAAACAATGAATATGAACTTGGACAGACTGGAGAGACAGTGAAGTATAGAAGGGCCTGATGTGCTACAGTCCACAAAGAGTCAGGCACGACTGAAGGACCAAATAACAATAACAACAACATATGCATATGTACATTTGAAATAACAAATCTGATCCAAGTCTATAGTTATACGCACATTTAAATAATACATAATTCATCCATGAATATATCATACATATATGCACATATATTTGGACTCAAACTGAGATTTAATCTCTGGCATAGTAGCTAGAAAGCTGGCCAAAAAAATCATAGGCTCAGGTTCCACGTCTGATACACACCGGTCGTGTGGTACTGGGCAAAAAATTTAACCTCTCAGCGCCCCAGTCAACTAAGATGTGAATTGTAGAGCATGTACCACTCTGCATTGATGGAGGGAGCTCCCTTACCAGGAGTTCCCTATATAGATATAATCACATACGTAATTATATACATATAAATATATAATCTACGTAAGTTTAGATGAGTGTTTATTACATAAACAGCATTTAATCATTCTACCAACCCTAGCCCCGCTAAATGAAAGGAGGAAAGAACACTGGCCTTAAAGTCAGAAGCCTGAGCTTTAGAATCAGGATAATTCTGGCTCTGAAACTGATTGACCTTTGCCTTATCCATTTCATAGGATGGCTTGAGGATCAAATGAGGTTATATCCTTGAGAACTCTTTGCAAACTCTGCGTGACACCAAGAGTGAAAGCTTTACAACAATTAGAATAGTGGCTCTGAATGGGTTTTCTTAACCTAATTTTTGGGGAAAAAAAAAGACTTGCCAAGCAAACGAATAGTTGGGGAAAGGATATATGATAAAATGTTTATGTAAAATTAGGGAAATAAATGGCCCAAAGTATTTTGGAAACAAAGTACTTGCATATAAACTGTATAATCACTAAGTAAGTAGAGCTCTGCTTGTAGTGCCTAATGCTTTGATATTCTAATTTCAAATAATTTTTACTTATTCATAAACACAGAACCTCTCTCTACTAGTTAAATGCAATTATTAATATGGAAACAATTATATTTCCTTAAAAATGTTCTAGAATGTAAACATCTTCTTTACATTTAGTCTTAATGTACCTACAAAAACAAATTCTCAAGTATGTCATGTTATAGGGGTCTAGGCTCTTTGATCTGATTGGCATATGGAACTCAAATACAAAGGCACTCCCTCTATGACTACAGAACAGCACCTCTTCAGCAGCTGATTTAGAAATTTGCCTAGAATTGTGCGGTTGACAAACGATCAAAAGATATGAACAGGCAATTTTATATGGCTATAAATAACCATATAAAAATGCTTCACATCACAAATTATTAGAAAAATATAAATAAAAGCAATTTTGAAGTTCTACCTTATAGCCATCAGATTGGCAAATTTAACCAAAAAAAAAAAAAAAAGAAAAGAATGCTGTAGAAGCTATGAGAAAACACACACATAAATACGTTGTTGGTATAATGTGAATTTGTCCAGATATTCTGGAAAGCAAAATGGAATTATGACTAAAAAGTTATTAATCTGTGCATGCCCTCTGACCTGATGATGCCGCTACTATGTTTATTTGCTGTTGTTTAGTCAATTTAGTCATATCCGACTCTTCATGATCCCATTTGGGATTTTCTTGGCAAAGATAATGGAGTGGTTTGCCATTTCCTTTCTCCAACTCATTTTACAGATGAGGAAACTGAGGCAAACAGGGTTAAGTGACTTATCCAGGGTCACACAGAGCTAGTAAGTATCTAAGACTGGATCTGAACTCAGGTCCTCCTGACTCCAGGCCCAGCACTCTATCCACTGTACCACCTGTGTCTATATAGAAAAAAAAATCAAAGAGAGGAAAAGGCTCCATATATAAAAAAATATTTTTAGTAGCTCTTATTTGTGGTAGCAAGGAACTGGTAACTAAGGAGATGACTATCAACTGGGAATGAGTGAACAAATTATGAAATACGAAATGTGATGGAATTCTATTGTGTTGTAAGCAATGATCAAGGGGGCAGTTTCAAAGAAACCTGGGAAGACTTAAATGAAATGATGTAGAAATAAGCAAAGAGATTCATGAAAACAATTTATACAATAACGACATTGTGAAGACAAGCCACTACGGAATACTTAAGAACTCTGATCATCAAAATGATCAACCATGATTCCAGAGGATTCATAATGAAATGTGCTGCCCACTTGACACAAAGATAACAGACTCAGAATCCAGACGGATACTTTTTTCCCCATGACCAATGCAGGCATTTGCTTTGCTTGACCATACATATTTGTTACAAGGGTTCTGTTTTTCTTTCTTTTGCAATGAAAAAGGGGAGGGAGAGAAGGATTTTAATTAATAGAAAAAACAAAATTAAAGAACAAAAATAAGGGGGAAAATGTTGCTTAGAGTCCTGAGAGGTTACGTGACTTTCCCAGAGTCCATAGACAGTATGTATCAGAGTCAAAACTTGAATCCTCCATAGCCAGATCTCTGTACACTGCCTTTTCATGCTAGTCTTGCAAAAGATAAGGTGTTGTACAGCTTAATTCAAAGCAATGTTTGTTTCTTTCTTTCCGGGTTAGATACTATGTGTGTATTAACAAAGGGGGGAGGGGTGTTGTAAACCTTTCTTTTAATTTCTTTGTGTTTCTCAAATAATCACAGAACTCTGATAATCCTTCGGAAGTCATATTGCTACCCTGATGTTATAGGTCTATGCTATGAAACTATGTTCCTGATGTTATAAACAGTATTTTGACTTCCAGTGGGGAAGAGGCAGCAAGAAGAGATGAATTTTCATTGCTAAGTTTTTAGGAAATATAGACTCTTTAAAAAAGATAAGTTCTTTGTTGATAGCTTCTGTTTTTAACATTATCATAGTTATCCCCAATATCTCTCCCCATTCCCCTCTCAGAGAGTCATCTAATAAAATATGAAATATTTTTAAGGAGAATAAAACAGCATAAGTGATCAACGTATTGGAAAATTTTCAATAAACATGTTCATTGTATATCATCTATGTACCTTTCATCTCCACGAAGAGGTGGGTTGAGAGAGTCCTCTCATATCTCTTCATTCAAGTTATGTTTAATCTTCATAATTTTGTTACATTCACTTTTGGGGGTTTTATTTATTTACTTATTTATTTTTGGTTTGTGGCTGTACTTTCCACTTATATTGTTGTAGTTACTGTGTATATTGTTTTCTTGTCTCTGCTAACTTTACTTTTCGTCAATTCACGTAGATCTTTCTATACTTCCCTGTATTCATTACATACATAATTTCTTACAGTACAGTAATTTTCCACTGTATCATGCACCACAATTTGTTTAGCCATTTCCCATTTAAAGGGTATCTACTTTTTCAATTCTTTGCTCTCACAAAAAAATGCTGTTGTATATATTTTGGTGGAGATAGAGATTCTCATTGGGGACTTTATAAGTGGGAAAAGATTCTGGATTTAGTCTCTGAAAGCAAAACTGATCCCCTTGGGGTTCCACAGATATCCTTGAGGCATGAGGGGTGGAGAGCAATTTTATTCTCTAATGCTATTGATCAAGTCTATATTCTGGTATGTTTTCCCCAGTGTTAATTGCCAGTGATTAGCACCCCAGCTTCATTTAACCAAATTAACATCAATTAGCTTTTACAAAGGGGTATTTACTGAGGAAATCTAGCAAGAACAGAAGTTTTAAACATCTTTTACCAGGGACACATTCTCCCTGTACCACCTTTGTCCCTGAGGAGGGTGGACTCTTACGCATTTGTTAAGAACATTTGTTCCAAGAATTTAATTTCTGTATGTGACATAGTCAGTGAAAATCCCTGTAGCTGTCTCTGATCTATACTAGTTCAAACAGGTAATTTGGGACTTTGGTCCTCATAGCTTGCTACCAATTCCAGCAAAGACCCAAGCTCCTGGACATTCAGTCACTCACCATTTTACCTTTCAAAACTCACAAGGTCAGGACAGTCTCCAATATTCCTTCATCTGAAAGGTGAAAAGAACAAACTCAAATAGGCAAAGTACAGAGGCTCATATTGACTGGTCACATTTCAACCCTGCATGGGAAAGGTCAGAAGTCTCTGCCCATCCAGAGGATTACAGTAAGTCTCTCTTACATGAACAATAGCAGACAAGAAAGCAAAAGACACTACAAAGGGAACAATCATCAAAACTATTTGGTACGGGTTTAAAAATAGAAAAGCTGATCAGTAGTCTGAGACCCAGAAACAATTACACACAGAGTAGTAGTAGTAGTAGTAGTAGTAGTAGTAGTAGTAGTAGTAGTAGTA